>NW_027270944.1:380000-770000 GCF_040938485.1 Diadema antillarum
TCATGATTATAATTGTAAGATTTTATAAGCAAAACAATGACAAGAATTCCATGTTTTGTAAGCTAAATACAAAATTTTCGGCTCGCTCGCTGCGCTCGCTCGCCAAAATTTATCCAAAAAAGAAAGAAAGATAAGAACAAAATGTGATGATGACGCGGAAATATACAAATTTCGGCTCACTCGCGCGTACTAAGATGGAGTATTTTTTTCAAGTCCTCAGTTTGTTCGTATAAATCGTATCTATAAGGCCGTCACTACATCTTGATTAGAATTGTAAGATTTAATAAACAAAAAATGACAAGAATTTCATGTTTTGTAAGCTGAAATACAAAAAAAATGTTCGGCTCGCTCGCTGCGCTCGCTCGCCCAAATTTACCCCCCCCCCCCAAAAAAAAAAGAAAGGAAAAGAAGATAAGAACAAAATGTGATGACGACGCGCAAATATATACAAATTTCGGCTCACTCGCTCGTAGTAATTTAGAGTATTTTTTCAAGTCCTCGGTTTGTTGGTATAAATCGTTATCTATAAGGCCGTCACTATATCTTGATTAGAATTGTAAGATTTAATAGGCAAAAAATGAAGAGAATTCCATGTGTTGGAAGCTGAAATACAAAAATTTTCGGCTCGCTCGCTGCGCTCGCTCACCAAAATTTGTCACAAAGAAAAAGATAAGAACAAAACGTGATGATGACGCGGAAATATACAAATTTCGGCTCACTCGCGCGTACTTAGTTGGAGTATTTTAGTTTGTTGATATAAATCGTTATCTATATGGCCGTCACTATATCTTGATTAGAATTGTAAGATTTAGTATAAAGCAAAAAATGACAAGGATTGAACTCATTCCATGTTTTGTAAGCTGAAATACAAACATTTTCGGCACGCTCGCTGCGCTCGCTCGCCAAAATTTATCACACTTCATTACATTTAAATCGCTCTCAAAAGACCCCTTTTAAGTGCTTGAAAAAACATTTATTACGAAAAAGCATGAAGTCCCTACCGGGATGGGGTTGGGGTTGAACACTTTTTCAGAAATTAGGGGCGTAGATTTCCGCGCTTGCCCCGGGCGCCGTTTTCCCTAGATACGCCATTGTGTGTGTGTGTGTGTGTGTGTGTGTATGTCATAGAAATTCAGGTAATAAGCCGTAATTCATACAAAGGTTTCCGCGCACGCGCCGGTGCTATCTAAGAAGTTTGCGGAGACAATAGGCTGATTTGAAGCGTTTAACCTTTGTAGCTGGAAAGCGCGCCAATCAAAAGGCGAGTTGCAAGCTTTTAGTGTCGTCCCATCAAAAACCCGGAAACGGCGGCGCCACGAGCGCGAGCGTTGACAACGTTTTATTCTTGCAACAACAAAGAAAATTTTCGCACAACTACCGTATAAATGAGAGCGAAAATCACTACGAGCGATGTTCAAGCTTAAAGTTTGAAGATCACTGAAAATGTTGTTCTCATCATTTCATAATGGCAAATACTGATATTCGGGAAATGTTTATACGGTTCACCGCACAGGAGACGGGTCTTCAACATTTCGTTTGTTTATGTTGTTTTGTGTCTTTTTGCTTGTCTGTTTCTGTTTAACATTAAACCAGCCATGGGTGGTTCAGGTAGAATACGAGTATAATGCAAAGTATACTTCATCATAATATTTCCGCATAGAAAAATAATAAGAAGAATTACATCATTGTATATTATTGCTTGGAATTTCTAATACAGGAAAAACATGCCTCCGGGAGAAAATAATGAACTCTCCTACCCTCAACTAGTACAAAATGCGATGAAACAAAAACACGCAAATACGAAATGCCTGGTATGTATTCCTACATAGTCAAAGGAAAAAGGGTCTGCTGTAATACATCGATCTTAAAATCCAGCAGCTTTCAGCAGGTATTCTCTTTCTGTCTGACCATTGAGAGAGAGAATATATATAATTATATATATATTATATCTGTATCTATACACCTTATATCTATTTCCCATCATTTTGTGGAGTCTGCATGGTTGTTTGAAACTGTTAAGGAGAACGGGATACAGAACCTCGATGTTGAACCAATAGTGAATAATTTGAAAAACATTTCCCAGATAATCGTGAATATTTTTCTATCAATATACCTTCTCAAATTATCTTTCTTTGAATTCCTTTCAATTTGTTCATTAAATTATCCTAGCTGTTCTATACTTTGTGTACAGCACTCAACAAGATACAACAACATGAAGATTATCAATATAGGACATAGCGTATATTGATAGTACAGTGTCAGCGATGAAACAGAACAAAATAAACAGAAACCCAGGAAAAAACGCACGAAAATAAACAAAACAAACAAAAACAATTCGTGATGCCGCTACACAGGAAGAGACAATGAAGCACGCTAAGAAACCCTCATAAAAGCACTGCTTGTTGAAAATATAGGATCCTTTGGGAAATTATTGGGCCCCACTGTTTGAAATATTTCAATTGCATATAGTAAGATATGGGATATAAAAGAGAGAAGTTTTGCGAGAGAACCAAATAAAGACGCATTAAGGATGAAAATAAATATAACATGACTATCATGCAAAGTCGCGTAAACGATTGAATATGGATTGTATATACAATAATTACTATAAGGATGGGTGAGTACTCGAATCTTCTTCCGAGCCATTGGTATGCGGAGCCCATGTTTGATCTGTTACGCATGTGCACTCCGACAATGCAAGTACTGAACAACAGAGAACCTAAAATGCACCCTTTACTGATCATCTTGGAAACTATTAAACAACAGTGGTTTTTGCTCACGTTTAAAAACGTATAGGGAGGAGAACATGTGATATCCCATTACATTTGGCAAGAGCGCCTTCTTGGGGCTAAAATTGGTAAGAACTTTGATGTCATTCGACGTAGGTGGCGGCATCACATTCAGGGCGCCAATGCGTTGCCCTATTAGTAATGATGCATGTTTGATGTTCTGCTATGTGCTGCGAATTGATGCTTTGATACCGCCCGTATAGTCAGTCAGCAGTCCAGAGTGAGGGGGGGGGGGGGGGGGGGGAGTATAGAAAGGTGCGTGTAGACGTTTTGTGTACTGCATGTATGTAGTGCGCCCGTATACAAGATCACGCAGCTATGCCTGGCGGCAACAGATAATGAGCATGACTAATGACGCATTGCCAACCTGTGACAGTGACACGCAAATGCGTGACTGCAGACTTCAGAGGGTGTGACCGCCGCGAGAGTTCAACCACGTCACGTGGTATATTAATGGGGATCTGGGCCTCTTCATCTGAGCAGACCTATATTTTATGAATGTACTGTATTCATTCATTTGATTTCTGGAATCATTACGTTTACCCGATGTCGGCTTTTGGATTGAGTTGGCAGCGGGTTATCTGAGAATAAAGTAGGATCGGACATGAACGGAGTAAGGCTCTTGACTGAAGATTGTTTTGTTTCTATTGTCGAGAAGCGTACCTTCTGCCGCCCCAACCCCCCCCCAAAAAAAACACAAACAAACAAACAAACTAACAAACATACAAACAAACTTATGTTTGCAATTACATTGTACAGACGACGTTCCAAAGACGTCACCAAGAGATCGATCAACTTGCCAAGGGCAGAAACTGCGCATGCGTGGCAAACACGTAAGCGGACATATCTTACTTTATTTTGCCCGTCAGGCAAGTTTTTGACGTCACGAAACCTCGTCTATACGCAATATAGCTCTTTCTCTTTTATTCCGTTATGTTTATGCGTATTAATATACATATATATATATATATATATATATATATATATACATTTAAACATATTATATGCATAATTATACTCAATTTTGGCGGTTCTTCGTATGTCACTGAAGGTCAACTTTAAATTTGTATAGTGACGTCATGGCCTTGTGAATCTACTAGTACTTTGGCGAATGTGTGTCGTCATTGATGTGAAATGGGAATGTATTGTATCAGTACCTATCACATGATTAAAGAGAATGATGAATGAAAATAGCATTTCTAGAGGATTTCTGAATAAATTTCATCACTGAGCAGTCGATGTCAATATCAATTCTCATACATTATGTTTTACATTGTAGGATTTCCCGCCAATTTCTTTAAAATGTGATCAATTGTCATTTTATTTCTATGTGCATTCTGATATGCGAATATTCGAAACTTTGGTCAAACGATTGCACGTTTGGTGCTTTCAAATTCGGATGTAAGCACTCAATTCGTATTTGGACATGAAATTCCAAATTTGTACATCTGATATTATTAGTGCTATAACACTTTCAAGTTTTGAGTGATCGATTTTCACAAATGAGCATTTTATTTCGTAATACACATAATATTATATTATTAGGCAAGAGTGAATATCACTTCTTAAATTTCATCATCCTGGGCCCCGTCTTATATAAAGCCTTCAAATCGATCACAAGTCCCCAAATCAATCGCAACTTGCATTGCAGCACACACAAAACTTGTGATTGATTTCTATCACAAGTCTTTATAAGACAGGCCCCAGTTCAGTGGCTGTTTATTTGAACACTCCGATTTTTTTTTTCGTTTGCACAATATTTCATGTAAACTTGAATACAAATCCTTCTTTTCATGATCATCACGTTTTTTTTTTCATACCATGAATTTACATCTTTATTTTCATTGAGACCGTTACATTGTTTTTAATCTTAATTTTACATAATTGTGTAAATACACGTTTTTAACGTTCAATTCCAAATACAGTACAAGTATCATAATACACTAAATTTTTAATGGACATCGTAAATGTTTGATTCGAGTGTTCCTTTTATGAACTTGTTTGCCCATAATGAATATGAGAATTTGAATATTCGGAATGAGCTGGCGACAGGTTGAGACGAGATTGAATAATCATTGCCGAAAATGTATATGAGCATTCAATGATTACATTAAAATGCACAAATGCAATTTTGGCTGCCACGTTAGTGATTTTGAAAGACGAGAAACGATTCTGAATGACGATATTTCGGTGCCTTTATAGCGTGAATACTGAATGAAAATGAATGCTTAATATCAACGTGAAATTGAATGACAAAACAATGAATAAATTCGCCAGGAAAACCTCTAATATTTATGATTAGTTCATTCCGATTTTTACTATGTTAGTATAATTATGCATGGCATAATATATATATATATATATATATATATATATATATATATATATATATATATATTGGTTACTGTGTATTTTGTTTAATTTGAATGCTCCTTCTATGAACTTGTTTGCCCATATGCGAATTTAAATACCACTGTGTACCTGGAAAGAGCTGGCGACAGGTGAGACGAAGTTGAATAACCATTGCCGAAAATGACTGTGTGCGCATTCAATGATTTAGAATGCGCAAATGCAAAATTGGTAGTTGAATTTGCCAATTTGAACGCAGAAAAACGATTATGAATGACGGTATTTCGATGATTGAGCAAATTTGACGAAAACGAATGCTTACAATATGAAATTGAATGACAAAACAATAACATTGGCAGAGAAAACCTATAAAAATGCTTTCGTCTTCCTTCAGTGATGAATAGCGTATATAGTTGTTGTTGTTTTTTCTTTTTTTCCTGAATGACAACGGGAAATGTGATATCCGTGTAATAATACGGATCATCAATATCTAGAATATCAATTTATCCAAAGAGATTCTTACAGTGTAGGCCTACCTCTCTATCTCTCAATCTCCCGAAAGACCTGTATCTTATACAAGCTAATAGTTTTTTCTGTAGGTTTCTCCCACTAAAAGGAGTAAGATTTAGCTAATTGCATAATAGACACTTTTTTCGTTCTCCCTAATTTAATGTCATATAACTTAAGTTTTATATCTACACTAGGTTGTACTGTTTGCTTACTTCAGAATTAGTGATCTCTCTGATTTAAAATTGTCTGGTTTAAAACTGTTCATGTGTAGCTATATAATGATCAGTCATTACGTTCCAAACGACACTTATGTTTTGTGTCATGTATATAAGTGAAAGTGGCACTAAATGTTAATGTCAATTCATGTTAAAGTCAATGTGGAAATGGAAAGAATATCGAGGATTCCGTGATTGAATTGAGTGTAGCTGTGGGATATAATGATATCAGCAGATTCTTTAGGAGTTTTTGTTATATAACAAATAGCACCTATTGACAATTCTTTCATTTTCGTTACTTCTGCAACAATTGCAATGTATTGATACTATTAGTTTTTCTCATTATTGTTGGTCTCTTTGTACGAATTTACATACATTGTTTCTGTCACTCAAGAAAGTGAGATTTATGTCTGTATGATTTTATTGTGGAAAAACGAATAAATTCGAACTTGAACTTGAACTTGAACCTTCTAACCACGCTGTGGTTCTCAAGTCCGCTGTCGCTGATATTCATAATGTGACGTTTTCATGCAAATGCTGTAATGCGTATAGATTAAGCGTCCCATGCCATACCTTGTTTTGCTATAGGCCCTATGTCATGATTAAAATTGTGTAAAAAGTTATGGTATACAAAGTACAATGTACATTTGTATAGCGCACCCCAGCCAGTATCCATAACATACACTGTATTGAGACTATACACATTTAAACAGTTGTAGACGAATTGTCACTGCCAGTCATTATTATCAATATGGTAACATTGCCACTCACTGAGGAAGGTAGGAAGATTTCACCCATGCAGTGGCGAATCTCGTGTGAAGTATTACTAGTATCACCTCTTTGCATTCAGCCTATATGTACAAATGAACGCACGCATCGCATTGGAGGATGAATCACAAAATAATGCAATGGTTCATGGCCTGTGATTGTGACGTCATACCAAGTCATTTCTTTTTTTCTCGGTGAAGTTCCGGGTTCTTCCCTCCGTGCGGCGTGAGCCTTATGGGATAGCTGTGTATGAGTCCCCATCACGTAATGCCATTGTAATGCCATAAAGCACACTTCTTACCATTATGAAGCAGAATATCATCTATAACGTTGATACGTTGATATATCGACAACAACATTGAATATACTGATGGCATAAACGTTTTTCTTTTTTTCCGAATTAATACAATTACGTATTTCGCTTCTTCTACTGCACCCCTCCTGTTTGATATATTCGATGGCAATAATGGAATACAAAAGTCTCAATTACGAATTTCAGAGATACAGTTAAACCATCCGTTACATAATTATCTCCGTTGGCTTGCAAGCAAATTTTCGCTGTATCTCTTCCTTAATATCAAAGTCGAATCAAAAAGGAGAAATTAATTTATTCCTTAGCATCAAAATATTCGAAATTTGCACAGATTCAACATTGGTTCAAGGAGGAGTTATGGGGTACATTACAGGGGCCGGGGTGGAGGTGGGGTGGGTATACATCATTGACCCTGACCCCTCACCTGACTCCCCCCCCCCCCCCCCCGGCCAGCTGTATAATAGGTAATGTGAAAGAAACTATAAAATGCTATTTATAGATTTTTATCCGTTTGAATGTGCATTAGATTTATGTCTGTTTACCATATGGAACAGCTAAAAAAATATAAATACACACTGTAAATAAATAAAAATACTATGAGATTGGAAGATGAAAAGCATGTAGGACTGGCTTGTCCTCGTTTTCTTATATCGTTCCGTTTGCACTTGGAGTATTTCAGTTATTTTAGCTATTTCAGTTTGATCTTGTTTCTGCATTTTCCATTCATTAATCCATTCATTTCTTCTATCTCCAACAAAAATATATAAATATTTTACAGAAATCAAATACATCACAATGCATAATAAAAGATAAATTTACAGAATATTGTGAGTATACGGTTCATTAATCCATTAATTTCTTCTATCTCCAACAGAAAGATATAAATATTTTACAGAAATTGAATGCATCAAAATGCATAATAAAAGATAACTCTATAGAATATTGTGAGTATATGGAAATGCTGGAAATGGTACAAAACTTACTGCAAGCGCGTACAGTCCATTGTAGAAAATGTACATGATAACAGTACGTGTACTATATATCACGATAATCTTGAAGCATTTGAACAAATACACTAAGTGAAATCAAAGAAATCATAACAGCAATCCTCGATCCTATTTCCAATTCGAGAGAAAAGAGAAAAATAGCAGGATTCCAACTGCCATCTTAAACAGGCAGGAGTCATAAAAACAGACAAAAGAAACATAATCATGTCAGATATTGGCTATTTGTCATTGAAAGTTGTATTGTATAATACTTAGGCCTACACACTGATGATTAATCTGCGACTGAAACTTGCGTTCGCACTAACTTATAACCAATTTGCAATAGAAACTTGTATTGTACTAACTTATAATCAATTCACCAAAGTAGGTCGTCCCACAAACACAAGATAATTATTGTTACTTCCGAGATTCTATTTCATGTCGCTATATAGTTGGTAATGGTCACCATGTAATGAACCGGACCGTCACCGCAAGATTGGGTCGAGATGTGTGAAAGAATACAGAGCGACAATACATGGCATTTTACACGACCTTCTTTAAGATGTATATTTTGACTGATGATATTCGACTCTCGAGTCTCGACTACCTAAATACACTTGTAGTGACCCGCACATTTTTACGTCTTCTCAAGTATAATAGATTCGGAGCGCTTGGCGAGACCGAAAAGGTAGGTATCCTTTCAGGAAAATTCATTTTAGCTCTCATTGGCAGCAACCCATCATCACATTGAAACGAGGAGTTGGTAACCTGAAAAAATATTTATGATAGAATCAGTAACATTAGAATAAATTGGTAAATCTTAATTCTGCTTTTGACAGCACATTTGACTTTTGTCGGAAGTATCTTATATTTCAAATATAAAAATTGTAACTTAAAAACATTGAAAATGTGTAGGTGTAGGCCCCTAGCTGCCGTCTGTTTTTAGAACAGTGCGGGATGTCGATGTTTTATTGTCAGCCAAATAGCGACGAATATCATTCTGATATATAATAATTCTATTTCAGCTTGGTAAAGAAAACAAAGGACTGAATACCACCAACGCAAACACGGAAAAACGAAACAAACATCAAACAAGTTTTTCACACTTGAATAGACAAAATAAACCAACAATCTCGTATAGAAGATACACGTATTACGATAGATTCGAAAAGTGCCATTTCATTCCTTTTGGGTTATCTAAAAATAGTATCCTCGACCTGATGCAGTTGAAGCGAAATTAGCCCTTACGGAATATGTTTATAAAATGTGTCTTATGAATTTATTGATTATGCTTTCCGAGACCTCCCTGAATAAACAAAAAAAAAATGTGTTAAACGTCAATCCTTGCAATGATCTCAGTGCCATGGAATTATACCGGTATTGACGGAATTGATGCAGCATCAGTGTACATGTACTTATGGGCCAAAACCATTAAAAATGTACAATTCAGGTTTTGAAATTTTGAAAAAATAAAGTTTTCTCAAAAACATTCCGACAACGAAAAATTGCTAGAGGATACACTGAATTTCAACTTAAACAAAAATGAGCAACAAATATTGCAAACTTTTTATGTTCTGAAATTTGAAGTTGAACATGAAAATTTCACCACTGTAACTTACGTTACTGCGCTTATTTTTCTTTGACCATATTCATTCTGTTTAGGGATGGACAATTTAACTATCCTTCTATTGGTGGATAGTTTCGAAGATATGACCATTCTTATTTCAATGTGCCTGCTATATTTTCCATTCATTTGATGAGTTGCTGTAACCGTGAATTAAGATATTGATAGATATGATGGAGGTTGTTTACTATGTAAAGTTAGATTGTTTCCTGTGGTTTTTTTATTCGTACACATAGAACTTGCAGAAAACTGCCAAATGATTTTAGATGGATTTGTCCTGCACATATTCTCAAACAATCTCAGTCACCATATGACAAATGAAAATGTGACTGTTTAAACCTTGGTAACGTTTGTTACGCATATGAGTCACGTATGTTACATGAATATATTAAACACTAAAAAAGAAGATAAATTTTAAGAGTTCTAATAAATATCAAAAGTACCAGCGTTGCAAGACCTTCAGTACTTCTGGAAGCAGATTTATTTAATTGTCGTCTGATTTTATCGTCCTGATAGTATATACATTTGGCCAAAAATGAAAAATTGGAATACAATATTTAGATTTCAAGAGTTTATTTTGTCTGAATATCATGAGTTTCACTGCAAAATTACCTGTTGAAGTGCCCTGTTTAAAACCAAAGGAATGCATTTATATAAGAGTCACAAAAGACATTGTCAAGAACCCCTAAAATGTATCAGTGTGTACTATAAACAATTGTAACGTATGTTTCAAATGTTTCCAGATTGAAATATTAATCACTCGAAAGTGGAGATGCATTGGAAAGTGCATTAAAAAGGAATGATGCATCGCTAAACAACATTGCACAGTGTGAGCACACAAACTGGTCAGCACTTAACTGTTTAGCATATTAAAGTTTACATCAATAAGATATATCAGGCATAAGAGTGAAAAATGTGAAATAAATCACATCGAGCCTATGAAGTTTAAAATGCAAACACCAGCACTGCTTTATGATTAATAATGCATGATTATCACAAGTTTCATTAATGAACAAACCATGCATTATTGTTGCTTAAAACGTACAGATTTCTTGGCACATTATTCAATAATGTGCTAAAAAATCTGTAAGTTTTAAGCAACAATAATGCATGGTTTGGGTAATAGTCACAAAAATACAGAATTATGAACAATTTAAGAGTGGTCACGTAAATAGACAGCTTTCTCACGGTTTTAGATTGAGAGTATAACTGACCTATGACACACTAGTCTATAAAGACAACAATGATAAACACAAAAAGGCGCACCTTTCATAATTTGGATACCCCCCCCCCTTTTTTTTGGGGGGGGGGGGGAGAGGCAATGAAAAAGGCATAGAAATGTCAGAAGAACAAATTGCAGTTCTTCTATTTCCATTACATAGAATAAAAGTTCGGTGACCTATAAAATGTTTTCAGTGGACATCATTATAAAAGACAACTGTAAACTCACAATCTAGTATTTTTCTGCAAAAGGCAACTTTCAATAAAAGGCATACTGGGTAAGAGCCAGTGTATAGGAGAGAATAATGCAAAAGTGGCGAGTTGTATTATAGTGAAATTATATAAAAGTTGGTATAAGAGCGTTAGTATGACGCTTTCGTCTATTTTCTTGGTTAAACTTCATATTTTCATTAATATCTCGGAATAGTTAGATTGGGTAGAAATTTTCATGGATGATTTTCGGTGCATAAACAAGGAAATTTACATATATTTCATCCTTTCAATTTGATATCTACAAGCCAACACTTTTATACAGTACCTTTCATTGTAAAGCATACATAAGTATACATCATTAGCAAATTTTTAAATTTGTGAATCAATTTCCTTGTCAATCCTTGTCAATCAAGTCGACATTGTCACCTTCATTCACCCTTTGCTGAGATCGGTTTAAGTCTTCTTTTATTTTCTTGCCGAACGCTCTGTGCTTTTTAACTCTTTCATTTTTTTTTCTGCGCTCTTGTTTTTCCCAACTCTTAAGATTTTCCACAGGAACGTAATACTTTTTTACACATTGTTTCTCGGATTTACTCTCTAAAAAAAAATCGAGTGAAAGTATTCACTCTTAATGGGGTGAATAAAAAAAAAGAGTGAATTTAGAGTGAAAAAATGTTCATTTTCACTCTTTTTAGAGTGACCTCAGGGACCACTCCTAAATCTTCGAGTGATCCCTGAGGTCACCCCAAAATGAGTGAAAATGAACTTTTTTTCACTCAAAATTCATTCCAATTTTACTCTAAATTCACTCTTTTTTTGTATTCACTCCATGAAGAGTGAATATTTTCACTCAATTTTTTTTAAGAGAGTACGGAAGGCTTCTTCTCCAATCTTTTCCTTTTTCCTTCTTCAGTAATCGGCCTGAATCTTGGCTCTTTATTTTCCCATTTTGACCTCTAGGAACCGAAGGAGTAATGATAAGATTCCAGAAAATCCATACTGCAAATCAGTAATAAGATATTCTTACATAATTACGTAACCTACGTTACCTCTAATTACAAGGAATGAAGTGTCACATAATGAATTTGGTAGACTACAGTCACTATAACTTTGAAGTAAATGATATGATAATTAAAATGAAAACCATTATTTTCATCATTCATATATCATTAACATACATATTGGATTGATTTTGATAGAGTGATTGAAACCTACGTTACCAGGGTATTCAGGGCCTCATTGACAATGATTATCGCCAAAAAGAATGGTTAGTGCAAGCGTAAAATTGAAATATGTTTTTCATCTGTTTATTTATGGATATTAGTCTTTTTTAGGATAAAGCTTTGGTGAAAAGCACGACAGTGTACATGCATATGTAAAATTGAAACCTACGTTACCTTAAGTGAAACCTACGTTACAATATTGACCCTATGTTTAAGTACCTTAATGTTGTATAAATATCTGAGTGTGATGTAAACTTATTATTCTCCTCGACAAAACAAACACCAAAGTACTTGCTTATAGTAAAAAAGTACCAATATTTGAATGTGATTACGCTAAACATGACTTTGAAAATATATATACCGTTCGCTCAGATACTGAGAAAGATCTCGTGCAGTCCATTTCCTGTGAGTCGTCAACGTGATGTGCCATTTTGTCGCAATGACTGTTTCTATGCAACTATGGAGTAAGATAGCTCTAGATAGCACTTGTTATCGATGAATGGTTGCAATGTTAGTGAATCTAATTAAGATTATTTTTTGGGGGGTAACGTATGTTTCGGTAACGTAAGTTACATCAGACCTTCGATGTGACTTTTTCAAGCGATTAGTAATGGCTCAAAACTGAAAACTCAGTGGAGAGATTGGGGTACCGTATGCCTATGTTTGGCATCTTCCTTGTAACATTTTCATTTTTAATTTTCCATAGCGGTGGTAACGTATGTTTCATTTCTTAACCATACGGTCTGACACATATTAGTGCTTGAAGCTTTTTCTCTGCAGCAGATAACCAGGTGGCACAACTATTGTTTACAGCATTGGACGAGACATTTTCTAAGTTTTTAGGACGGATAATTCACAATTTCAACCCCAGGGAATGTTTTAAAGGAAAACTTGAAATCATGGTAACGTATGTTTCACAGGCCTTTGCGACAAATTTGACTTGTAAAATAATTCAACTGAACAGTTTTCAATTATATTTCTTTTTATTCTAACGTGTAGGCAAATGGCTTAATTTGCCTTAGAACAAGTTTTAATGAAAAAAGATCATGCTTTCATTTGCATAATAGTAACATATCGGCAAAACTATTAATTTGCGACATGCTGTTTTTGGCGGGTTTACCATCTTTATGAATGCATAACTTCCGAAAGAATCATAACTGGATGTTCAAATTCTCGGCAGTTCTAGTTAACAATGTACTAACGGTAACTATTACCCGAAACTTATAACAATCGGTCGTTGCTTTATTTTCTCTTTGGTAAAACTATTGCGACAAGTATTTCACTAAATTGTACATATTTAGTGGTTTTGAACCTTATAATGTTTGTGTATGCGACACAGATCAGGGAGGTGGGAAGAGATTGAGGGGGGCAGTTCCACAAGGATGTGATGATGTCATCGCGCGACCTAATTAGCGATATTTATCAATAGCGCCATCTACGATGAAGTTTCCTTGGTGTCAAATCGTACATTACACTTGCTTGATAGTGTAGTCACGGTATCTCTACCCTCCTGTATAATAAAAATGAGAGACTATTGTTACGTAGAGCTGCTGCACCTACACATTCACGGAGTAGCCGTACCAGATGTGTGGAATGGATGGCTGTGAAGTGCGCACGCTCGGGATTTACGTACGTGTAAACGTGTACTGAACGGTGCTATACGTAGGCGCGTTCGTCAATGCAATGCTTACGAGCGCGGTTTTCCCCACTGGTTGTATGCGTTGTGCGTGTGTCTATGAGAGATTGATGTGCACGCTTTATACATGAAGTAAGTGTTTCACGAAGATACGATTGTTACTGGCTCTAGGCCCAGAAAGTGTGAGGAAAATCCACATTTCCAACTCCTTACAAACACAAATCTCACAAATATGGCGTTAAAAAGAATAGCAAAGGTAAGAAAATTTTAATTTCACTACCATATGCCTCTATTGTTGATTTGAAAGTGACTTTTCCCCCCATATTTTGGGGCATAACGTGGTCTTGTTCCGTGGGGAAGTGGACGACGGTGTGTGTTGCGCAGTAGACCATAAGCCATGCAATGCAATGGTAGGGTAGGTGGCACTGCACAGCACAGTTTACAGACTGGCTGCTATGTTGGGTGCTATTGTGAAAATCACAAGATGTACGGTGTATTAAAATTGCCATAGCCTACTCGTGCTGTGCGCTGAGGGTAATGACGACAGAGTGGGAGATACTAGATAGTCGTCAGGGAAGCTCCTAAAAAGCACAGATAATGCAAAGATAAAATAACGTGAAGTGATTGTAACAGTCAATAATTGTAGGTCTAACATATTCTTATCTGAGGATCTGATAAGACCAACTCAAACTGCAGATGGGGCCCATCATGGCCATGTTATGCAGAGAGAGACGTGCTGTGTCATTCCAATTCCATTCATTTTGAACTATAATTCTGTGTGAATGAAGAGAGTAGACATTTGTGACTACAGTTGAACCTCTCATATCCGGACAAGTCAGGACCGGGGCTCATCCGGATAAGGGATTTGGCCGGATACGGGAGACTCGATGCTTTATACATGTACATATACATACACAAGTTTTAGCCCATTGTCGTACCACATGTAGTAATGTGTATACTGCAACCTTTTCATTGTTACATTTAGGGATGTTTGGGGATGTTAAAATGTCTGAGGGTAAGCAATTTGGAAGGAAATTTGATGTAATGTATGTTAATCATGTTGGAAGTAATATGTAATTCATGTGTGTTTGTGTAGGAGTTCTCAAGGAGTTGGGAATCCCCCTTTCCTCCCGTAATTATAAAAAAAAAAAAAATCACGGCGAGATTGCATCCGTATAATAGAGAGATCCGGATAAAGGGAGGCCGGATAATAGAGGTTCAACTGTATTTGAAATTTCTATGGTCTTGCAGAACATGCCTAAAATTACTGTCACTGACTTGTGTATATAAACTACACCGAGATTGCGCTACGTTTAAAGAAAAAAGAATATCAGTTCATATGAGTTAATGTTGACAAAAAAGGAAACAAGATCCTACTTTTTCTTATAAACTTTACTCAGTACAGATCTGTTCATGATCATAATGATGACATAAATTGTATCCCGGGGTACCAAATAGAAATCAGCCATTTTGTTGAATTATTTATTTTGTATTTAAAGGTTGTACTTATACCCGGGGTAACGTGTGATGCATCATATTACACTACACACAGCCACAGGGAGTGTAGTTCATTGTAACGATGTACAAGTTTGTAGATTAGCCATTGTTGATGTTGATGTTGGAGTGGATATGGATAAATGTCACACAGGCGTAAATGTACCGTTGTATTATTTGATAGGACTGATGTCCAATGGAGCTTTGAACGATGCTATTCATGATCAGAAATCCCACACAGTCAGAATCCACATCGTCTGCATGATCAATGTGCAGATTCAACTGAAGGGTATTATGAGGCTGCAATGTACAATGTACGAAGTGTATGAATACTGTGGTTATGGGGGGGTGGGGGGGGGGGGGGGGAGAAGCTGCACCTGAAGGTCAACATTACTAAACAATAAATTGGATAAAATCATGATATGAGGCAAACCACTGTCTTTTTCATGTAGTGCTTTATTTTATTGAGGTAATCTTGTAACAAATCCATGTATAAGATTTACAGTGTTATAAGCTCAACAGTCAAAAAAGCTGTGAAACAAAAAAAAAAAAGAATAGTGTTCAACTTCTCATTTAGAGAGGTAATAAAGTGTTCTGTTTTTGTATTTCAAATTAAAGGAGGAAATAGGTAATCAAAAATAGGTTTTATATTTTGATATTCTTGAGATACAGTGAATTGTGCGCACAAAATATTAGATTCAATACATAAGCAGGTGCTTCGCAAGTTTTATCACATCCAAAGAGCCTTTCAAACATCGAGAGGATAATATTAATTTTTCTTGAACTTTTCTTATGTGAAAAGCCACTCGGTCTTGATTTTGGTTGGCCCTTTTAGATTTGGGGGACACTACAAGTGAAATTTTCCTCTGAGTCTACATGTTACCCATCTGCCAATAATGTTTGTAATGTGGTCATGGTTTCACTCTGGGCCAACTCGGCTGTCCCTCTCAAGACCAGCCAATATTTTATTTTCTGATATTCTTCCTTGACCTGCATTATAGGCAAGGTGCTACATACTGTAAAAGTGGAAATTTTCATGGTGTTGAAATTCTCGTGCATTTCGCTCAACCAGAAGCTAGCGCAAAAATAAAAGCATGTGAATATTTTTGCGTGCCATTTGTTCCAGTACTTGATGTCTTGATTCCGTGGAATTAAAAGCTCGTGAAACTCTTCTTACATGGCCAAGCGCGAAAAATTAGTTGCGCAAAAATATCCACTTTTACAATAAGTACTTGCCGGATCGCCTGGAGCAAGTGCAAATCAAAGTTGGGCAAGTGTTTTGGAACAATGAGAAAAAATGCTTGCCCAAAATGGGCAAGCAAAACGTTCTGAAGCCCCATTTTTTTTTTTTACTTTCCCCTTCAAGTCCACAAAGTCAATCATACAGATGTCCAAAGATGACTGTTTAGTGATAGAATGCACTTTAATTTCATTTCAGCAACTTTCCAACATTTACATGAAGAAGCCCCAATGCAATGCATTACCAACACTTGATCGAACTAAGTTTGTCACTCCAATGTGTTAAAGTGTATGAATCAACGTATGCTGCTTATTCAAATGAGTGTGTTATATCAAGCCCTTTACTTACAAGCGATTTGTACATCATTTTCTGGTATTTTTGGACTTTTTAGGGGGCACGTGAAATTCATTTTCAGGAAAGTGTTTTGCAACAATATGAAAATCTGCTTGCCCGACCAGACAAGTGATAAATAAAAAAGTTATGTACAGCTGTACATGTACACATGTAGCACTCTGCTACAAGAAGTAAGAACTTCTCTTTTATTGTCTATAAATCTTGGTTGTACTGTGCCCAAATGATACCCATGATAATACTCAAATTCCTACAACATTTGGTCAGTAAATAAATAGATGTTATCCTCTCAAAATAAAGATCTTCTTTCCTAGAGTCAATTTATTTGCAATGCAACTAACAACTGTTTTTCGTGGAAAACTCGAGAACACAGAATAGGGGAAGTTGTCTATTTTGCTACAGATGCTGTATTCAAGGGCATGAAAGTTGCACACGCATTAATCGGATGTCATAGAAGTTGAAGTATCAGATGCCAACTTTTTCAGGGCCGCATTATGAAGGCTTCTCTGATAGCCTTTCACATTTAATGATCGAAAAGGGGGAAAAGTGTAACTGAGTGTAAGGACTAAATTTGATTGCTTCTGATCAAGTGATTCAATCCACACATTGTTTGGGCAGAAGCAGTTACCAATAGCAACGAATCAGTGCCAATGAAAGCATAATTAAGACTAAGAAGAAAAATGACACAAGTACACCTGTATGAATCATGCAATATGGTTCCCTGGAGGCATAGCAAAGTGGTGAACCATCTTGGATTACAGATGTATGTTTGACTTTTGCATAGATGTACATGTAGTAAGAAAGAAAATGAAAGTAGGATCTACAGCATGTCTCCTATCCCAGTGATTGTAGAAGAACATGCTTGCTATACCGGACACTGTAGTTTGAGGGGATTCATGTAGATTCAAATTAATGATTGTCAATTGCGTCAAGTTGTTTTTCTATTGCAACTGATTGACAAATTGCCCACATCCATGTAAATAAACACAAATTATTCAGTGTTTTACCTGTATTAGCAGTAACCATCATTAAAAAAAAGTAACAAATCATGTGCATGCACTTTCGTGGTGTATATGCCCATTATGCCCATGATTTTTTATCATGGCTCTTACTGAAACACTGGCGAATCAGTGTTTATTTACAAATGTACATCAATGTATGGCAATTTGTTGATCAGTGGCAATCATGTAGATTGCTGTCTTTTTTTAAAATGATGTAATGGATGGCATGGTCCCAGCAAACACAGGGAAGATGATAGTGACTGAGTTGGCCTTTTTCATTCTTAATACTTTCCAGGCTGTTCCATTCTGAGTGTCACTGCTTTTGGTTAAGATCATGCTTCTCTGCTGGAACAATTTTTTTCAGCAATTTATCCAGAATATCACAAATGTATGGAGATTCCAAAACTCCCTCCCTCAGGGTGGTCCACAACTTGAAATTTTAGCATGTTGCAAGCTTAGAATCTGAGAATATTGCAGAAATTGAATATGCGCGGAGCGCACACGATGAGTACATAGTACGCAATATTTTGCTGCTTATCTCTCTTTGTGCTGCTTACATTTAATGTTCTCTCTCATGTTTTGCACACAAATATCTAAAGTACCTGGTAGTTTGATGTTTCTTATGTTATGCATATGTTTTGCACATGTTTTGAATACTTTTACTTTGAGCTTGTTGCAAATTCTTGAGGATGTTGCGTAGCATGTTGCTGGCTTTTTAGGATGTTGCACAAGAATTTTAGCATGTTGCAGCGACATGCTAAAACCCCTTGTGGACCACCCTGCTCCCTCCCCCCCCCCCCCCCCCCACACATGTAAATGTAGGTAACCAAGCTCAAAGAGCTATGGAAGGGTACACTTATAATGATCATAGTAGACTTATACGCACAGTGTACAACATACTGTGGCATGCAGTATTCCATGAAATCAATGGATCTACTTCAACTCTGTACATTTCATTGGCTCAAGCTACAGCATGGCGATTTAATGGCATATCATGTACATTATGTAGTGTTCAATGGGGTTTTAACCCACTGAAGACTAGTCCCCAGTATACGCGGGTAGGTGTCTATGGGGAAATGCATGTTATAGCAAAACCAGTCCATCCTCGACGGGATAGCGAAACCCAACAAAGCAATGATCAAGTGGCAGGAATATTAGGGGAAAAATTCGGCGTAGCATTCATGTTTGCTTTCACAGTTACATAATGTGTGTGTGTGTGTTTGTGTGTGTGTGTGTGTGTGTGTGTGTGTGTGTGTGTCTGTGTGTGTCTGTGTGTCTGTGTCTGTGTCTGTGTCTGTGTCTGTGTCTGTGTCTGTGTCTGTGTCTGTGTCTGTGTCTGTGTCTGTGTGTGAGTGTCTGTGAGTCTGTGTTTCTGTGTGTGATATCTTTCCATGTCCATACAGGTAATTGTGAAGTACCATTGTACTGTGATTAAATGTGCCTGATGTCTTATACCAAGCCCATCATGGGCATATAATGTCAGAGCTCTGGACCTAAAGTGAAAACAAAAACTATTACAAGCTGATCATTACATTTTACCTCTGCCAAGGAAGGAGGCTGTGTTTTCATTGACTTTATTTTGTTTGTTAATTTGATTGTTTATTTGTTTGTCTGTGCGCAAAATAACTCAAAAAAAATTGTGAACAGATTTGGATGAAACTCTGTAGGAAAGGCTGCCGATGACACAAGGAACAGATGATTAAGTTTTGGTAGTGATCAGGGCATTTTTATGGATTTTATGAAGGATTTTCGATATTTTGGCAGGTAGGGTTAATGAACTTTGGAGTTCAAGTTGCACAATTTTTTTTTTCCCTGTGGAAGAATAAGATCAATGGTGGAAATGAGCTGCTTGGCAGAGGTCTGCACTCTTAGAGTGCTTCTCTAGTTGTAGAAGCAGAAGTCTTGTATCTTTTATACTTTTTAAAAAAAAAGTTGTGAATACTTAGCATTAAAAAGTCAATTATGTGTGTGTTCTTAAAGTTGAATGCATGTGGAATTGGCAATGACTCCCTTATGACTGAGTACTATTTGTTTCAGTCATATTTTTAGTTCACCTTAAAGGGACGGTACTGTAATGGTTGAGGTGGGGATTCATGTTTTGAACATTCCTAAGTGAGATAATGAGAAACCTCTCATCAAATATGAAAGAGCATGTAATTTTAAGAAGGATTCAACATTTACATTGTATTTGATGAAAATTGGTTTTGAAATGGCTGATATATCAAAAAAAAGTGATAATAATAAAAGGAGACAGGCCACGCCTTTTATTAGGATCTCTTTGTTTCACCTTGTTTTTGGATATATCAGCCATTTCAAAACTGATTTTCATCAAATAAACTTTTTATACCCCTTAGAATTGCATGCTCTTTGACATCTTATAGAGTGGTTTCTGAATATCTCGCAAAACGTTAAAAGCTAAATCCTCACCTCAACCAGAACTGTACACACCCTTTAAAGGGCAAGTTCACCTTAGAATACATGTGGAGTAAGATAATGCAGCAATATTAGTAGAAAGCATCAGTGAAAGTTTGAGGAAAATCAGACAACTTGTTTAAAAGTTATGAATTTTTGAAGTTTCAGTGCCACTATTTGCTGGATGACAGGACTACTGCAACAGCTTGTGATATCATATGCGTAGAACAATACAAAGGAAATATTTAGAAGGAAATTTCAACATATTTTTACTTTTCTTGCATAGTAAAAGACTTGACTTGCCCCTTTCAGAAGGCAGGGGGAAGAATGTTATCCTTAACATATATGTCAGTAGCAAGTCAAGGAAATGTGTACTTTTTTCAAAAATATGAAATTTTGTGGAATTCTCTTTATATTTCTGTATATTGTGCTATGCATGCGACATCATAAAACTGAAGTACATGTAGTCTTCTCACCCACCAGTGCCTGCTCAGAGACTTTGAAAGTTTGTAACTTTTGAACATACATGTATTGTCAGATTTTCGTCAAACTTTCACTGCCGTGTTCTACTTATGTTGCTGCATTCACTCAATCCATCTAATGTATAGTATCCCGTTGAGGACGAGTCCTGAGTATACTCGGGCAAGTGTCTATGGGAAACGCGTGTTGTAGCAAAATCAAACTGTTCTCAATGGGTTAAAGGGATTGTATAGTTAAACTATACAATCATGGTTGAGATGGAGATTCAGCCTTTAAGTTTTTGTGAGGTAATTATAAAACCACCTACAAAATATGAAAGGGCATACAATTCGAAGAGGAATTCAAAGTTTATCTGATGATAATCAGTTTTGAATGGCTGAGATATCCAAAAGGAAAGTAAAAAAAAAAAACCACAAAAACTTGATAAAAGGTGGGTCCCACCTTTTATTATGATTGCTTTGTTTTGGATATCTCAGCCATTTAAAACCAATATTTATCAAATAAGCGTTGAATTCCCCTTACATTTATCCGCTCTTTCATATGTAATAAGTTTCTCATTACCTAAAAAAAAAAAAAAAAATCTTCAAAAAACTTAGAAAGCTGAAGTCTCATCCCATCTGAAACTATACCATCCCTTTAAGGTGAACTTGTCCTTTAAATAGTGTGACTGTGTTTAATGCTTGTTTAAGGTCCTCTGGAGATTGAAAATTGTTCTTAATGTATTTTGCCCCATTTTAATGTCACGCTGAGTGATGAGCAAGAGGAGTTCTTTCTTACAGTGCATGTCGTTAAAGTATAGTAAATTTTGGATATTACCCACTTGTGCTCCAACTCCTGTAGTCTTGTTTTACAGGTATAGTGGTTCACCTGGGGAAGTGTGAATACCAATATGTTTAATATGTCCTTATGTGTTTCTCTGAAAGAACAACAACACATAAAGACACTGATCACAAAAATTAAATTTGCTGGAATTGTAAGTGAAATGTGTATGTACAATGTATGTGTATGCTGATGATTGTATGTCTTTTCATCTTTCTTTCTTTTTTTCTGCCTCTAACAGGAATACAAAGACTTAAAAAATGATCCCCCACAAAACTGTTCAGCAGGTCCAGTTGGTGATGACAGTGAGTATTTGCAAAGCTATGTGAAAGCCCAGTGCTTTATAGAGCATTTCCCATTTGTTTGGTATTGTATGATGTGTGTGTCATGTCTATGATGTGGAGTACTTTCTATTCAGCACAGGTTTCATTGTGCAAGACTTAATAAGTTAATCAGCATTTACATAAAGTATAACCTGCACTGTCAAAAACAATAAATGTGATGGTGTGTCAGTTTACACAATAGTAAGCAGGGGTACAAATCATGTTATAATCATGTTATAAGTACCATAATATCTGTATAGCTATTGTGTAGGTTTAATTCTACAGTGTATGCTTGTCGTTTTGTTGCTAATGTTACTAATGTGCACTACATTAGGTAGCTATTCCATGTACTCCTTTCTTTTGTTGTCTGCACAAAGTGGGGGCTTCAATTGTAGTTGAAGAATGACAAAAGTGTGCTGTCATTTCTACCCCCACCCCCTTCCCCCCTTGGAATGTCAATAGCCAGGTTTTGAGGTTTAGTGTTTGGGAATGACATTGTACATAATGTGGTTTTGTGTAGGTGGGGAAAAGTCAAAGCAAAGCTATTAGAGCAGTTTAGGTCTGTCTGAAAACTTTTGTGAGTCAGAAACTGAATGATGAGTTTGTCTCCTCAAATGTCACTTTCTGTTAGACTATCAAGCAAACTTTTGTGTCCGGTTCAAGAGTGCAGAGACTTTTCTCCAGAAGTAGAGAGAAGTGTGAATTTTCCGACAATCAAATGTTCTCAACTCCCTCAAAGTTTGTGCACTCCAGTGAAATTTCCAGAGACTTGCTGCTTTTGTCGTTATGGTCCTAAAGTATATGTTCATATAGACTTGGGTCCACCACCACCACAAAATGTTACTTACACCGGGTGACTTCAAGTTTGGTGCTAATGCTGGTGTTAGTGTATTTGCGGCTGGAGCACCTAGCAATAATCCCGAACTTGAAATCAGTGGATGTTAGCAGGTTGACCTCAAAAGTATGATACATATCTATACTGTTAGTTTCGATAGCTGGTGTTGAATGGCGTCAGCTGAACCTAGGACCACTATTCTTGTTGGCAATTTAAGTGTCCTCCTCCCCCCCCCCCCCCCCCCCCCCATTGGCTCACACCAGTCCATAGGGATTATCAAATGTGCCATATCAAGTTCAGTGTAAGTATTAGCATTGCTACGTGTATATCATATGAGAGACACAAATGGATGCGCATTGTCCCCATTGACATCAAGTACGTGCATAGTCTGTTAATGCAGTGGTCGCCTGTGGAACTTCCATGAACACTTTAGACATTGCCACATAAATCTGAGCCTGAGAGCAATTTAGAGAAGGGATGAAATTTGTGCCATTTTGAAATGTCTTCCCCATTGACCAAAAACTAAGCAGTCATGACCACATATTTTCATATTTAACTCGAAACGAGCACCATCACGTTTTTCGTCATGCAATTCCCTTGGGACTTCACAGTGATCTGAAACACCAGTGTAGGGGATCAATTGTTTTGATCGGTGTTGCTTGTGTTAGTCTGACCATCGATGTTGGAGCTCAATTTGATTCATTTATTCGGGAGATAAAACCTGCGGCAGCACTAGCGCCGAACTTGAAATCATTCAATGTACATAAACTGGTCGCTGATGGCACCAACAAGGTCAATTATATTGAGCACTATATTCTTTTTTTTTCCTTCTTTCTTTAATCGAGAGAATTATCCATTATAAACAAAACAGCATAATGGACAGGGATGCACTCTGACCTAAGCTAGTGGAAATTGTGACTCATAAAGGAAGGCATGTGCGGAAGTTAAGTGTAGCTTGCTGCAAGGTATATTAGGTCTCCATGTGACGGCTTTAGTTTCCACTCTTCTTTTGAATAACATGGTAACATGTATTTGGAAACCTTGACTGATAATGCTTGTGTGTGGTTGTGCATTGAAGATGAAAGGGAATTACTCGTATTCATTTCATATGTAGCAGCTATTGTGACCAGCAGGACTTTTACAACCAAATGTGTTTCTTTGAAAGGGAGGGTAGGAATTTTGCTGTCGCGATTGAACATTAAACATAATTCATCTTCTTTTCTATAGCTAGTAAAAGCATGTGTTTTCAATTTATTCGGCTAAAACTTGAAAAGGTAAACATCTCCATCAAATGCATGGAAGACTTCATGTCGGAAATGAATTTTCAGTCAGTATTATGCATTTATGATATATACCCATTAATCAGATACCATACCAGTTGGTGAGCTTTTAGATTTTCAATTGAGTGATTTGACTCTCTGTAAGCATTGACTGTATTGCTCTCGAGGCAGCTGGGTTATGTGTGATGTGATGGTGTAATAAAGCAAGGAGCTCCATCAAATCCCACTTAGAAGTGGATTCTAAATATACCAGGCATTCTCCAGCTGTCTGCCATACTCTTGTGTTTTTCACACTTAAACCTTTCCATCTTGTTTTTTGTTTCTTTTTCTTTTGCAGTGTACCATTGGCAAGCAACAATAATGGGTCCAGTAAGTATCAAACTTTAAAAAAAAAGAAAAAGAAAAAGAAAAATGTTTGATTGAAAATTACAAGGAAATGTTCCACATGTGAGCACATTGTGTTCTAGAATACCAGTATGCTTTGGCTAGATGCCATAGGGTGATAGATAGTGTGTGATGTAGTAAAGGTAGACTATTTTGTATGGCATGACAGACAGAGATTAGGCCCATGAACAGCCGCAGCATGTGTAATATTGTCAACAAAGCGGTGATTTTGCAGATGCTTGTCATGGTCTACAGCAGTGATGATGAGTGTATGCTGTGTCACTGACATTCCGATTTTCATGATAGACAATGTCAACCCCCGCCCCCATAGACTCCTCTCCAGACTCTCAGTCAAACTTTGCATAAGCCTCTCTCAAAGGGGCTTTTGAGATCTGGGGTTGTGATTACTATTCGTGACTGGGAGAAAGCCTAACCCTCACATAACTCCTACAGAAAGCTAACTCTGCATATGGTTTTGCATTTGTGTCTTTTAGCCAATACTTCAAATGTCTGTTTAAAGTTAAGTTTATATAAATAACTCACATTTCGCTTTGATGATACAAACAGTGCAATTCACAAGAAACAAGCGGACATGTAGAAACATTTGCAAACTTATACAAATAATATTTTGACCATTGACAAGCACTCAACTAAATTAGTATGATATTTTATATTAGGAAAAGAAACATGCATGATTTTTCAATGGCATAATATCAGGAATTTATTTGATCAGATAAGAAAGAAGAATGTGCCAAGTGAAAAAGAATCTACTAAAAACACAGCTTGTTTCAATAATCAGTAGATTTCCTGGGGAGAATAGTCTTGTTAGAATTGGGTGCCCCCACAATCTTTTTTTTTTTTTTTTTTTCTAAATCTTTGTCACAATCAATTCTAGCCAAACAAATGTGAGGCTAAGCCTTGGGCCAAATCTTGCCACAGTAGCACACACTTTTCATAAGGTAGTACATTCATGTGGGCAATCTATGTAGCATGCACTCATGCACAATGGGCATGCTAAACTCTGTAGCCC
This sequence comes from Diadema antillarum, assembly GCF_040938485.1. Classification (NCBI taxonomy): domain Eukaryota; kingdom Metazoa; phylum Echinodermata; class Echinoidea; order Diadematoida; family Diadematidae; genus Diadema; species Diadema antillarum. The sequence goes on from NW_027270944.1 coordinate 405,497, forward strand.
TGACACTGGAGTATTGTTATGCTAGTACACAACAGGTGAGGAAGTGGCTTGAATGAGCCAGTATACTAGCCTCTTGTCTTTCCTTTGATGCATTTGTTGAGCTGGAAAGCAAGAACTTTCAGTTATTCCCACAAGATCAATTGACATTGATGATGAATAAATTGTATATGGATCACTGATAGTGAATGAATAAATTAATGAGTAAAAAATACATACATGTTGTATACATACATTAGGGCCCGACGTTAGCAAGGGCCTAGGGCCACTTCAAATTGATGTTGGACCACCAAATTCCCCAAAGGCTATCTCTTGGTTGCCCGATGTTACGTTTCAATTTAATTCTAGCCTCTACATTTCTTCGGACCACTAAAAATTCAGATCTAAAGATTTCAGTAGCCCAAACTGGCAACCAAAGAAAAAAGTTAGTGTCCTGTCGACCTCTGCACTACATAGAAACATGTACACACATGTTGTACATGCATACATAATGACTCGAGGAATTCATGAATAGATTCGCATAGATATCTATGTAATTGTTCTTAGGGCCCAAGAAGATTAAGTTTCAGTTTTGCAAATGGCATACTGTAAACTGTAAGGGATATCAGTATGAGGTTCCAAGTCAGAGTCAAATTTATTTTGAAGCTCATATGAATGTTATATGATATTCCTAGAGCACTTGTTAATATGTTTGTCTGTTTTCGGAATTGTAAGCTAATCTTTATTTTAATTCTGTTTTCCTCCACAGAGAGACAGTCCATACCAAAATGGTGTATTTTTCCTCACAATCCACTTTCCAACAGACTACCCATTCAAACCACCCAAGGTGAGCGATTGTCAGTGAAATGCGTTTGACGCACTGTAAAGTGTGATGTAGCCAGACATTTTGATTGTCCACATCCTCGATGGTAATGGCTGTCATGGCATATGAGAAGAGTATAGTCCATGGAAAGATGAGTCGGAGTAGATACAGTGGACTCCCGTTATAACAAAGTCCTCGGGACCGGCAATTTTCTTTCGTTATATTTTCGTTATAACTGAACAAATAAACAATAAAGAACAAAGAGCGGATAATTTTATGGCCTGAATTTTTACTTCGTTATAACTGTGTTCGTTACAACAGGAGTGTACTGTACATTAGAAGAATAATGACCTCTCAAAGCTGCTAATAATCATCAAAATTGTAATGCCACGGGTCCGTAGGGTCTTCTGAATATGACTAAAATTCTGCTGTCATATTCTACGTCTGTATGGGTTTCCCCTCATTAGCTAAGAAGTGATTCTGTCATAAATTGCTTGATAAACCCTCTAGCACCTAAACAACCTGCTGCTGGCTGCCTTTCTCGAAAATTCATGTTTGAGGTTGCGGGCATGTAGAAACGCATTTTTTTTTCATACTTCGTACCATCCATGGATGGTTACTGTATATGCCATATATTTCGCAAGTCTAAATTTTCGTGAATCGGGACTTCCCGACAATTTCGCGAGTGGTTAAATTCGTGATTGTGGAGTCATGTACTGAACGGAGAAATGTATACGCGTACGTCACATTCATATCGGCATTAGAGTCAATATTTTCGCGTGTTTTTAATTTCGCAAATAGCAGCTGACTTGCGAAATTCGCGAAAATAAAAACCGCGAAATATTTGGCGTATACAGTACATGGTATTCTGCATTCAATCTCTAACATTAGTTTGCAGTTTGCTGCATCCTACCTAAGTGTGTAGAAGTTGGCTTAAAGTGTACCAATACCCTTGAAATCAACTTTGTGTCCAGCTAGAATACACAAAAAAACCCAACCATAATTCACCTGTAATAGCCCCTGAAAGTATACATTATTTCGATAAATCAGATCATATCTCTATAACAATTTGGCACTTATGCTCCACGCATTTAAGTTCTGCTCGGTAAGTGCCGGTAATGATGTGTGCGCGTTCTAGCTATACGCGTACATTTTTATGAATAATATCAAGATTCCATGTCGATTGGATAGCCGATCACGCACACGCATTGCATATCACTATCATTCAAGACGTATTTTGAAAAAAATTTTGATAGCGCTATCGTTAGATTGAAAGAATCGGGTGATCGACTAGTCTACTTCAAGTCATTTTTGTTTTTGTATAAGGTACTCTTTAAAATTTACATTTAAACCACACTAAATAAAAATCAGAGTGACAAGCAATTCTGATATTTTACAGAGGGCATGTCTCAAGTATATTCTACAATGTAGCAAACATAATACTCAGGGTATTGGTACGCTTCAAGTGCTGAAGGGTAAAGCGAATATTCCAGAGCTGTGGATTATTTATCGTGCAAGTTTACAAGGCTTACCTGGACAAGTAAGCGTTACTGCATGTATCTCATGTATATTCTTCAGTTGACGTTGTGCCCTTGTGCCAGCAGTAGCCTTCCATTGACAGTGACCATCTAGTCTGCCCTGCATCGTTGTTCGTGCTTCCTTTGTCTCATGGCCTCTCCTCAACATTTTTTTTTTTTGGTATTCTTCTCATTATTCTCCCCCAAACAGGTAGCTTTCACAACCAAGATCTACCATCCAAACATCAACAGCAATGGCAGCATCTGTCTAGATATCCTGAGATCGCAGTGGTCACCAGCACTCACAATTGCAAAAGGTAAAAAGATAAAAGGAGAAAACAACCCACACCAACAAACGGGTAATCTAGCGAGCAGGAATATAAAGTCGCCCTCATGAGCCCTGCTCACACTATTTGGAACTGAAGAACCTTGTACAATATATGACAAGGTGTTATATTTGATGTGGATGAAGAGTTGAGTCAAAACTTTTGCTAAGAAGCAAACTTTTAAAAAAAAATTGTAAACACAAATATTTTAATGCTACTTTCTGGATGTCAACCCGCACCTACACATGATTTTAAACCCAAGATGACATTTTGGTATATACACCTTTTGCACACTGTTTTTTTTCTTCCCTTTCATCCATTTGTCATGTAGCGTCATTAGAATTTGCATTGTTTAAGATGTTGAAACCATATCAAAGCGAAAATTGGCCATTTTGTTGCATGAGAGAAAATTTGCACGTTTGTGCCACAATAAGACTGCCACATGATTAGCTCGACACTTAGTGTACAGCAACTGATACGTGCACGACTCCGCAGCCAGCTAGCTGCAGTGGTAATCCTGTAACACATAGTGCTGGTTTTGATTGTGATGATGGCAAACTTCACACAAAGTTAGGTAAATGGCCCTCCATTCATGCACTCTTTTTCTCGTGTTACTCCTGATAGCTTTACACATCGTCTACTGACATAGCAGCTTTTTTGCTGTAACATCTCAATGTCTCTCCTGTGAGTATGAGATCGAACCCTTTTTTTTTTCAGGCCCTTATATTGCTTGTTGCTGTTGTTGTTTTAACCGAGTATTTGTTCTACTATCTCGGCCCTCCTCTCTGCAGTACTTTTATCGATCTGCTCGCTGCTAAATGACCCGAACCCGGATGACCCCCTCGTTCCGGAGATCGCGACCGCATACAAGAAGGACCCGGAGAAGTACCGCCAAACGGCACTGGAATGGACCAAGAAGTTTGCGATGTGACCTTGCTGTGTGGGTAGTCATTGCCAAGGATTCAAATATGACACGCTAAAGTTATACCTATAATAGTTAAACTGTCGTATGATTTGCATCTCCGACGTGGACGTTATATCCCTTTGGTTTGTAATTTCCGTTTTGATGTAAACAGCTAAAAGAAAAAAACAACAAAACGAAAAAGAAAGAAAAAAAAATAATGTTTTGCCTCCTCCCCATCCCCCCGTGAACATTCTAGGTTAAGAAAATGAAAGTGGAGTTAAATAATAGAACGAAAAACACAATTGGAACTTATTTGCCTTGTCCCTCATTCAATGTTTGTGCTCCGTGAACAGGTTTTATGAATGTGTAGAACTTCACGATCGTACATATCATAAACCCCAGTTTTATTCCACGCATTGCCCCGATGTGTGTTGAGCTGGAGCATCACTGGTGGAAACCGGAGCGAGAAAGAGGAGCGATGTCTGCCGGAAGTCGGCACATCGTCATGGCAGGGATGCGGGGCTGTGCTAAAAGTCTCCTGCAAAATCTGTGCAGCTGATGAACCCATGATGGTGAAAAAAAAACCCAACTAAAGCAAAACAAGCAAACACGGGGCCCCAGTTAATCTTTGCTCTCAACACCGGTATGTCCTGTTGGAGAATGTTGAAACAAAACAAAACAAACAAACAAATAGAAGGGAGAATGTGGATGGGGATAGCAAAACACAGAGTGTGTAAATGATGATAACTCTGTGCTATTTGATAGAGGTGTAGGGAGAGTGGAAAACTTCATGAATTATGAACTAGGTGTGTCGTTTACCATACATGGGAAACTGTAATCATAAGCCAGGAGTTTTTTTTTTTGGGGGGGGGGAATTGGGGAAGGGATGGGGAGGTAGGGTGGGCGGGATAGCTAGCCACACTCACTGTCACATGTTTGATACAAGCAAGGTCCTTCCAAGTGCCTTTGGGCAGTTGTAGTTGGGGTTATTTCAGGGACGTTTGCACTTCGGATCTGCTTGGGATGGCTCCGCATACATTCAGGATTTCCGATTTGTGTCAACAGTAGTTTACTGTGGGATGTGGCCCCATCACTGCGCTTCGTTGATTAAAGTAGAAACTATGATCTCCCGCTCTTAGCGCTATTAAGCCAGCATCGTCAGTTGGTACCGAATGGTGCCGGCAACATTATTTTAACAAAAGGGTTAACCATGTTGAAGCGTGTCCAATCTAATTGCAAATTTGCTCAAGTTAGCGTCTGATGGTGTGTCAGTCTCTTCTGTGTGTATGTTATTCCCGCATCCCATGTATGGTTTCTTCTATGAGGCAAAATTGCGGAGATGGGATTTTATCGACAAAAACCTAAAACCCCAAAGCGTTCTGTTGCACATAATTTGAATTGAGCAATTCTCACATTCTGCTGCTGTGTCTATAATTCTGTTGTATCACAAGTTCCAGTTGATGCTACTTTGAAGTGTGTACAGAAGGGGACGGTCAGTCTGTGTAATATTCTGTGTGTATCAAGTAGATCAAAGAACCAATCTGAACTCGAATGGCTTGAACCCTACTTTCTTTTCTTTCCTTTTTTTTTAAAGTGCTAACATTGCCCCTGATGTTAGAACTTTTCATTGGCTTTCACCAGGTATCATCAGAACAGATGTAGATGACGTAGAATGTGTTCCAAATGCAGTCAGTATGGCTAAGCTGAAGGTAGATAGTGTGTGTAATTTAAAATGATGTGATATGAATGTGACATGTCCTAGAACCCAGTTCAAGAAAGTGGAAGATGTACATCAATTTCTCCAGCTCATGAAGGTCGAGCAAATGAGCACACGGGGTACTCCGTGTGGGAAAGAGTGTCAAGAATCGAGCACATGAGGTGTAGATGTGGAAGATTGCCGTTGAGGGGGGAAAAGGGATAAGAGTGATGTTGAATGGATTTAAGTTTAAAGTTATGTACCATCTGCAGGCAATTTATTGTTGTGTAAGTGGAAGTACTTTCTTTGGGAATGTAATGTTGCAAAACAGAGCTGAGATAACGACTATTAAGGAGCTGCCAAGTCTTAGCTCCTAGGCTGTTTGCAAGGAGTAGACCCCCTAAACAAAATATGTTTAGACCGAAATCTTCCCTTTATGGAAATTTGTAGAGCTTGAATGATTAAAGATTGATTGTAACGTCTTTGTTCCTCTTGTTTCACGATACATTGGACCTTCTTTTTGAAATTACAACAGTAATAAAGAGGATAAAAGTGAGTCCTTGCAGATGCGTGTAATGTGGTCTGCTATCCAATAGTGCATGTTAATGTTGTCGTGTCAACATCAGCAAGGGAGTTAGCTTTAGTCCTTACCACGGATCCCAAGGCAGACCGCTAGACTACAAAGGCAGTATACTCTCTTTTCTTATCATTTGAATTGTCATTTGAAGTGCTTGGTTCATATCTACGTATATGTTAGCAGGTCCTTCATCTCGTTGGTTATACTCCTGTGTGATATGTGTAAGATTTAACTTGATTTCATATGCCATGTTTGTAGAAGTGTTATTTACCACTAAAATCATTTGAGAAAATGTCTCCCTGTTTTTTTTCCCCTTTCTGCTGTCTTTTCTGAGAGAGAAAGAGACCATATAATGTGTCTTATCTCCCTTTTGGTAGGAAAGCAATATTCAAGCATACATATTCCCAGCCAATTCTTGCGTTGCAAAGAAAATATTTGGCCAAGTTTATTTTTTGTTTCCCCTTAAAAAGTTGTCAGTCGGGCACCATCATGTCTTGCATTGGAGTGCCACGCGGAAGTAAAACCTGAACACAGTTCGAGTGCTGAACTGCTGGAAAATTGTATTTGTGGTCCTTTATCACATGCCCCCTATGAACTAACAAATACCAATATGTTTAGTGTGCTTGATGTCAAATATATGTAATTCTATGCATTCCATAACTAATGTCCTGGATCACTTCTTTATGCATATACTGCAACGACAATCAACTCCCAAGATTTCATTTGTGTTTTATTTTTTCTTCTCATTGTTGATTTGGGTCCATTTGCAGTTGTTATGCCATCATTATCTCACATTAAGCACAACATTGGTATCACCCAAAACTAGTAACATTGGCCCTGTAGAAATTATACTTGAGGTGAAATATGAATCTAGTTTCATTGTGCTTTCATGGAATAATTACTAGGGTTGCAAGAAGGTTGATTCTCTAAATGGATCCAAGTTGGGTTTCCTGTGGTATTTGGTCACTTGGTTAAAGTATAATTGACAAGAATATGCATACATTGATGAAAACCAGTGGACATGTCTTTTTCTTTTTATTTTGCAGGTTGGGGGGGGGGGGGCTGGATGTTCCTTTTGTGGCACTTGTTCAAATGGGGTTACTTTCAGCAAAGGCAAAATGCACTGAATGGTGTTTTGTTGTCACTGTGTATGTATGCAAAAAATATTGTAACTTTTGTAGGTCAAACTTGTATTATGTAGCTCCTTTTCTGTATCCATACAAAAAAAAAAGAAGCACAATGATGGTCTAATAATTTGATCTTCTCAAATTATGTTTGCATGCTGAATGGAGGTGGAAGAGAAAAATTATACAAATTAAAATCGCAGGATTGTTGAAATGGATAAAAAGAATGTGTAGATCCGAGACAAAGTTCAATACCCAGCGAGTCAATGAAAACAACACGTATGCTAGTCTCAGCATGTAGGAGGTTGTGTATGTAATCATCTCCCTTTCCGTCATATGTATTTCCCATGATCTCGGGGCATAGTTTCAGTTGTGCTCTGCGATATCTGATGTATCCAAGAGTATCGGTTCCGCTATACTGTGACACAATGTACCTTTCTGTGACTGGATAAACATACAAGAGTATATTATTCAACTATCCCTGGTTTGCTTTCAGTAGTACATGTACCATGCTTGAGAACATCACGGCATGCCAAATACAGGGCCAATGCAAAAGCGTTGTTGCTCGTATCTGCACCATGTCTCTACAATCGCTGTCTGATATGTGTACTTCAGTATTACTGTACATTATCTTTGCTTCACATTACACACACACACACACACATACACACACACACACTCACACTCTCACACATACACAAACATATAAATATATATACTTACACAGATGTTTGTCCCCCTCCCCCCTCAACTGTATATGTAGATTGTAATAAAGGAAATGCATTTGGTACCATTAATATCTCAAAATGCTGCATACGAGTCTGTTGTACATTCCTTGGCTGTCTGTGGTGTGTGGCAGGACATAGACTTCTATCCTCTCATACATGCATTACTGAGAGCTGCACTTTCAGAGAGATGGAATATGCATTCCCCTGTATTGTAAATATGAAAGGCTGCTATGACACTTATTGAAAGCCGATTTGGCTGGCATCGCTATGATATACAGTACAGTGCACTCCCGTTATAACGAATACTCTTATAAAGAAGTAAAATTTCAGGCCGCAAAATTATCCGTTCTTTGTTGTTCTTTGTTCGCTGTGACAGTGGACTCCCATTATAACGAAGTCCTCGGGACTGGCAGTTTTCTTTCGTTATATTGAAATTTCGTTATAACCGAACAAATGAGCAATAGAAAATATAGAGCTGATAATGTTTGGACCTTAATTCTTACTTTGTTGTAACCAGAATCTTTTTACAATCGTGACCGTTATAACGGGAGTGTGCTGTACATCCGTACTGCCAATCGATGCTTTTTAGAGCAAATTCTTTGTGCAGTACACCGCTATCAAGCAACTTGTCTCTTTAACCCCAAATCAGCAAAAGCAAATCAAAACAAAATGGGACACGTGAACATCAATGAATAATGTACAGACATATGGACAGATTAGTCTGTATTTACAAAGGTACAGTGTAGATTTAATCAAAACCATGATCTAAATTCAGTCCACGGACTAAAATGAGTGAAATATGTAGGCGTATCTGACACATGCAAGTATCAATGCGCAGCCATCATCTGATGTCTGTTGGCATATGCAATCTGACGTGCATGTCCGCAGAAAAAATTTGCTTAAAGCAAGGAGGTTTTATACATGGAGTTCCAGCTGGCTGTAATTATTCAAACAGTTGTCAGATTTCTGTTGATGTACAAAAGAATTCCACAGGTGCACTTGTGCCTTTGATGATCGATGTTTGACGCCGCCGTCTTGCTGAGCAATCTGAAGATTCATTTTGAACGTTATCATAATGTTGGCCATATTTTGCTTATTTATTTATTTATGAAATGAAATTTCACATAATGATGAAGCATGTAAAACAAAAGTCAATTCTGTCCAGAAATTTGCGCAAAAGTGTAATTCAGAGCTGTATCATGTGAAAATGTTTAAAACTGTACCATCCGGGAAAGCTGGTTTTATCACTTTTCCGCTTAATTTCCACAAATGAAACTAATATGGAATAATCTTCAAGTATAATTCTTTATTGATAGATATATCAGATTAGTGCCTGGGTATGCTCAGTTGAGTAATTTTCATCTTTATTTCAGCATTTTTTGCTCAATTGCTATTGGCGCATCCTCGTTTCTGTACCACCTACCTTTTATAAGAAGGGATAGCGAAAAGTAATCACCATCACAAAGACATATCTTCCCTTGAAAGTGGCTGGTGATTATGCAATGAGACACGAGTCAATTGTCTTCGTATCTGCGCGGCAGATCCTGTTTGGCACATGCTTCAAATATTTCTTAGTGGCAGCATCAAACATGGAATCAAAAGGAATAACACTGTTGTTACTCCATCTCTAGAACCTCCTTGCTTAAACCATGTACTGAATTTAATCCATCTTCGTGAATACAAGCAATAGAATTACAGAGAGAGAGAGAGAGAGGGAGAGAAATACGAAATTCGCTACTGGCAAATATATATTCCACACACAAGGAATAAGCAATACATACAAAAACCCACTCCTTGCTCTGCAACCGTGCTGCAGTCAGTTGGTGCTTTTATTCTCTGCTTCTAAATTTCACTACCAAACAAGTGAAATAACTGGATGCACAACATGTAAAAGGAATAAATACAATCAGTACCACATGATTCCCTTGGCCAGCTGGTGTGCAGACTGATGATAGCCACTTTCATTTGGTTGGTGTGATTTTTTTTTTCCACAAAAAGGTAGAAAACCCCAATGGAAAGAACCGAGCCCCCCACCCCCCCCCCCAGCATGGAAGGGGCTACCAGTAAACTGACCACAGAGAGAACTCTAGGGGCAAGAGTTGCATTTGATTCCACCCCCCCCCCCAACACACAAACACCCACACACCCCTCCGTCCCATTGCTTGTGATGAATTGCAATGTACAACTTTTGTCATACGATTACCGCGAGGAAGTAATCCATGTTGTAGCTTGTCACAGGAAGCTACACTCGGCCTAACTATACACAACCGTGTTGCTGTACACAAGTGTCGCATGTGGTCGGGCTACACTGGGCCTTAACATAGTTGCCATGCAGATTACAACGTACAAATCAAATCATCAGTTAACTTGGAAAAATTTCTTCCCCTGTTCAAGTAAACATCATTCATCCTAATTCATTTGATGGAAATTATGAAGATGTAAATTTAATAATCCTAAATCTAGGCCAGGTTAAAGGGGATGGCTAGTAACCGATCAGTGGGAATCAGTGGGAATGCTGAGGGATGATTGTTCCAATCCTTGTGGGATTCATCTAAGAGTACATTATATGTCTACTGTTGTGTGAAAATTATTTGCTTCAGAATGGTTTCATATTCAAGTAATGTGCAGATTAATGCCCAGTCACTGACCAGGCACGCTAACCTGGAAACATTAAACTGCACATTACTTGAATATGAGACCATTCTGAAGCAAATAGCAAAAATAGATATATAATGCACACTTAAATGAATCCCACAAGGATTGGAACAATCATCCTCCAGCATTCCCACTGATTCCCACTGATCATTACTAGCCATCCCCTTTAACCTCCATGGACATTTTTTTTTTTAAATATCATTTTTATTCAGCATCACTCTAAGCAAAGTAGCGAGCATGATAATTTAACAAAAATATACATGAATCTGTATACATTGCACAGTCAAAGCAATCAATTATTTCTCCATGATTTTACATTATTCATGCCATTAGCGAGCATATTTACACCTAGAAACACGCAGTTCTCAAGCAAATAACATATGGACGGAAAACTGAGCAAAAAAGAAATTGTAGCTTCACTTTCTTTAAAATGAGCTACATGTACACGTAAACACTTGTCACACTTATCAAACCAATGATAGCTCGTCCATCACTTGTCTGATTCTCTTCGAACTTCAAAGCACAAAATGAATGTATTTCCACATTGACCTCTCACTTGTTTCACCGATAGCGTGTGAACAGGAGCTACTTTGTCCTTTAACACTTCTAGCTTCTGAGGACGGAAGGTACTTGGTCAAAATGTGCACCCGAGCGACTGCTCGCTTTCGTCCCGTTTCGAGCTCATCAGCTAACTTTAGATGCAGTTGAGCTATAAAGGAAGGAAATGAAAGCAGTGAACCAAAGTGTAACTCACAAACACCCAGTACACTATCAATTAGGAACTATCAATACCACAGTCACCTTGAAGTGTTTAACCCATTGAAGATGAGTCCTAAGTATACCAGAGACTCCAACTCTCCCGTTGTCGACGGGAGATCTCCCGCCGAAAGCCCATTTTTGCAGAATCTCCCGTTCTCCCGCTGAAGATTTGATTTCTCCCGCCCTGGCTTTGTGTCTCCTGGTGGAAAGGATTTCTTACTTATATTATTGCTATCGTATGTTGAAAAACTTAGCCTTAGATAGCACCAGAGAACATCTAGAACCCTAGGAACTTTGTGCTTCACACACATCAACTTGGAGTCTCCCGTTTGCGTGGGGTTTCGGGCGGGAGAATCTCCAGATCAGAAGGTGCTTGGGGTTGGAGTCTCTGGTATACTTGGGCAGGTGTCTATGGGAAATGTGAGCTATAGCAAAATTGGCTTGTCTTCAACGGGTTAAGGATCACTGCAGTGTGGCCTGTTGTGTTTTCTATCAGGAGCTCTTCAGATAAATAATTTGTCACATCATCCACTCATTTAATTCTTTGTTTTCTTAATTAATGTATTTCATACTTCAATCCACTACAACATTTTGCAAAGGTGTTGCAGACAGCATCTCGGTATAGGCCATCATGTTTGACATGGCAAAGTCAGAATCAAATCAAAGTTGGATCTTGGCCAACAATTATTGCAAACCGTCTCTGGCAGTGCTAGTTTCACTTGCTTGGATTTCATCATCACATCACACACTATCCGTGTACTGTACAACCCTAAACAGATCTTCACACCTGATACACTATACAATGTACACAGTAGGAGCGATCTGTAAACAGCCTCCACTGGCAAAGGAGTTGGGGTGGGGATGGGAGGGGAATGTGGTGGATTGAGGAGAGGTACCTCTTTTCCAACCCAACATCCAAGGGAGTTATGATTCAGTCCTCTCCATCCCACCACTGGCAGTGCAAATTTTACTTGCTTTGAATTTCCTCATCAGATGCTACCCTGTACAGCTCCCAGGCAGATCTTTTCTCACGCCTCTGTGCCTAGGGTACCATCTGCACAACGTCTCCTCTAGCAAAATAGCAAACAAGTTGGGAATGAAAGAAATTGGTGGTGGATGGAGAGCGGATGCCTTTTTCTTTTTGCCTGTGCGTCGTCCAAGGGAGTACAGATGCGATCACCTCGGCCCCAGCAGCCCTTTCTTGAGCATCTCCTCTTCGATGATGGAGGCGAGAGCATTGATGAGCGGAACAGTCAGGCTGCACTGCCTGCCAAATCGCTCCGCCGTCTTTTGAGGGTCATCTCCCTGGTGGAAGGAGGATGTCCGGGGGAAAAAAAAAGGGGGGGGGGGGGAGAAGGCAGACATTAGAATGGGCAAAGTCAATTACTAAATATTAACACACAAAAATCCAAGACAAAATATACCATGTCTCTCTCTCTCTCTCTCTCTCTCCACCCATCCACCCACACACACACTTCATGATCATAGAATAGAAATGTTCTGAACATAAAAGTGGACATATTGGATAAAGTGTGAATGCATCTTATGACAGATTTTCTTCTTACAATGTAATTCAATCTTTTTCAATTTTGGTCTGTGCATAGTTACAGTCTACATGCAGCTTTTTTCCACAAACCAGGAGCTGTAATCCTTATGTATTCTCCAAAACTTTTATGCAGTTTTGCTACGTTATTTTTGTCTTTGTGTGAGAGAGTGAGAGAGAAAGGGAAAGAAAGAGAGAGATTGAGTGGAAGAAAATGTCTAAAATTTCCTCTCAAGACTGATTTATTCAGTGAATATGACTCCCTGTACAGTACCATTTCATTTCTTGGCAACAGCTAATTGAAAGACTAACACAACTGCAAAAACTTTTTTGAACAGTGAAACTCTATAAATTTTGTTAAACCAAGAGGGATGAGAGTGCTGGAGTATTATGTTGCATGTAAAATATGTTCTTATACTGTATAAGCTATTATTTTTGCATATACACATAGATATTTTTCCTGAATAGGGAGGTCGGAGACATTTTCAAAAGATGTTGTTTTCGCGATTTGACACCGAGATTTATTACAAGTGCACTATTAGCCAAACGTATGACAACATTTTAATGTGTTGTTAAATTCGTTGTCAACCAGTGATTTGCGAAATTCACGAAAATTAAACCCACGCGAAAATAAAAGCTTATACAATAGTATGTCATGTTTTGAAAATGGTCTTTCACTTAAAGTGAGGCAGTCCTCCCGAATTTCAAAAAAAAATTTTTGTTGGTACCTCCAATGAACTACTTTCATCAAAAACAAACTTTCAAATCATCAAATAAGCTCGTAAATTTTGATTGAAAAAGTGTGAATCTGCATGGTGAATATGCTAATGAGCAAGTCTTGGCGGAGAGTTAGACATCACGGAGGCACAACTCTTCCCAGCCGTGTTCTGCTCGTCATGCGTAAGCTCTCTAGTTATTTATGAATTCATGTTTACTATTTATTTTTATATTAATTATATATATAAATAAGCTTGAAATATTTTGTTTGAAATAATAAAACCACATATTGTCACATCTTATGACAAAATCAGATATGATCAATTGGTTCTCTGAGGCACGGCGGTCAACTTAGTGAGTTGGGCATCAATGACGTTGCACCTTTTTGCAGGCTCTTACATGATCGCTTGCAGGAATTATTTTTTTTTAAATCGCATACAGAGACAGTGTTTGCTTTCCACGTGTATAAAGTGGTGAAAGGTTTTATTTTTTACTCTTCTAAATTATCATACAGTGAAAATTCTCAGGACTGCCTCCCTTTAATTACTTCCTTACTACAATTTTAATCTTAAAACCACTTAAAATGAAACTGGGTAAATCAATGTCAACATGCACCATGTGTCATTATATGGCAACATGTGGTTGACAAGGGGAATTCAACCTTATTCTGGTTCTGCAGCAGCTAACACACTTCTGCTATCTGCAGAGTACTTGTATTAGTATGTCACTTTAAAGGTAGTACCCCCCCCCCCAGTTTTTTGCAACTTACAGTCAGTCCGCAGCACCCCATAATTTGCTCGTATTTATTCAACTCGTATGCAAGCCCGCTCCAGGCTTGCATACGTAATGAGCTGCGGAAGGGGATTTTGTCCTTGGGCTTTCGGCAACAAAAATACACTTTATATTCACGAATTTGGTATCAAATTCAAGGAAAATATGTAAGCTATCGTCACATGTTACTCAAATTATTGTAAATGAAAAACATCATAGCGTAATTTCAGCTTGAAAAATGATGAAAAAAGTAATTCGTGTCGTACACGTTCAAGACGTCAAAAGAATACCAAATTCACCTTGCGTCTCAATGAAAATGCATTATTTGGTAGTCCATCTCTTAATCTTTGTATCTATGTAAATATCTTGACAATTTGTTGCTTAATCCGGTCAGGAACCAGTAAAATATACATCCATGTCAGTGCTGGTCAGCTTGAAACCGTGCAATCCCAAGAGTAAGCTCTCTCATTGGACAGCGCTTGCATTCAGCGCTTTCATTACGTCATTATGCTGCTACGGTTTCATGCCACGTGCGTGCATCGCGCATTGCTTGCATACAGGCACGTGTGTAGTTCAAGCCAAGTTCAAGCGTTGAATGCAAGCACTGTCCACTGAGAGAGCTCTTTCGCGCCACTGTACACTTTGTGTGGTGCATACTTCCGACTTAAGAGTGAATTTTACAGACATTTCAAAACGGAAAAACTAGTATAAATCATGCTTGCGTCTCCTTGACTCAAATATATGATGAGCATCTAAGTTTCCTCTCTACGAAAAAGCCAAATCAGAAACAACAGTTTCTTAATCCGGTCAGGAACCAAAAACGAACTTTAGATGACAAAATCTTCCGTGAAAAGCAGGTAAAATTTACACAAATTCAACTGATTATATCATCATGATAAGAACCGATATCATACGCAAATTTGGTATCAAAATAAAGATCAAAGTCTGGAGAACAATTTACTGTGACTTGTAGCCATGATGAATATATGTTCAAGTCACTACACTGTGAAAACCATAGCCCTGTCAAACTCTCGCAAAATCTCGCACGTATGAGACACCTTTCGAACGCAAAGATCGTCAACGAGAGTGCTGAATAAATCTTGCCGGATCGGCTCATTAGCATACGTGCTGCGGTCTGACTGCTTAGGCCTATCAATTTCTAGCACTGCTGAAAAATGCTCATAACTCCACTATCATGACATCTTCAAATTTTACTACTCTACTTTCCAGAACACATGCTAAAAATTACTCCCAAGATTTGAGAGACATCAAATTCTGAGCGCATAGTACTACTGTATATGCCAAATATTTCGCGAGGTTTTTATTTTCGCGAGTTTTGCGAGTCAGGCGCTATTCGCGAAATTAAAGACACGCGAAAATATTGACTCTGATCCCTGATGTGAATGTGATGAACGTGTGTACACTTCTCCGTTCAGTACAGAACTCCACAATCGCGAATTTAACCACGCGCGAAATCATCGGGAATTCCCGATTCGCGAAATATATGCCGTACACAGTATATGCCATATATTTAGCAAGTCTAATTCTTTGCGAATTGGGACTTCCTGACAATTTTGCCAATGGTTAAAATTTGTGATCCTGGAGTAATGCAATAGATGGAAAATCTGCATACATGTAATTCACAGTGTATTCATAAAATAATTCCAAGAGCAAGATACTCCTACTAGTTACATTGTCCTAGTTCACAAACATGATTTAGACATGCATGATCAGGTTCGCACGCTTTGCATGAATACACTGCTATGTATGAACATATCAGGATTAGTGTTAACATTTTTGTGTTGTTTAATTTGCGAATACAATGCACTCCTATTATACTAGTAACTAAGTCATTGGGAGCGGCGGATTTCTTTGTTATATCGAAATTTTGTTTTAGCCAAACAGTAAGGTATATAAAGATATACAGATTATAAATCTGAGACCTGAATTTTTAATTCATTGTGACGAGAATTTCACTATAACCATGTCCGTTACAACAAGAGTGCACTGCGGCACCCAACTTACAAAATTTGGAAAAAAACAACAACAACAAACAAACTAACGTATACATGGGTGTATGCAAGGGGGGGTCGGGAGAGTCGTACGATCCCCCCAAATTTTCAAAAGGTCCACTTTTTGTAAAAGGCATTTTTGTTTTTTGAGGGCTTTTTACCCTATATACAACAGAAGAGTGACCAGGTGGTGTTCCAGCAAATTGTCAAAAACCTCGTAAATTTCGTACTTAGTTTTAATATGCCATACCTTATTTCTAAGCCGCACTGCCATGCCGAAAGAGTCACTTTTGTATGCACCAAATGGCCCCATTTTAAGATATAAAATTCAAAAACTCCCTACCGTAGGAGGGGGGACACCCCACTCTCACACCCTCCCCTCGCTCGGTCACTCCGCTCCCTTGCAAAGGTAAAGGTCAAAACATTTTGATTACGACCCCCCCCAGAAAATATCCTGGATACACCCCTGTTATACAGCGATATGCACTCTGCTTTACCTTCCGCACCAGCCATGCCGAGACCTCTCCATCTGGGTCCTCGTACTGTAGCTTGAATACATCCTTTGGAGGACCATTGGCGGCCATTGACTGACAGCTACCATCTTAGGAAATTCATGACAAGCAAAGGAATTAATAATTAAAGTTGAAGACGATTTATTCATTGGCCAAGAACTCAATTGATTTGGGAAAACAAATTGAGCCGATATGAAATGCCTGCACTGGTGGTATCATTTGCCAGTGTTAAAAAAATATTGAGTTCCAAATCATTCTTAAAGATATTAACACATGCTCATATCTTTAGTTTATCATTGTACATACAAATGCAAATACTCATCTCATTCTATGTTGAAGTAACACAAGAAACTAACCAGCCATATGGCAGAAATCAGCAGTGACAATGTCCTACGTTTTCTACACTTGATGTAATTGATTCTATCAGAGTATTCAAATACATGTACGATAAACTTTAATAAAATGATATTTTTCTGCAGTAGTCCATGGGTAAACAGGTATTTGGTCCATAAAAGTGACTTTACAGAAGTAAATTGACTTGTTTCAATACACTGGTGTTCTGCAAGACAGTGATGCTGTGTACACAAGAAATATTTCAAATCATGAAAGACACTAATTTACTGATACTTGAATTACTAGATTTACAGAGTATGAATTGTGCATTCCTCAGTAACCAGTAAAGCATGTTACCAAATAACAACAAAAGGCTTCAGGAGTAGCAGTTAGAGATAAGAAAAAGGTCTTGATGAAAAAATGTTTTAAAATTTGATGCATTTGTGGAGGTTTAGATGCTGGGAAGTAGATAAACAACAATCAATAACAAGCAGATATGTGTTGCGCACTGCTTTAAGAGCAGAAAGAGATTACTGCTCTTGACACCTTTTGTGTTTGTTCCCTTGATTGGAGGAGTGTACAGTCCCTGCTCAGGACGCTTAGCATGGTTCTTGTTATCCCGGCCCGCTTTGGGATTGTGTTTCATCTGCTCCTTCTGTAGCTTCACTTCTTTGTCATAATCATCCCTGTAAGAAGAAAAGGAACAATATCTGATAGATTATATCATATCAGTTTCATTCGTCAGAAGTGCTCAGGAAAATGATAAAATCGACTTTCCAGTGTCAAGTGAGGGTACAGTTTCAAATACAACACTGTAAAAAAGGTCTTATATTTAGCAGGTCTAATTTTTTGCAAGTCATGACTCACTAACAATTTCGCGAGTGGCTAAATTTGTGATTGTGGAGTACAGCTTCTAGAATTAAATTTTAATATTTTTGTGTGTTTTTGAATTATTAGCAAATTGAAATAGCAATTAGCATCCAACTCCCGGGCTCCCGAAATTTGCAAGAAATATAAAAACCTCGCGAAATATTTGATGTATACAGTATTTCACAATATGATTTATATAAATAGCTCAAATTTACATTTTTTTTTTTTGTGGGGGGGGGGGGGGGGGGGAATTGTTGTTTCCCCCATTTATTCATGATGATGCTTTTAGCATCACCAAAACCAGTCAATGGGACTACAAATACAATAAAAATTACAAACAAATTTTCAGAGAAAGCTGTCTTTCATAACAGCTTGCTTGCAAATTGGGGGGAAAGAGGCTCTCTCCTTACCGATCTTGTTGATTTCTGATAATCTGCTTCATGAACCCCGAATCCAAATCAATTCTGGAAGATGCCCTGTCACCTGAAACATCGTCATCCATCTCACACAGCAAAACGAAGTTTTCTCTCAGGAGTTTCCACCACCACAGCTGCTGGCTAGCTCACGCCAGTCGCACTTCTGTGTTCTGCATGCAGTTCGGTGCTTGTTGCACATGGACCCAAGTGTTGGGCGAGCGAATACCAGACAGAGTGCGTTATTATAGCCGAATGTTTGCCAAAACAAATCCCAGAGGTGACGGTCTGTGTGCAGTCTGCTGCGCGTAGCTCTCGTTCGTCGGCTAGGGGAACTGCACGCGGTGCTTTTTATGAGGAACTGTCCTCGCCACTGAAGTTGAACAACGTGTGTGCCATGTGGTTAAATGGGCATTTAAATTCTGATAAAATACCTTTTTAACGCCTATCCAGGTCAGAAACTGGGTTTTGATATGGATACCGTTACTCCGAGTCAGTTATATCCTTTCGTCTACAGGTATTTGGTTCAAAATAAACTCGAGAAAGCTGCAAAATGGTTCCAGAAAGAAACCAAAACGGTAAGTTCGTAAACTTACAAGTCAACACTTTGTAGCAACTCTTGGCTGGTGATATACACACAGTCCTACATACGTCGTTTCGTGTAAGACACTGTCTATGTCGAATTCGCTCTTCGCCTTGCCTGGAAAGGCACCACACCAAACTATCCATGATGCTGATGGGCATGGGCATGGGCCATGATATGATAATGATGGCATGATCACATCTATATGCTGCTCCAAAACTAAGTGTGAAATCAAGAATAGATATGCGCTAGGTTCTAGATCTAGAGACTAGAGTAAAAGCCCCAATTTTCGGACACTTAAGCTTTTTTGCAATATTTATTCAACTCAAATAATTTTCCACAAAATGAAATCTATAATAATGTTTGTTACATATATCAAACTAATTTTTCCCAATATTGATTTTGTTAAACTGATCATAAAATTTCACAAAATCCCCAAATATTATCACCTTGTCAATTCCCTAAAATTCGGACAGCGTCTCCAACATCCGGACACGCGTGCAATGTCAGTACGCATACAAGGCCGTAGCCTGACCAGACACTGTGCTGCGCACAGGGTCTGACATGTGTTAGTGTTTCAACGTTGTAAACGACCGTCACTATTGACGGCAAAATCACATAAAATACCTTTTATTTTGTATGATTTTAAGAGTAATATAATTTGCAACACTTACCTACAGCGTATTTTCCTGATGGTTGAGTTGAATTCGGCGTTTTGTTGGTATCCAGACCTTATTGTTGAATTTTTCGGAGTAGATCGTGCGGTGGCATCTTTTCCTTCGAGAGCTTCACAAAAGCAACAAACTACTACGCATGCGCATTCAGAAGTAGTTGCTTTTTACGTACGCCCGTGCGCCCGTGCGTTTCATGTGTTACGTAAAGCTTGTAGTAGATCCGCGCGTGCTGCACCGGCAATGATTTGAACTTTTTTAGTCGGGGTCATCCGACTATCTCATCACTTCCGCCCCGACTACCTACGTTGTAGTATACGAGAGTGAATGCCATTCATATAACACGCAGATGAGGAGTGAAGCAGTAAGGACGTTTACAGACCTGATTTCAGCCATAGATTTCGGTAAGTTATAGACGTAATTAAACAAAAAATCGCATACCGGTTATTGAATGATGGTCATAGATTACGATAATTCCTTATATTTTAGTTTTCCACAATTAATAAAGATATTCATGAAGGAAACAGTGAACGATAACAACGTCCGCGAAGGAAAAGAGGTGCAGCGCTGTCGCCAGCGCTGCGTGTAGTTAACAAGGCCGCTGAAAAATCCACGCGCACCATACCTTGTTGACGCAAGGTTGCATTGGGGATGTTGCGGCGCCCGTTCGTGTCCGAATTTTGGGGACTCTGCACTTGCATTCGGCCCCTGTACATTCATTCACTGCATTGGCACGTACGGAGATTTTGTTTTTCTTTTGTGTTTTTGAGGATTCCATCACACTCTGAGCTTGCGATAAGCGAAAAATCTCGCAACCGAATGGCGTAATTTTCAATTTTTAGCGTTTTTCGGCGACCCCGATTCTTAACACGGGCCCTAATTTGTGCACACTTTGGAAAAGTTGCGGCGATTCCGCGATTTTGACGGCAGAAGTTGGGATTTTAGATGGATTTTTGGAGGTGACTCGGGCATTTTCGTGTGGTGAACGAGTGTGCTAGTATGTGAAACGATGTGATATGCTTGTGCTGTGACAGTCGACTTTGCTGCCTTGTGATAAGTGGTAAGTGTCCGGATATTGGAGGCCGTCCGATAATTGGGGTTCTTACTCTAGTGTACTTTCGGACTTGTTTGTCATATGACCTCCAAACATGCACAAACTGGTCTATTTCTAGCTAAACTCGCCCTTGACTGAAGAAAGATCGGTCTGTATCTGGTCGTCGGTCGGGGATATGTTCTGCAGAGACTGCATCTGGCTTCACGGATCCCCTCCTGAGGAGAGTGGTAACATCAAAAAAATAAAAGAAGACTCCAGACAGACGGATCTTTCTGTCTAAAACTCGCCCCGGTGACCCTAGTTATTCAGTTACCTAAAATACTTGCATCTGAGTCTCCAAAGTCGAATATAAGTTAAGTTTTCACACTTTTAGTGTTTACAAGTGTCGGAAAATCGTTGGAAAATCTTGATCGCTGGAATTGCTGACACTCTGTACACAAGCACAGATAGATACGAATACGTTCAGCGCATGCATTAACAGGGTCTTTTTCTAGACTAAGGTGTTGTTGAAAAGCTAAATTTGTTTTTACTTTTCCTCGGCCAAGTCTTCCGTTAGTGGTTGTAGCTTCATAGCGGTTGAGTGCGTGTGCAAGTGTATGTTGCCACTTATATCTTTCTCTTTCTTTTCTATCTTCTTTTATTTTCAGGTAGAATCTATTCCCAAATTTCCCCTTTCTTCTTATCAATTATTTGTGATTTTCCTCTTATCTAACTTTCTCAATTTCCCATTTAACTGTCTACTTTCTGCCTAATTGTTCTTTGTTTCCTTCATGGGTTGTTTTTCCCTCCAACTTCTCAAGGGCCTTTCCTTTCTATCCTCCCCAATATCTTTTTCTTACATGTCGTTCTGATGATTCCTTTTTTTTTTTCTTTATTTCCTTTTCAACCTGCTTTCTTTCCTTCCTATTCATCCAGTTTTGATTCATCTTTTTTTTCAATCTGTATTTTTTTTCTTTATAAGTAGTTGCTTTCCTCTTTTCTTTTCAAATATAGCCATCTCTCCCTTGCTTTCCTTTATAATGCAAGTTTCTCTTCTTTCTTTCCTTCCATCATCTTTTAGTGAACTCTCTATTTTATAAACCTTTTGTTTCATTTTTTGGTGGGTTTAACTTCTTGATACAGTGTATCTTTTCTTTCATTTCCTTTCCCCCCTTTCCCTAGCCTTTTCCTTATATTCTTTTACTCTTGTCTTATCACCACATTTTTCACAATCTTCTTTCATTCACATCGAGCACGCACACTTTTGTTTTTGTCAATCTTTTATTTTTCTTTCTTTTTCATATGAACAATAATACACAACTTATTTAATTGCAAAAAAAATACACATTTCATTATAACAACATAAATTCCACATTGTCAATATCAAATACAAAATTCTTGATTTACCTTTATTCAACATCAGGGTAAATTGAGGTAAATCAAGAATTTTGTATATAATAAGACAAAACATTAGCACAAACATCCTCACAAACACACCCTCACACACATACCCTCACATACACACACAATACGAACAACCCCAATCCTCAATCGCTTCCGCGACTCGGTACAAGCTGAGAGAAAGGTGGAAAAAGTATTATCTTTTTAAAGACACCATAGAAGAGCTTTTTCTGGTCGCTATGAGATAGCTACATTCAGATCAATCGTGGTGCTCGCTGCCGTGCTGCCGTGACCATGTTTTGTACACGGTGCTGCGCTGCCTGCTCCTGTGCAGTGCAGTTATCGCAGAGCGA
The DNA here is from genome assembly GCF_040938485.1 of Diadema antillarum. Taxonomy (NCBI): domain Eukaryota; kingdom Metazoa; phylum Echinodermata; class Echinoidea; order Diadematoida; family Diadematidae; genus Diadema; species Diadema antillarum. The sequence goes on from NW_027270944.1 coordinate 427,794, forward strand.
GTAGCTGCGATCGACATGATTCCGAGAAGTAGTAAAGTGTCAAATGGTGAAAATTCCATTTCTACTGGACCTGAATCTCACTCAGATGCAAGTATTTTAGGACCCCGTTTACAGTGCGGGGCTGGGCCGAGCCGCGGCCGAGCCCAGCCTCTTCTTATTGATATTACTGTTCTCTATGTTTAATTTCATAAAATGATTGTATAGGAAAGTATCTGAAGTCATAGGAGAATAGATGGAAGTAGGTATGTGAAAATGGAGGCATGAGCAAATAGTCTCACTGAAACGAGATGTAGAACTGTGTCTCTTTTTACATGGCGAGTTTATGAGATTTTCTTCTGTTTTCCTTGTTTAGCATTTGCCTGACCCAGAGCAGCCCACAGTGATAGACTTTTACAAAGCATGGCAAAGCCTGGAAAGGTCCAATGCGCTCAAAAGGAAGGTGGACAGTGGCGCAAGTCCAGCCAAGGGACAGAATCCAGCCAAGAGAGCCCGTCAAAGTCAAGATGCCAGCTCCAGTGAAGACTCGAGCTCGGAGGATGACTCAAGCTCGGAAGAAGAGGAAACTCCTCAGACGCCTGCAAGATTGTCACAGAAGTCAGGAGGAGTGCCCAGCAAGAAGAGAGAGGAGAGCTCATCCGAGGACAGTAGTGATGACAGCGAGGAAGAGAAAGCTGTGAAAAAAGGGACAGTTCAGGCTGGAAAGAAGAAAGCCATTCCTGTCCAAGCCAAGGCAAAGAGCAGTAGTGAGGATGATGATTCTTCAGAGGAAAGCTCTGAAGAAGAGGCACCAGCAAAGACTCAAACCACTGTGAGAGATGCAAAAGGGCAGAAGCCAAGAAGTCCGACAAAGGCTCCTGCAGCCAAACTGAAAGATGTATCTTCCAGCGAGGAATCGTCATCAGAGAGTGAAATGGAAACGGATCAGGTGAAAGCATGCACTACTCCCTCTGTGGCCGCACAGAAACCCACAAAGAAGAGTGCTCAGAGTAAAAAAACAGAAACCAGCTCAGATAGCAGTGATGAGGACGATGACACTTTGGCAAAAGCCCCAGCAACAAAGGCAACCGTAACAAAGAAGGGGGGTGCACAAAAATCAGCCACCAGTAAGAAGGCAGAATCAAGTTCAGAGGAATCTAGTAGTGACGAAGAGGAAGACAGCAGAGCGAAAGCTGCACCAGCCAAGAAGTCGTTGACGCAAACACCAAATGCAAGCAGAGCAGGGAAAACACCTCTAAAGAAGACTTCAAAAGCACAGGAGTCCAGTTCTGACTCAGAGTCATCATCCACAGATGAGGAGGTGGTCAAGAAAAATGCTCAGGCAGCCCAGGCGAGGAAGCAAGGAACTGTGCCCAAAGTCCCTCCATCAAAGACAGTTTCAAAGTCCAGCAGTAGTGAGTCAGAGTCGGAGGAAGAAACAGCACCGAAGCCAACAGCTAAGCCAAGACTGCAGACAGCCAAAACTGCTGTGAAAAAAGCTGCTTCTAGTAGCTCAGACAGTGATTCATCTTCAGAGGATGAAACAGCAACCACCAAAAATGTAGCCAAACCTCCATCCAAGGCAGCACCACAGAGACCCACAGCTTCAACAAAAAAATCCGCTTCAAGTAGTTCCGAAAGCGAATCATCCTCAGAGGACGAGAAAGAAAAGGCTGAAACAGTATCAAAACCTGCAGTCAAACCCGCACCGCAGACAGCCAAAAGTGCAACCAAGAAAGCCGCATCGAGTAGCTCAGATAGTGATTCATCTTCTGAGGATGAAACGGCAAAGACCAAAAACGTAGCCAAACCTCAATCCAAGGCGGCACCGCGGACACCCACAGCTTCAGCAAAGAAACCTGCTTCAAGTAGTAGTTCGGAAAGCGAATCCTCTTCCGAGGAAGAAACCTCAAAACCAGCCCAAAAGACCACCCCCAAGGCGACAAAGTCAACACCAGTCTCCAAGGCAGCCAACAAGCCATCCAAAGACATTGACATCAGCAGCTCAGAAAGTGACTCCTCAGAAGATGAATCGCCAAAACCAGCAGCTGTAAAGGGCAAAACACCAACAAGCAACCAAAAGAGTGCCACGACCATCAAAAAAACGCCAGCTCGTGAAACGGCTTCCAGCAGTTCAGAGAGCGAAACATCGTCAGATGATGACACTGAACAGACGAAGAAATCTGTGCCAAGTGTAAAGAAAGCCCAGGCAAAATCTCCAGCTGTAAAGCAGTCAGCAGCACAGGGTAAACAGAAAGCGGGTAGCAGCAGCAGCAGCAGCTCAGACTCAGATAGCGATTCAGAGGATGACAGAGCTGCATCCGCGAAACTTCCAGTAAAAAAGAAATCAAAAGCCAGCATCAAAAAGAAGTCTGCAGCTAACGTGGCAAAGAAGTCTGCAACAGATACACCCAAGGTCAACGGTGTGAGCCTCTACCGGGACTCTGATAGCAGCTCGGAGAGCTCTGAGGCGGAGGGGAAGAAGGCACCAATGCAGAAGAAACAGGTTTTAACAAAGGTGAGTAAGATTTCTATTCAGCATTTAAAATGTCTGATACTACGATGTCAGGTGTTTGTGGCTCTTAAATTTTTAGTGCCATCATACGTCGGGCTAAGTATTAACATCCCCACAGTCCTTATGAAAATATCGCACATCGCCACTCCTGATACTGTAAAAGTGGAAATTTTCGCGGTGTTGAAATTTTTGCGCATTCCGCGCAACCAGAAACAAGCGCGAAAATAAAAGCCCGCAAATATTTTTGCATGCCGTATGTTCCAGTGGTTGATGTCTTGATTCTGCGGAATTAAAAACACGAGAAATTCTTTTCGTCTGGCCAAGCACAAATAAGTAGTCACACGAAAATATCCACTTTTACAGTACTAGATCAAAGTTTAACACAGAAATGTGATGGCTTTGAACTTCTCTTTCTAAAACTGCCGAAAGTTCAAGGAACGTTGTTGAGAAACTTCCTCAATTGTCCCTCGCCAAAGGAACAATTATTCAATACATACAGATCCTTATGTATTGAGTTTATTGGACCAGCCTTCAGTGATCAAAAATAGTTTTTGGAAAAAAAAAAATCTTTTCACATGTGGTATGTGGAGGGCGTATTGTTTTTGTTTGCCATTTGTAATCTGGTGCTGAAACAATTATATCTCAAATTCTTTCAGGCCAGTATGTAGGGACTCTTGAAGTTTAATCAACAACTCTTTCCCAAATCTCTCTCTCTCTCTTCATTCTGAAATGATTTTAAACCCATAATCCATCATTCAATATTTTTTTTTCAATTTTTGTTTTAATTGGAACCAGAAACGGCCCAAGTCTTCAAGCAGTGAGAGTGATAGTGATGATTCTGATGACGAGGTCACCCCGAAATCCAAGAAGGCGGTCACAGAATCGGTCACGCCGACAAGCACTGGCAGTACTGTTCACAAGACACCAAACACAGTACCAAAGGCAAAGGTATGGGTTTGATCACAGTATCTCAACTGGATGGTAAAGGATAGGGTTGGAAATATGAGATTTTCAGGTTGCAGTTGAGTTTCATGGTATATCCCCACTTCATAGGTTATTAGTCTGGAATATGTACGTGTGACTGCAAAGAGGCAATGTTGTCATCATGAGCATCCAACTTCCAGTGGTTTACACACAAAAAATGTAAACAAATCATGGGTTTTGTCAGTAATTTAGCAGCTGCTAACCTCTCTCCCTCATATTTGTCATCATTGCAAGGTTCATACCAGGGGCGGATCCAGGAATTCTGTAAAGGGGGGGGGGGGGGGGGAGCGTGACTAATTATTTCTGGTGCCACTTCCAGCTTTCATTTCATTTTTTCTTTTTATTTCTTTTGTTTTTAACGAAAAATAAAGGGGGGCGTGCGCCGGTTGCGCCCCCCTCTGGATCCGCCACTGCATACAATGTTGATTATAATATGATGGGGAAAGAAACATCTTATGCTTTCCAATTTCGTTTCACAAAAGATAAATTTTGTGAATATTTATGTACAGGTCAATGGGTGTCTTGTCGGGTAACCATGGTTGGTTGTGACCAATAATGAAATGGATTTAACTTTAAAATTTCCCAATTTTCTTATTTCATGTTGAGTTTTGTTGATTTTTCTCTTTTATTTGATTTTAGTCAGTATTAAAGCCAACCTGAGCATGATATCTGGTTCATTAGACTTGAAAGAGGCATCTGCATGTTATTTGATCCTCTTTGTTTTGTGTCTATGTCAATGTGTTCTTCTTTCTCTGCCTTGTGAATCATCGCAGAAGTCTCAGAATCAGCCGTTCCGGAGGGTCAAGGAGGAGGAGCATGTCATCGATCCCCGTCTCCAGGATAACTCCTTCGATGCCAAGGTGAGGCAGCTTCAAATTGCAGACCATTGCCATGGGATATACATAGGGTAGGAGCCCAGCTCTCAATCTGAGGGTTGTAGGTTCAAATCCCATGTGGTGCTGTTTACAAAAGTATCTTTTTTTGTTGTGTTTCCTTGTTTGCGAAATTTGTGACTTGACCGACATTTGAGAAATTAACAACGTGAAAAATATTGCCTCCCATATCCCAGGACCCAGATGCATTGTATATCATCTTGAAGGTGGGATATCAATGACTCACTAACCAAAGAACTTTTGTTTGTAAATACTCACCATGGATACACAATGAATGGGGTAAATGAAGCATCTGTGTGAAGCCTGGTGGGGGAGTTGATGTTAATTTTGTCTCGAGCTCTGGTTGTCTTTGTCTGCTATGGCATTTCTCTCTTGGGGCACATGTTCACCCATTGTGTGGGTGGCACTGTATGCCCTGGATGTTTACTGTATTCAATAGTGTCTCAGCATTTTTAAAAAGTTCTCCTGATTCATAAGCTTTTGTCTATGATGTGTAACTTGTCAAACTTCATATCCGTAACACTTACTTCAGAAACAGAAAGAAAGCAGACAACAAGCTAAAGTCAGCTATGAGAATATAGGCTGGAGCTTAGGTATTAAACACACACACACACACACACACAATTGAAAACTGTAGTTGCATGTTTCTTGTAAAAAAGAAATGATAATAATTGATCCCAGTCACAGTAAAGTGTAGCCATTTTAAGATATTGCCATGCTACCATAGAGACTAAATTTGATGTCTATTATTCATCGATGTAGGGCAATTGTCGTTCAGTTGCAATAGAAAAAAAAAATGATGCAAGAATTTGATAAATTACAAAAGACATGTTTGCTTGTTTTGTTTTTGTTTTATTTTTACACTAGATTGAACAATGGTAGTCACAAATATCTCGTAAACTGTGTTTTTTTCGTGTAAATATCCTAACTCAGCGTGGTGCAAGAGGCTCGTGGGGAGAGCGTGCCAACCAGGATCTCCGAGTGGTCAAGGGCAAGGCGTTCCGCCATGAGAAGACCAAGAAGAAACGGGGCAGCTACCGTGGGGGCCAGATTTCTACGACCATCAACTCCATCAAGTTTGACAGCGACTGATCACTTGGCGCAGAAATTCCTGGAGCAAGTCTTTGCCATTTCTCTCAGACTCATCGTCAAAAATTTGCACAAATCTTGGTGAATTTGCAGCTGTAGGTGTGTCAAGAGTGGTTGATCGATGTTAAAAGCAAAATAATGATCGGAGGAGGTAGAAATACCAGTTGGCAGAAATATTACGGACGGGTCATTTTATCGCCAATGTGACAAATACCTCTCACCATCACATTTTCGCGTACCTGTTGGCACTCTTGTTAAGATATCACATTTGTCAATTTCTTTGAACTTAAATCATCACTTAATGTATTGTATGAGATGTTTTGATTGTTTTTTAAAACTCATTTTCAGTAGATGAGAATGATGAAAAGATGACTGAAATATTTGAGTCTGAATGTTCCCCTCTAAACACCAGCTGGTATGAAGAAGATTCTCTCTGATATTTGACTTCTATCAGCGACAGGTAGCATGAGCATGCCTTTTTGTTGTCATGTGTAAAACTGAAGCAACAGGGTGCTCCCAAGCAGTTTGATTCAGAGATTTTTCCTTCTCGATCGTTTGCTTACAGAGATTTCATCATTTCTAAGGTCAGAAACAGATAGTTTAATGATCTGATTACATCATTTAGATAGTACTAAAGCACACAACATGTTTGGGAGGGGTATTTGCTCAGAATTGTTTTGTTGTTATCTTTTAGTGATTTTTTTTTTAAACTGCCTGTGCCAATCTGTTTTATTTTTGTGTAGAAAGCCTCAATTGAAAATGCTTGAATTAGTAGGTCACTCTAGTAGTTTTGTTTTTATTTTTCCCTTTTATTTTCTTACTTTTCAAACTGATATATATCTTCATAATTTTTTATGTTGTGGGCAAATGTGATTAAGCACCAGAACAGAATATTGCACCCTGAAGTACTTGAAAAGGAGCCATGCTATGTTTTATACTGTCTCACAAATAACAGTACAGTATGCTTCACAGCTACTTCGCAAGGAGATTTTTTGTCTCGCCTGAACCACGGGCTCAAATGAGCTATTACGATCATTCATTGTCTGTCGTATGTAAACTGTCTACATTCTTATCATATTGAAGATCCCATGACAGCTTTTCTCCAAACTTGGCAGGTAGCAGCCCCAGGGGGATAGGATCTCAATTTGTTGGAATTTGATCCAAATTAAGGAATATTTACATGTATCTCCTTCTCCAGAACCAGTAGTGATAGAGCCGAGATAATGCTATGAGTAAGTACAATGTGCATTGATGACTGTAGTCCCAAGTTTGTCCATGATGTATCTGGGCTGGGGGTACCCCCCCCCCCCCCCAAACCTTGAGAAGAGGGTCACTCTAATGTCATGTCAAGCAAGTGGTTGTGGGTGTGCATGCATGTGTTTGTGTCTTTGTCTGTGTTGTGTAAATTGTATTTGTGAGCATTCCGCACGGTGGGATTACGACAAGCAAGACACTGTTAAGCCTCACATAGACAATCAAATCTTGCACATTTATTGCACCCCTCTACCCCTCTTTCAGAAAAAAAAAATATGTGTATAAAAAAACTTTTTAAGTTGTTTGAAGGTGATCTAGAATTTTTCATGAATTTGTCCCATACAATAAATTTGCTTATGCAGAAATCCAGAAACAAAATTCAGACAGTACAGCGTACCTTTGTAATACACACATGTTCAGCAGTTTTCTTTCTACTCTTTCCCTTTCTGAGTGTTGTATACTGTCTACGCCATATATTTCGTGAGTCTAAATTTTCATGAATCGGGACTTCCCGGCAACTTCGCGAGTGGTTGAATTCGCGATCGTGGAGTCCTGTACTAAACAGAGAAATGTATATGCTAACGTCACATTCATATCGGCATTTGAGTCAATATTTTTGCGTTTTTAATTTTGCGAATAGCAGCTGACTCACGAAATTCGCGAAATAAAAACCTCGCGAAATATTTGGCGTATACAGTATGCTGCTAGTCAGTGGCTGCAATGGTGGTGTATCTGTGACCAGCAAGATTGTTTTTGTGTAATGAATATACAGGCAAACCCCGTCATAACAAACATGGATGCAAAGAGGTTTCATTATTTACAAGATGTTCCTGATACAGATATTTTTGAGTATTTGAAATGTAGCAAGGTCACACCAACTGTGCAGTGTACCAACATTTTGCATCCATAGCGTGTGGAATACAATATGCTTATTATTGTACCATTTTTTTTTTTTTTTTTTTTTGCGCACATGGTTGTAGCAGATAGTGTGACTGATTCCCTGGCTAATCAGACTCATTCTGTTCAAAACATGCTGTATTTGACCCAAAAAAAAAAGAGGAAAAGGAAATAAGCTTAAAAAGGCTACTTCTTCACTTGCAAGTGGGGCGGAATGTGTCGAGACTGTGTGTAGTTTTACACATACATGTATGTATTTGTGTGGCAAGCTACAGATGTCAATTTAGAGATGTTTTACTACTGTCATAAGAAAATTCCTATAGTCTCTATCTTGTTATAGTGAGGTTCACCCAAGTATATATAATATATATGTGTGTGTATATCATAATATATATATATATATATATATATATATATATATATACACACGCGCACACATATTTGCGAAGAGTTTCATCACAAATGGACTAAGTGCCATTTTTACACATTTTAAAGTAAGCCCAATATCAGAGTGAAATAAAACCTTCCCAGTTATACCTCATTCGTAACATAAGTAATATTCTTGAAGTTATGATTAAAAATATACTGGTTTTTTTTCTTTTATAGTATTTTTTTAGCAGCTTTAATCACAAATATCTCGATTTAATTAAAATGGAGTTAGCTCATTTTGCGATATATATATATATATATATATAATATATATATATACTCATATATACAGTGGAAACTCGGTATAAGAAGATCCTTGGACCAAGACAGTTGTTCTTTATATCAGATATTTTGTTGTATTGGTAGTCAATAACAATACAAAAACAAAGGAAATAGATTCATTGGGACCGGACAAATTCGATTTTTATATCAGGCCCTGTTTTATGAAGCGTTATAACTGATTATTACACATACAAGCCACTTTTTCCGATACAATAATACCATGTATCGATATTCCTGCAAGGAGTTTGCTTAATGACATACAATATTGTTAGCATAAGACCTGTCCTATGCATTTTACATTAACCGTATCAATGGAGAAAAAGAGTACAATATTATTTCCAATATTGTACTCTGCTGTCAATATCGCACTCAAATGTTTCTTCATACGCGCGCGCAGTATCGCTCGGATAGAAAGTAAAGTGCAGTGGCATTGCGCGATGAGGTTGAGAAATGCGCGATGAGGTTGAATACACGTAAATCGTCTGTGCTGTCTGCGGCAGTCGCTCGCTGATATATGCATGTACAGTACTGCACTGTACTGTGTGTAGATACACGTCCGTATACAAGTTGAAAGGTTAGGTTTTGTAAACAATATAATGGTGAGTGAAACCCTTTTTCATTTTTGTTTATTTTTTTTGTTTTGGGGGAATTGAATGTGGTGTTGTCGTGGAAAGTGGTTTGTATGTATAATAATAATAACAATGGATTTCTTTCGTGGTATATCAGATATATTGCATTCATCAACATGAATATTGCACTCGTCTTCGACTCATGCAATATTCATGTCGATGAATGCAATATAACTGATATACCACTCAAGTGCATCCAATATTTACATAATATGGATGGCCTTGAGATTAATACAAGGAAATATTGGACGAGCTATGCACAAATATTGGACGAGTCGAAGACGAGTTCAATATTTTGCTTAGCGAGTCCAATATTTCCTTGTATTATCGAAATAAGACATTCAATATTATCATTATTATCCTACAGAGGATTCAAGAGGGGATTCCCCAAAGTTTTTATAAACTGCACCGTGATTGGTTGAGATATATATGAGATGACCTGAAATAAGAAGTAAAAACTCTGTAATTGGTCAATCACGAATTAACTAGAATATCGTTTCTTCTAAAATTCTGTGTTTATACAAACAAATGTCATATATCAATTAGTTGAAATTGTTTTTCACACAATTTTTCAAAATATCACTTTCATAACAGGAATTTAAATTTAGGTTTGATGAAAACAAGTTGCATTTTTTTGTGCATGCAGGCGCAAGGCGACGATTGATCTGCAGCTCTGCATGCTCAGCGCTACTGCTAAATAGCCCGCGCGCGATATAATGTAGCCGGCCGCCGCCGCTGCGCTTGCATTTGCATGCGCGATATGCATATTACAGTTACTGTACATGTACGTACGTGTGTACAAGTACGTTATATACAGCACAGTAGGACTAGTTGTGGTAGTAGTAGCCTAAATCGATCTTTCACGATCTACGGTAGGATGTGACGTGAATTGTTTCTCAGATCTCGGATACAAATACATCTAATTCTGGTCTAAATTAGCTAGATCTCGGTCTAACAGTAACATGACGGCTACCTTGGATACATAGATCACTGTTTTATCAGAGACTGAAGTGGATTAACTTGCACTGAAGAGTGTACATGTACCATACCCCATGTCAGGATCACTACACAGTAGGAACAGCACTCGGAGTCGGAGACAGAAAGGGTAGGCCAAAGTGAAAACATTCTTTGCTAAAATCCTCTGTAGGATAATAATGATGATATTGAATGTCCTATTTTCGATTAATACAAGGAAATATTGACTCGCTAAGCAAAATATTGGACTCGTCTTCGACTCGTCCAATATTTGTGCATAGCTCGTCCAATATTTCCTTGTATTAATCTCAAGGCCATCCAATATTATATAACTAATTGATATATGAAATTTGTTTGTATAAATACAGAATTTAAAAAGAAAAAGATATTTTAGTTGATTCGTGATTGACCAATCACATACGTTTTTAATTTATATTTCAGGTCATCTCGTATATATCCCAGCCAATCACGGTGCAGTTTATAAAAACTTTGGGGAATCCCCCTCTTGCCGTCCAATATTTTAAATATTGGTCGCCTTTTTAAGTGGGTTGGAGGCTATGAGGTGCGTCGACAAAATAACACTTGTATTTGGGCTCTAAAAATCCTCTGTATGGATAATAATATATAATTAGTTGATTTCTATGGTAAGTCTATGGCAGCCTGTGTGGTAAGGATATTTATAATCGATTATATCTTTTGATAAAACAGGGCCCTAGTATTTGTAATATCAGATCTCTTTGTATTGAGTTTCCACTGTATCATAACACAAAAAATGCACAGACATGATTATACACACACACACACACACACACACACAGTCAACCATCATATTGATTGGAGAGCGAAAGTCAAAACAAGCACATCTGAGGCCTCTGGGTATAGTTGTTTTTCTGGAAATTTCTCTCATCATAATCCTCTTCTGTTTTCTTAAAAATGGTAGATAGCGAGTCTACACTCATCGATGACCACATACATATGATGCAGATTTAAAAAAAAAAAAACAGAAACCAAAATTCTGATATTTCACAATGAGAAACTGCTCTTCCACAGAAACACAACACTGGATAACATACAGTTGCTCTAATTTCAACAAAGTCATACATAATAATTTAACTCCTACACTTTTTAAAATAAATACATCAATCAGAATGAAATTGAGAACAATGCAAACTTGAATTCTCCACGTGCCATGAAGACATTGACTATTGGATGCAGAGGGATTTTAAAGTTGCATAACCCCCTCAACTTTTGACCAAAAAAAAAAAAATTCTTTTGTGACGGGTCAGGAGCAGGGAGCACTGAAAATCCATTGTAACCTTTGTCACTCACAGTTATAGTAACCACCACACTAGGACCTAAAGAGTATGGGATATATGGGATATACTCTTGGGCATTTTATTCCCCCAGTAAGTCCGACTCTCGTTCACCCATCCCAAAGTTCCTCTCATTTGCATAATTCACGCAGACTTATGAAAAAAAGAATACTGGTAACCCGCAATAACAAGTTCTTTTTGATCTATCAGCTCCATGTTTTGCAGACTGGCCGGCACAGATGAGGAATCTTGCAAAATTTGTGAGCCAGCTGAACATTTTGTAGCCGTGGTACACGACAACTATGGAGCAAAGATAAAATGGCATGAACAGAAAAAAAAAAACCATCCTTGCAAAATATAAAACAAAGACTATCATGGTGGAGGAAATTTCCACACACATATAAAAGATATCCCAGAATTGTATGAATGATGTACATTGTATGGTCTTTGTTTAACAGATGGTGTACCTACTCGTGTTACCTACATCTTCCCCCCTTTTTTAGCGGTCAAATATATGAACTGTATCGCCTCAACCTAAGCCTATATAATGTTAATATCTATATATTTGTTTTTATAAAACTGACAAGAAACAAGAACCAGCTTTAAAAGGTGCCTTAGAAAAAAGAAATTAATAACAAGAGCTAACTGTTATCCTCCAATGTCCTTGGCAAATTCTATTTACAAATAACTGGGAGGGTATCAGCCTATATGTCTAACAGGGACAGAAGGAGGGTTAGAGATGGAGGAGGAGGAGGAGGAGGAGGAGGAAGAGGAGGCGGAGGAGGAGGAGGAGGAGGAGGAGGAGGGGGAGGAGGAGAACGGGGAGAGGGATTCTATTCACAAATGGGGACCCCTTTGGAAGTCAGATATTTTTGGCACATGCTCTTTTGATACCAAATCACCAAGAAACAAGAAAAAAAAAAGGGGGGGAAGAAGAGGAAAAAAACACACCTAAGCAGATCTCTTGCAGCGCTTCTTTTCTATGGCACCAGCTGCAGAAGTGAGTTCCTTTTTTTTAGTTTTTTGTTTTTCTACAAAGGTTAAAGTCACATTTACATACTCTCTGATAAGAGTCTTTGTCCATTCATTCCCAGAATTGTTCATAAAAAGGGGATACTTTTTAGTGATCATGCTCATACCCATATCTACAGGGGAATACGAAATCTACACTACCTACGACACCTGCAAGAAGTCTGAATAAGATCTACACCGAGTCTGAGTTGCCTTTGAAAGATTTGACATTCTTGTGGGCATTTCAGAGAGAGTGGATGGAGCACAAGACCAGCTCGGAATGCTTTCAGATTTGGGAAAAAACTACCTGTGCTTATTCACACAGATTTTCTCTCTGTTGTTGGTTTTTGTTTTTTTATTCATTTCTTCAAGAAGTTAGGATCTTAACAAGCTAACATGAGACTGGGAGATCTTGTAACCAAAGCTTCCTTCCCCCCAAATGTTTGCACTGGAACATTTTTTATTGCTCTGAAAGCACCACATCTGAACTGTCCTATATTCATGCCCGTTTCTTTCCCACGTCATGAAGACTTACTTCCCCCTTCAGACATCCCTTACAGGAACGATACATGTATACCCATGCACACTCAGTACAATAGTACAATCAAGTTGGGAAAGAACAAAAAAGTGGCCGGTATGCATTTGAATGTCTCCGGCATGCACTGCATAGCAACAAGTGTTTGTCATATGATATTACGGATCTAAAATTGACATCAAATCATATTATACTAACAAGAAGTAATGTAAAAATGCAATTACCTGTCATTATTTCGAATTCCTGGCACCCCTACACATTTTGTTCCTTTTGCATCCAAATGAGGATGATGCATGCAAACTGGCATATTGTAGACCCTACTGCTTAACCCAAGAAAATAATACTCTTGAACCAAAGTGTGTGAGATACCTAATATCTGACACTTGATGTCCCCATTCCAACACACGACGTTGCCACTGAATTTATAGCTGTGCCTTGTGTACCAGTATATCTCGTACATCCAGGGCCCCGTCTTATATAGACTTCAAATCAATCGCAACTTGCATTGCAGCTCTCAATAAACTTGTGATTGATTTCTATCACAAGTCTTTATAAGACAGGGCCCAGGCTTACAACCTTTTCATAAGTTGAGGGGCCCAAGGGCGTTTTTGGCATTGTCAACTCTTTGGCACTTGTGCCCTTCTGCTCCCAAAGTGACAATGTCTTTCAGTTACAAAGTTAAGATGCTGATTTAGATTCTAAATGACACAAGTTGACTCAAACGGCTGCAACATTCGGGGGAAGCGGGAAGGAGGGAACAAAACGTCACAAATTCTGCGGGCATTGGTGGCATCAAATGAATCCATGGACAAAATACAATTCAGCTACAGTTTAGCCAACATATACTAATACTCCATCAACCGTCTCATGGCAACTGTGGTGGTGGGGGGGGGGGGGGGGGGAGGGGGGTAATTCTTGGTGCTACGCCAATCCCCAAGCACAGCTCTGTCTGAGGAGCTTTCTGGCATTTTAAATGTATCAAACTTTCTCTCTTTCTGTTTTTTTTCCGCTTTTGGCAAACAAAATCTGTAATTTTTCTCCCTCAAATGCCCAACAGTTTTGATCACTTGTCATTTACACACAATTGCAAAATACAAAATTATGAAATCTTCATTCTGAAAGCAGTCACGAGTTAAATATATTCTACAAGTTGATCAATAAAAAAAAAGAGAAAAAATGTGCTACTGTGCAGAAGAGGGAAAAAAATACACATTGACATTGGAAAAGGGAAATGCATAACAGACTGCACATGTCAGCAGAAATTAACAAGAGAATCATTGACTAGGTGATAGGATTATTAAAAAAACGGCTGTAACAGAAGACAAGCATCCCCATAGATCATCTGTTATATACACATTAGGGAACACAGCTTGGAGATGTGTTCACGAAGGTTTTTTTTTTTTTATTCCACCGTGTCTCGTGCCGACACAAAAACCTTCTGATATTCCCATTGTTACGCTTTCTCTCAAACACTTACATTCTTTGTTTTCACACTCCCAATCTCACTCTCTCTCTTTCTCTTCTTCTACTTTATCTATCTATCTATCTCTCTTTCACTTTTTACATAAATTACACCATGAAAGAGTATTCATTCTTTGTACACCATAGTACATATTATACATACACACAGAAAAAATTAGTGTATTATCTAAATATTAAAACTACCATGATCTGATCGCACAGTTGTTTGACAGGGAGTTCCTGGCATATCAGACTGGGGGAGGGCAAAATTTGTCATGTCGAGACATCTCGTCAGCATTTCAAAGACTCATCATTCACTACGTATCAACGTCATGCATAGAAAATTTTCTTACATTTTCAGTGTCCGTACACTATGCCAGACCATTCAACAAACTGTTGCCCTTGCAATATATCTGATTATCACATGAATAAATAAAAAAATATGGGCTTTACATACATACATTACATTCTGACCCCATCTTGGACGTTGTATTCTCCAGTACTGTGTACCAATTGGGGGGGGGGGGGGGGGGGTGGGGGGTGGGGAGAAGAAAAACATGGTTCAATTAGAAGTAAGAATGTGATTCAAGCTGGTGTAGCTCAGTGAGAGTGTACAGAAAACTCAGACTCCGTCCCCACCCAGAAAGCCTGCCTGCGGGCTAGTTACTTCTTGTTACAACACGGTTGGCCCCGTTCACACTGTACTTCTCATTGCATCTGCAACACATGTACAGGTGACCTCCAAGATCGCCCTCCTTGCTCTGCTGGGAATACACCACCATGGCATTGCAACTACACATAAAAATGGGCAGGGTTTTCATAGCAGAGGAAGAAAGGTCACATGACCAATCAATGAGTCACGACGGCATCCACGGCCGCCTCAAATTGGGTCCAAGACAGGCCCCAAGGGTGGACCTCAGAGAGAGTCTTGAGGTAGACTAAAACTGAGCAGCCTCGAGGCTGGACTAGGTCTTTCTCTGGCACATGCTCGTTAGTGTCAAAGGAGCACTAACTTGTATCTCTATTTGCCTTGGAAGTACCAGGGCTTAGTTACTCACCAGCAGAAATGGGGAAGGAAAAAAAGATATTAAAGATCATTCTGTTCTCTACAGGCATTTCCAACGCCTTCACATTGTACCAACATGAGAAAAATGTTCTTTGCCATTATGTCCTGAGATAAGCACATTTGTTTTTAGGATAATTTCATCCACAGTACTAGCACTGAACAAAAAAATGAAGAAAAAATCACAATAGAGCTACAAAGAAGTGCTGAGACTCAATACTGTTGCTAAGACCTGTAAAAAATTACACACTAGATTTTGTCTCTGTTTTCGGTGTACACCAGACTATAGTACTACTATGCCCTAATGCGTAGTACAAAAAGCAAGATAGCCTTTATTCTTATCAATGCTATAACAAATCATGGCGCAAGAATAAAAAGAACAACTTTGTGGTACTATACGATGTAATAACATTCATTTCTTACTGCCAAGGGTCAAGTTACGCTGCGGTCGAATTTCTGAAGCCTAATGAAATCCAGCAGTCGGTTGCAACTTGCCGCAACCAAATATTTGATCATGGGTTGTTGTTGTTGTTATTTCTCTCTCTCTCTTTCCGGAGCTCTCAAGCTTTCAAGCTTTAAAGTTCTCTTGCAAGAATATCACCTTGCACCCACTGTACAGACTTGGTCTTGGAGAGACTTATCACGAATGGGACTGACTATACTTCTGTCGAGATGCTTACATTCATAACTTCCCGTATACTCTTGATCATACAGCATGCCAAGTTGAGGCACGCTCCTTTAAACTCCCTGGAGACCATGATGATATGTATGACAATGAGCGCCGACTTCACTTTGTACAGTATGTGAGGGACTGGCAGACATTTGCCAAAATTTGTATGATCCTAACCGTGGCCTTCTCTCTGGAAGCCTCCTCGCAACGAATCTGCGCAAGATCTTTCATCATCCTACAATCACGATGAGGAATACTCTGAAGCTATTAAAAAAAAAAAAAAGCTCTCTCTTTTCCAAGTCATGCCCCGAAAACTTTAATCTGGCTACTAGTACCTAATGTCTACTCTCAATTCTTCAATATCTCTGAGAAAGAATCAGAGTTAAGTTACAAATAATTCCTCATTATATCTATGAAGTCATTCATATCAGTGCTCTGATGTGGTATCCCTGTTCAGTGTGATGACTACAACTCAGTAATTTCTATCCTAACCTTCATTTTGACTTCTTTTTTTAATAAGCCATGCCTGCCCCCACCCCCATTAACTGACTTTAGGCTGTGTTATATTCAATGCCATTAGGGCAACATCTGCTCTCCAACTTTTACTCTTTAGTTTTTAGTTGTTCTTAATGCTTCTAATCTTGCAGATTCATTGGGGTTGGTAAGAACTAGAAATGCCATATCATAATACAGTTCAACAAAGTCATCTGGAGAGATGATGATTTGGAAAGTTATTCTTTCAACTACACCTGCACCTCTACATGTACATCATCCAAACAGGGAAAAACACAAGATATCCAGAGATATGTAAGCTATATGAGAAAGAGAGAGAGAAAAAAACAACAACAATAAACTGCTAATTGGAATCAAAAGTTGACCTGGGCCCCTTTTCATAAAGAGTTGATATGATAGCAACTCTTGCTGGAATGGTAATTGTCATAGTAACGACAAGAATCCAGCTTTCTGATTGGCTGCTGCTATTGGAAGTTGCCATTCCAGCAAGAGTTGCTATCATAACATCTTTTATGAAATGGGGCCCAGAATGGAAAATTGACCACTGCAGCCACATATCTCCACATGTCTTCTCGACAGATGATGTTGAATCATTCACAAACTTGTGAAAGGAACACTCAAGAACAGTATGTATTCTTCTTGCTGGATCGGGTATCAACTTTAAGCCACCTACAGCATTAAACACTACAGTGCATTTACTCTTCTCTTTTGACAATGTGGTTGGATTTGACATGCTGATGACATAGACTGGAAAGACCGTTTAAAAAATAAAAGTTCTCAGAAGTTGTGTAAATCTACTGAAGCCACATATACTGAGGTTCCACAAAGATGCTTTCATGTTTGCCATTTGTTTGTTCGTTCTTTTTGGGGGTATGAAGATAAATCCATCCATGATATGACACAAGATGCAAAGGTGTCGGGAGGAGGGAGAATCATCCTCTACATATTTGTTCAAATTTGCAGTAGCAGTTGGTGAGCTCTCCCAAATTTGAAATTTGTGAATCTCGACAGAGGTCCAGTACCAGTAACAAGGGACTTGCTCGTTACGAAATAACTATCATCGCTCTATTGAATAACATCCCCCCTCCCGCTCCTCAAAAATCTCGACTCGGTTGGGAGCATCATGACCAACTGCATGCAAAATTGATTATCTCATGCCCTTGGATGAATTTCTTCTCATTCTGGCCACGGGCTCTCAGAACACGACCAACAAGAGCTTGTGTGGATTTTACCAGTGGCACGTTCATAAAAAGGAGAGGGCTTGCCACATCGTCGAATTTCAGAGCAACAAACTGTCCAGATCAAGACCTCTTACAGAATCTTGACTCTAGAACTGACTCTCTTTGCTGAGATGGCTCTTCCTCGTCCCATTTGAGAAATTATCTTCATCTTCAACCCCTCTCTGACGCTGAATTTCACCCGTACTGTGGCAGCTAAATTAGAACTGTACTTTTCATTGAATCTTACACGATACGCCCTTTCACACAAGAGATATAATAAGGTAGTTCCACTGTGAGTACGTACGCAATTCTCCTCTCTTTTTTTTAAAAACTTTTGGTGGAATGTGTCTCGATCACGCTGACAGAAAAACAAATGAAGAGGAAAAGACCTTCAATCTACATTTCTATAGCATACAATTACTAAGCAACATAGGTCAGTACTTGGATATCAACAAACGGATATTTTTGGTTAATTAATCTCTTTCACTCCTTTGGTCCCATCGTTTGACTCCAACGCAACATAAATTTGTTTAATAAATTAACAATCATCTGAAAAAACAAAAACAACCTGATTACAACAACAGCAATAAAGTCAAGACAATAATGAACAACTGGGCTAACAATACAGCTCATCGACAATACAGATTACACAGTGACAGCAGTGCAGTAGTAATGGACTGGATAGAACTTGGCTGTCTGAGGCTAGATGCACAAGCCTTTGACAAGAAAGAGACAGAGCAGGTAAATGTTTGATTTCTTGTCTTTCTGATAAAAAAGAAAACTACAATTTTCTGAAAAAAAAAATGAGTAGTGAAGATCCACCCACTGTGACAGCTGTCTGTCCCTATTAGCACATTCCTAAAAAACTCCTCTTTTTTCTCCTCCAATCCTTTCATTCTCAAAAAAAAAAAAAAAAAAAAGAGTAGAGACAAGAAAACCACTTGAAGCTAGACAATATTATGAGGGTGGGAAGGACCATTCAATATCAGAATTCTTGTTGTTGTTTATAGTTCAAGTCTTTGTAGCATAGTCCACCAAAAGAGATGGTTAAAACTTTCATTTTGCTCCTAAAAATATAGAATGATATCATTCCTTATGTATTAGTTATGTTAATGATGATCAAAGATTTGATTTTTTTTTTCTTAATTCTAACATAAAAGGCCAAGGAACAGTAATGAAGGATTGTGGTAGGGCAGTTTCTCCTCTAAAACTCTCTAGGAAGATTCAAAATATGTTTCATACCCAACTACAAACTCCCACTTCTTTACAACTGAGAAATCTAGGATTATGACATTGAGCATGTTACACAACTCACTTATGAAATTTCTCTCCCAGTGACGTACACATTACATTTTTTTTTTATGCCTAACCCGTTCACACGCCACCTCTTTTTCAAAATCTTGAGAACCATTTCAGAATCTCAAGAACTGTTTAACTGGCATGATCTGTTTTTAAAAAGGGAAGAAGGAACATCTCTGATGCATTAAAAAACACTACGGCTACCCAGGAAAGCCCGAAACTGCTGGTACGCCCAAGCATCACACCTTCACGCTCTGAAATTCATACTTTTGTACACATGATTCTATCGCCATGCCGACTGGACGTGTCGGCGTTTGTGCCAGCGGCTTGAGTTTTGTGCTCCGACGGTCCACTTCTCGGACACACACATACACACAGGGACAGCAGCTCATATGGTAGGCTTCAAGGTTGCACTTTTTAAAGCCGACCCTCCTACAACACGGAGAATAAAGTGTCGGGACACTTGTTCACGGTCCAAAATTTGGCAGACCTTTGTTACACAGGGGAGAGACCCAAGATGCCTACACTGATCTGACATGAATGCTAAAATATTTTTTGCTTCTTTCTACACAACACTCCTGTTACACATTTAATCAACATGTTTACATCTGCATAGGAGTGCACCGAGCAAACAAACAAAAATAAATACAAATAAATAAATGGGGGGGGGGGATAAAAACCATACCTCTCATACATGAGGATTACTCTCGTCTCTTTGATAATGCTTTCTGCAGGCATGACTTGCGAAACGGCAAGGCAGCAACTGAGAGTCTTTCGTGCATCATTCCAAAGTCTTGTGTAAAGGACCAATATGCATTGCTGGTGGGCAGTGATGACTCACATCCATACAGAACTTTAATCTACATGACAGAGTATTGTGACAGGGATTTGGTCAGTGTTACTAAATAAAACAAAACAAAAACAAAAGCTATGGTCTGCTATGCAGCACTGTAATGTCAGTCTAGCGCACCAGATCAAACTTTGCTTCCAACGAGTGACTGATGAGGAAAAAATCTCTGTGGAATGGGGGTACTGAGAGACTAAAGGTTAGGACAATGATTTTTTTCTTTCATTTTTGTGTGTGTGTGTAACAGAAGACCATCAAAGGCTAGACTTCAAGGCTTGTCAAAAGATCATGGGTGGGGGGAAACCTATTGTTTTACATTGGGTAGGCCGCTGATTGGTTGGCAAAAGTACAAATACTGTCATTCTTTACCTTTAAGGCAGCCATACTTGTATTATAAGATTCATTAGGGTGGGTGAGTGGGCAATCCAAAATAGAACACGCTTTCAAAGACTTCAAAATGAGGCTCATGAAGCAGATGCATCCAGTTATATCATTATCCCTTGACATATGGTATTTCCGCCAATTCCCTTTCCCTCTCCAGAATCTAAAATGTCAATGCGAACGAACCTTCTACTGCCACTTTAATGAGTCACTGAGCATATACGTGACAATTCTTGATTCTTTCTAAAATCTTGGCATAGCAAACGAAAATAGATGATTAAATCCATGACATATTCTTCATTGATTATGTCTTTCATATATCATTTACAGTAGGTAATTCCTTCAAAATGTGTGTGTGAGTGCTTACTTGTACTGGTAAATTTGTTTTTCCTCTTTCTACAGATTCCAGCTTTAAATATGTACCAATAATGATGAAAATGAAAATAAAAATTCTGTCCATCTGCATAGCCAGAATTGTGAGAATTCAGCAAAACTCTGTCATCAGAGTGTAACTTGGGGGGCGGGGGGAAGGCACCACAATAAAAGTAACACATGATCTTATGGATTCTACCAATGGCTATTGCATCTCAGTGCTTGTTGCTTTTTTTTTTTTTTCTCTCCTCTTTTTTTCTTGGGGGGGGGGGGGGTTGAACTTAGGGGCATGGATGTCTGAGTTATTGTGCGAATCACAGTCACTAGCCACCAGCAATGCACCGATTATATCATTCACTGACCTTTTTGCATGTAAACACAGTCTGGCAGGAAGGGGAACATTTTATGGCAGCTCAGTAAGGGAGTAAATCAAATATTTACCTAGCTTATGTCTGTGAATTTTGAGCAGTCTTGGACAAAATTGGACTCTCATGTTGTCTGTAATGCGCAATTTCAAGCATATCTTGCTTTCGTATGTTCACTTCTGAATGCATTATCAAACTTTCTGCATGTAATCCAGTTTTCTTAATGGGAAACACCTCCTCGCAAAAGCTAGTCAAAGTCGCCGGTTCTTCTAACACTTTATTAGTCTGCCTTACAATATTACATATACAATGTATAACAAAGTACTTGAAAGTGATTATCTTAAATTCTGCAAAACAGAAATAATACCAAGATTAATGATTTTGTTCTTGTCAAATTCCACCATCATCTCTCTTGGCCAGTGATGTCATTTGCGAAAATATCAACAGGCAACATTCCCTCCCACTTCACTCCTAAAGTTGGACACCCAAAACTGTAATCATTGGTCTGCCCAGACCCACAAGGAAAGAGGATCAAGCGAACAGATGACTCGAAGGACACCTCCACTCATTAGCAGGAAGATGAACAGATCAGCTACCCTGGGCGGAGTCATCTGTCGTGGTGTCTTGACTTGGCGAGAAGATCCGTGGGTCGCAGCTGGGGACGTGGCTACTTCGAAAAGTGCAGCTAGCACGAACTTGCAGTGGGGACCTGAAGCAAACATACTACGCACTACTCGGTAAAACACGCTGGCCCCTGCCATCCAGGAACAGGCGTGGAAATCTACAGGCGTGGCATTGTCCCCACAGATCGGACGGAGGGACTTGCGCGTCGTCATCTACGAATTCCATACCATGAGGGGTTTGGCCGATAGCATCAATCTTCTTAATTAGAGGGGGGAGGATACCCACTCCTGTTAAACTCAGTCTGTTGTGTAGACACCATGCAGACACTGTGTAGACACTGTGTATACACTAAGGTTCCAACTGTCCACAGAGTGCTGGGAATCGTCATACAACTGCTTGTACTGTACTCGCAACAATACAAATGACCCCAAAATATGAAATAAAAGAGAGAATAAGAATAAAGATACATTGGCAAAGAGAACTTGTTCTCGTTCTCTTCCTTTCTCTCGCTCTATCTCTCACTCTCTCCATCTCTCTCTCTCTCTCTGTCAGGGAGAGTCCAAAAACCGCTATCATACGAGGGAGGACACGCTCGTTTGGTAGATGACGTCATCGTCGTCGTCCTCTCCCGAATCCGTGCCAGAGGAGTTCTGGTGGTCGAGGAGGTCGTTCTCGCTCGGTGACGGGCTGAGGTTGCTCTCGCTGGGCTCGGGCGTGGGTGGCGCCTGGTCGCTGGGTGATCTCGAAAAGAACAACTTGACCTACGAGATGAACACAAAAATAATTTTGGGGGAGGCTGATATTAGTAATCAACAATTACAAAGCTGAGCTCCTTCATTAGATGAAGAGATATATGTGATTCCTAATGACAATACTGAAGTGTTCAAAACTTACATAGATCAAACATGCTCACATCTTTGCTTTCTATTTTTCAGCACAAATGTGACTGCCCAGCTCAAAACCCATACATGCAGGCAAGAATGATTTCCCACTTTTCTACATATCTTTGAGAGAGTAAACTCTCAGCTTTGAAATGATATATAACATGTGTAAATTGGATTATCCTTATCCATTCTGAAAATGAGTGAAATAAAAAGAGAGTAACAGAAGATGAAGTTTCATAGCAAAGGGAGAAGAGTGGCTTTTAAGAGTAGGGTCACTTAGGTGTGCTAAGCAGAAGATGAAATAAAAATGTGTTCTATTTCTCAGTGAAAGCAGCGCCTGTCCAAGAAAACATGGCCCAGAAAATTGCTAATAAATCAATTTGAGAGTAGGTAGAGAAAAAAAATGCTCTCCCAAGTAAGTCAAACTTTAAAGATTTGAGTTGGTCAACCAACCCAAATGACATATTTTGGTTACTTACAGAGAATCCTCATCTGTAACTTTTTGTGGGTTTTGAGCTGGGCCGTCATAAATGGTCTTCAGATGGTTGTTTTACACAATTTTGAATTTTTGCTAGCCTATATATAGGTTACAGCTAAAGGGGAATTTGTACATCTGCATCATCCAATCCAATCATCCGTGTCACCGTCGAAAAAAGAAATTGACTTGACTTTCTGACACTATGACAACTTACACGTCTTAGAACGAGTCTAGCTGCAATCATAAAGATTCTACTTTTTAGTAAAAACACCTCACATGTATGGCCATTATGACAGTTTGCATAGATATAAAAATCATTGTGAAGATGTTAACAATCGCAGTGAGTTCTATAACGATAAAGGTATATATAATCATTTCTCACAACAACAAAAAAAAACAATCATAGGTGAAGCATACGATGATTCGCTCCTACTGCTGAGCTTCGTAAAGGTTATGCTTTTGTGATGTATATATGCTTATGACTGAATTCCTGATTTACTTTACGAAGAGAAATGAGAATGAAATAAATGAAATAAATAAAATAAAAAATAACAATAAAAAAAGGTATCTGAGCGAAACGTCATACGCCTCAGCTACGATTTTCCTTGCGAGACAAACGATTATACATACCTCTATCGTCATATAAAGATCATGTATATCAACACTGCAAGGAGCTCCTTGTTATGAGTAGCATTGAACAAGAAAAGCCTAATATTGCTTTTTTTTTTTCTGGCATTCTGAAAGGCAATGTACTTTGGCTGTCGCAACATCCTTGATGAGTCAGACACAGAGTCATTAAGAAAATTTGTCTTCTGAGAGAGAGAGACAAAAAAAAAAAAAACAATTAGGGAAATCAGTAACGTTACGTGTGCATCAGACAATAGAAATCTGAAAATGACAGCAGCCGAGCAGCAAAAATGACAAAATTACAGGTGCCCCCATAATGATGCTCTTAATGATTTGACTTTGTTCAGTTCATCTCAAAAATATTTCATCCTTTGTTTTGCTAATTGCATCCAAAGTTACTGTATATTACCCCCGTGTAAATTCTCTTTCTAGAATTGAATTAACCTTCAGAAAATTTGCATCCCACAACTAATGGCAGTATGGTTTTGATTAAACAAAACAAAACAAAACAAAAAAAGATCAGTCACATTTTGCACAATGACAACATTTTCAGGTAAATTGGGCCAAAATGAAGGCAATGCTAATTTTAGACAGACAATGACAGAGGGAGATTAGCTGCCATCACACTTGCCAGACTTCTCGAAATTCAACTCCGCGATCTTTTCGCAAACTTTGCTCGTCCAGTCACACTGGCAGCCAATCTTCTCAAAGTTTCAGTTTTCCAAGTTTGGGTCACCGGAGTGCATGCGCAACACAGAAGAAAGCGCGCACCGTCCGACAGCTAATGATTGTGACGTAACAATGCACACACGTACCTCCCATTGAGCGCATGCTTTGGCAGCACCACGATGGAATGGTCACATGGCAAACTTCACAAACTTTCAGTTGCGTGTGTCTGGACTTCGAGAAGATTTGCAAGAATTCAGGAAATTTCCCTAGTTTTAGTGAGAGGTTTTGGGAAGCTTGTTGTCACACTGGCAAAACTTTGAGGATTCAAACTTGGTAAAGTTTTGTCTGTGTGACTGCAGCTGCAGAGAAAGAGAGATGGTGGGGGGGGGGAACAGACAGAGAGAAGGGGAGAGAGGAACGGTTGCAAAAGTTTTCTCACCCTCAAGTTTGGTGAGAAGACTTTGTTGGTTTTATCCTTGTTGGCCTTGTCGATCTCGTCCTTCTTCAGCTCAAGCACGAACTCCTCGCCCCCGTTGGCCATCTCCTCCTCCTCCTCCTCGGCGAAGCAGGGCGCCCTCGCCTGCTCCGACAAGCAGGAAGCCGTGCTGTTGGTGCTGCTGAGGCGTGAGTGCCTGCCGCGGCCCCGCTCCTCCCGGTCTTGTTGGATGGGGTGGACGATGAAGTAGGTATTGAACCAGAAGTGGAACATGGGCTTCTTGTCCTGTGGTGACCCCGCGGCCATTTTGGTTTGGCAACAGAGAGGGGAGGGGCATGGTAAGGGGTTGGGGTTGGGGAGGGGATAGGGAGAGAGAGAAAAGATGACCCAATCAGCAAGTATCATAACCATACACACAGTGGCAAATATCTTCGGATCAAACATGCACAATCCTATACGGCAAATACTGTTGTGAAAAAAAAAAAACCTGTGACTCTTTTAAGGCTGTTCCAATTTACGACATAAATCTGATTAGGCGAAATATGGGGCATGCTATCAAACTGAACAAAAAATTCACTTTGTCTCCTAAATATGATTATCATCATTACACTTATGATGAAAGAAGTGAATGTGTAATTATGTAATTACGAAAGCATATGTACATTCATGATAGTAATGATGTTCATACAGTAGCATTTTAGATAACACTGACTATGCTAAATATGGGGCATGCTAAACTGAACCAAAAAAAGATTCACTTTGTCTCCTAAATATGATTATCATCATTACACTTATGATGAAAGAAGTGAATGTGTAATTATGTAATTACGAGAGCACATGTACATTCATGATAGTAATGACGTTCATACAGTAGCATTTTAGATAACACTGACTATATTAAATATGGGGCATGCTAAACTGAACCAAAAAAAGATTCACTTTGTCTCCTAAATATGATTATCATCATTACACTTATGATGAAAGAAGTGAATGTGTAATTATGTAATTACGAGAGCATATGTACATTCATGATAGTAATGACGTTCATACAGTAGCATTTTAGATAACACCGACCGTGACAAAAATATACTAATTAAAATTGGTTGACACAGACAAAAAGATCATCATTACACTTATGATGAAAGAAGTGACGGTGTAATTTTGTAATTACGAGGGCATGTATACATTCATGATAGTAATGACATTCGTACAGTAGCATT
Organism: Diadema antillarum; assembly: GCF_040938485.1. Classification (NCBI taxonomy): domain Eukaryota; kingdom Metazoa; phylum Echinodermata; class Echinoidea; order Diadematoida; family Diadematidae; genus Diadema; species Diadema antillarum. The sequence goes on from NW_027270944.1 coordinate 453,705, forward strand.
TTAGATAACAATTAGACGCATGGCACAGTGTGAGTCAGTTAAAATCAATGTATGATAATTGATTAATCAAAGAGCAGAGATTCTAAAGCCCATTTTATAATACAACAGAGAGTGCGCATCTTTGTGGTAACTGTTGTAGTGACATATACATGTATTCAATTTTTTATTCATATTTCTATGGTTAGACGACTTAACATTACCCTGTCAATACATACAGTATCAAAAGCGTACAATTTTAAATCCATCTGCTGTCTCCTGCAGGGTGTATTGATATATAAGTTTATAAAACACCTATATGAAATGTAGCTATCCGATTGGTCGATTGCCCATCACATCACATTTAGTGAAAAGTTCCATTGCCCACTGGCTGACGTCATCCATTTCCACTGACTCCCGTGTTAAACTCAAGATTGACTCACAGATTTTGTTCCATCACACGGCTCTGATGTCACAATAAACAAACATTTGCCGCGCGCACTCAACAATGACAAGTACGCTTACAAGAGCGTACTTTTGTCACTCATTTGTGTAAACAACTTCGTTTCGCGTACCTGTATGTACGTACACGGTGACTGCGACTGTGAGGCTACTCATACGTTTTTCACAGAAAATGGTTGCCAATTCTGTGCTAAGTTCAAGAATCTGTGAGGACCAAATCTGATGACGTTCACGGTGTTGCATAAAACAAATAGTGTATGGTCTTTACTCGTGCAATGGAACAAAATTTTGCACTCGGTGAAAGATGATGCGCACTATTCAACTCGGCTTTGCCTTGTTGAATAGAGCACCTCTATCTTTCACCTCGTGTGAAATCTTGTACCATCGCACTCGTGACCATTCACTATTTGTATAATAATCAGCAGTCATGCTGTGGCCAGGGGAATGCTCAGCTATTACCTATTTCCACCTATTACCATTACCTTCTTCATTCTTTCTTTCCTTTTCATTCCCTCTATGTATGAACCAAGCTGCAATCTTGGTAGAGCCTTGATCAGCAGGCAGCTATTAAACACATCTCACTCAATGTACTGGAAGTTTCATTCCCATCCTCTCTTTCTCTCCTATCTCCCCCCCCCCCCCCCCCCCCCCCCGGCAATGTTTTGTTTTTACTCTACTCTGGTGCCTGTTGCAGCAATCGAGGAGTTGTACACTGTAGTCCGTGGTGAACTATTCTAGCAGCCCTACGAGATATGACAGGTAAACGAGACAATCAGATGCAGTCCATCTTTGCAGATTTCCGGCCATAATGCGTGTTCCTTGATATCCCGTACAGCATCATTTCCTTCGGAGGTCTAAAGGTACATTAGACACTGAATACAATTTGGTGCTTTCACTTTGCCCCAAGATAGGACAGCTTATCCCAATCCCCCCTCCCCCCCCCCCCCAAAAAAAAAAGTTTGATTTCATTTCTTCTCTCTCTCTCACTTTTTCTCTCTCGCTATGTGTGTATGTTTATATGTATGTGTATACATATATATTTATTTATTTTTATTTTTTATTTTTTTGTCTCTCTCCATCACTACAAATTTTCACAGTTTTATTTTCAAATTCTGAATCACAGATTTCCCATGGCAATATGAACAATTCAGTTCCCTTGCTCTAAAAAAAGAATTAAACTAAGGACCAATTTATAGAAAGATAACAAAAATCTATCAATATCTCCCACCTGAATGAACATGGTGAAAAAAAAAATCAGTTGAGGGACACAACGATTAGCCCATATCTACACATTTAAATCGATTAAAGTGAAAACCCAAATATACACCAATGCATACAGTTGTACTTACAGTTATACCTACCTACACTATACATGCATTATACATACATACATACACACACACATACACACATTCACACATACACATACATAGATATATACATGTATGTGTGTAGGTGTGCATATATATGCACCTACACATTTCAAAAGTGACGCGTTGGTAAACTTGATCCCATCATCAGTTAAAGTGTACAGTACCTCCTGACCTCGAGTGTTCCACTAAAGACCACTCCACAGGAAGGAAAGGCGTAGCAGCCCTCTCACTTCCTTGTAAAAGGTTAAGTGCTACAAATAATATATATTACACACACTCACACCTCTATATCTATCTATCTATCTATCTATCTATCTATCTATCTATCTATCTGTCTTTCTTTCTTTCTTTCCTTCTCTCTTTCTCGCTCTCCTTTTCTCACTCAAGAACTCCCCACCCCTTTAGACAGACAAGCTTACTACATACATACACACACATACTGTATCCGTCATATATTTAGCGAGTCTAATTTTTCTGCGAATCGGGACTTCCCGCCACTTTAGCGAGTGGTCCAATTCACGATTGTGGAGTACAAGTACTGAACAGAGAAGTGTATGTATGCCCATCACATACATGTCAGGATCACAGTTGATAGTTTTGCATGTTTTAATCTAAATCTGCAAAAAGCAGCGGACTCGAGAAATTCGTGAAAATAAAAACTCACCAAATATTCGGGGTATACAGTAACATATGGACACTTTTATAAGATCCTTACCTGTGGACGTATTGTAAAACTAGAAATTTTCATATGCATGAGACTTTCGCGAATTTCGCAGGGAGCCAAGATTTGCAAAAGTAAAATGCACACAAAAAGTTTTGTCTATACAATGCACTGAATACCAGTGGCAGTTCGAGAAAATTTCATGCTGCAAAAAAAAAAAAGGACTGTCGGCTCCAATTCTAAAAAGTTTCATGGGGCCAATGTTTTTTGTTTTACAGTATTCACAGTATTTTGCTTCCCACCTTGGGCTCAGAGGCAAAGAATATTGCAGATCACCACAGACCTGCACACTTAGATTATTCTGTAAACTTATCTTTTATTATGTATTGTGATGTAATTTATATATTCAACTTCTGTAAAATATTTATATGTTTCTGTAGGAAATGAAAAAAGAAAATAAAAGAATGATCTATCGCTGCACTCACAGTCATGTCATTGCATTTAATTCTCCGCAGAATAATTTTAGGATTTTGTTGTTGTTGTTGTTACAATAGGCATGGGATTCTTTTTTCTCTTTCTATTTTTTTTTAGTTGCTATTTTCTAAGGGGTTGAGGTCATTTACAGTCTTCTAGCTTTCCTCATTAGTCATTAGGGTACATTCTTCATTGCCTATTTATATGTCGGAACAATGTTTGCTTTTATCATTACCATCTATCTTTAGTAATACCTATAAATACACAATATACATACATCTATAGATATGGAGAAAAAGATGATAATGCTTTATATACTGAAATATCAATGTTTCAACACTACCATTACTTGCAAGCATGTCCTTTTATCCCATGTTATTCTTATATTATGCTCAGTTTCCTTGCAAGGGAATGTAATTATATTTTTAGAAATGTGGGCGTCTAGATTGATTGTCTGTGGTGTTTTTTTTTTTCTTTCTTCTGCCCTGGGCAAAATTACTCGTATCTCCTAATTGTAACCACCCCAGGCTGAGGAGTAAATAAGTTGTGTGTACCAGGTTAATGGCAGAGCACAGTAAATGAACCATCCACACACTGCTTCCCATTCAAATATTCCCCAACGGATATAAACTGGCCCCTGCGGCTGGCAATTACGGTCATCCAATTGCACTAACACGATCACGAATGCAACGAGCGCGCACGCCGGGGCCGGAAGGATAATTCAGTTTGGCGCCCCCAGACGCCTACCGGCGCAATGGAGAATTTGAACGCAATCTAATCCCGCACGAGGGCGTCCTGTCTGTGGGTCTCCATACTCCTGCAGGCATCTGCCTACCACAACTCTTCCCCCCTCCCCCCTCTCTTAGAGCATGTTCCGTTTGGACTCATCACGCCACATCTGTAATTTAGTAATCTGACCGTCCCCCACCGACATCCACCTGTAAATGTATTCTTGCAGGGGGATCAAACTTTGCAGAAGTATCATCACACATTTGCCAGTCAGTGAACCAGAAAGAAAGAAAGAAAGGGGAAAAAAAAGGTGGGGGGGGGGGGGGAAGGAGGGGAAAAAGAGCCTTCATTCAACAGGCTAATCACCACACATCAGCTTTATGGGGAAGGCAGACATGGCAAAACTGTGCTGGGCAGGTGGTCGGGTTGGAGGAAGCTTGGTGGCAGCGGGATTGGATATCCATCCAGCACGTTGTACACCCAGAGTAAATCGCTAGTGTAACCACATCCTGTCTGCTTTCACACTTGCACCCTTTACCCCGGGACCGAGATGACAATGAGATGTTGAATAATGCCCGTCTCTCACCCCTATCCCCCCTCCCCCTCCCCCCTCCCCCCTGCAGCATGTTGCAGACATTCATATGGCCACCACGTCCCCAGTGCGACATTCACAGTTCAATAATGCACAGTATGCATCCCTTGTCGGCAATTAGGCGACCAGCCGCTTTTGTTGTGGGGAGACTTCCCTTTGTGCGTATCAAGTGTCATGCGCAATTATGCAGATGTAGAAACCACAGAGTACTATGCTATCAATGAATCATATACCGGACTGTGGTATTAATGTTGAAACTAAAACAAGGGGAGCTGTTCTGTCTGTGCGTATGTGTGTGTGTGGGGGGGGGGGGGTAGGGGAAGGGAGGGGTGGAGGTTGCCTACGTTTGTTGGGGGAGGTGGGACTGGAGGGGTTGGAAGGGGAGTACACTAGTGGTGTGGTTAAGAGTGCTTATGTGCATGGAATATACTATAATTTTCAGCCGAATGGTTGCATACCATCGGAAATGGGTAATGACTTACGCAACAACAACGGCCATCTACCTTCCCTTTAATCCATCATAATGGTGGAGAGAGTTTTGCAGTCTCTAGATAGCATTCTGGTATGACAGCTACTGGCCAATGCCCCCTCCCAGATTTAATAGCCATTTGACATTCTACAGACTTGGATCAACGTAACGGTAGGTGCGATAACGAACACAACGAAGGTGTTTCACTTCATATTTCCACATTCGCACAATAGGTCAGATCATGCCAGAATTACCATGATGATATTGTCAGTGTTTCACTGCAATGAAACAGTATAGCTGAATTTGAAAAAAACTATTTTGGCATATCATGCGCAGCGTGTTGCTGCCACATATTTGGTACATGATATCACATACATGTACATGTGCTAGCTAGCCACAATGAGTTGTGCGCAAACTATCATGATGCTATTCATTATGTGCTGCTACGCTGCCAAAATATTTCATTCAGAGGGAAAAACTTGCTCCATTCTAAAAATTTGGTTTGCCATCACAAGCAGGTTATTTGGTTTCACACTGCACATCAATGCAATAATGACTAAAACTATCATCACATTACTTTGGGAAGTATAACGCTGCCTACAGCCACATACGCACACAAACACACAGAGCTGATTTAGATGTACTTTTATGTAGATAATTCTGAGGTGTAATAACCCAGAACCAATGAATTTTCAACCCAAAGACCATCATATCCTTAGTCGGGGGTGCCGCAGAAAGTTGCCCATAGCTGAAGAGCCCCTGCTTCCTTCACATTATCTGTCTCATGTATTTAACAATTTGGAAATATCTGAGAGCAATAATGTTACGCTAACACGACATTCTTAAGCTTAAAGATTAGCTCAAAGTTTCAATCTTCAATGATTAGCTCGTAGTTAAGCCTCATGTGGATGCACTCACATGTTAACAGTCTTAAAGATTAGTCGATGATTAGAATCATATGAAATCCTAGGTTTTATGCTCTATTATATCCACGAGTTGCAGGGGTCCCCATTCGTACAAAGTGTAGTTCAATGTGGACAAGGGTAGACATGATAATCAACAAACTTGAAAGTTAGGGTGACCTCTCAGTGAACCCTATTCCTCCTCAGCTTCCGGGTCAAGAGGTGAACACACATAATACGGACAGACAAAGCTATCACATTTTTGTCTGTCCATGTAAGTATGTTCACCACTAAGTCTAGAAATGATATAAAACACAATGTTCAATAGAATTTCAGGGCTATTATTGTCTTTCCTAATCAGTATTGGGCCATTCACTTGAAAAACATATTTGACCGACATATGTTAGTACATAGATGTCTGTCCAGCGTTACATACGTTACCCCCAAATTTTTCATTTTGGCAAAAATTCTAATAGATTGCTTCTATGAAGCAATTTTGCAGCACAGTCATCTCTCATTAAACTGTTCTAAAAGATCCTATCGCATTGGGGGTCATGCACACTGGAAAGAGAAAATAAAGCAACATCCCTGAAATATACCCTTTCACTGTGGAAGTGCCCACATCTTTATAAACACGATGAATTCACCAGTTCTTGTCAAATACAGACATTGTCGTAGGCTGAATGAGCTACATAAACGTAACATACTCGTGTATTCCAGAAGAGAGCTTACAAGTTTCTAGTTTCTTGTAACTACTCTTCAATCATATGTTCAGAAGAGACTGATGAAAAGTAACGGAAGTTATGTCATTCTAGATGTATGCTCAACACATCAGAAATTAAGATTGTAGGATCAGGAGTGTCCATGGAAACTACTTAACAAAAGTTTGAGAAACAAAATGTGTTTATAATATTGATAACTACATAGATGCACTTCTACGCACAAACGTACATATAAACAAAACACAAACACTCACACACAAAATAACACAGTGACAAAAGAAGCAAAATATTACCATTTTTAGGAGCCCTGATTTGTGATAGAATTCCACTTTGACGTCATCGTGTAGCTGTAACGGTTTTGGCAGTTCAAATTCGACGCACGATAGTCCTTTCTTGATTCCCTGGGAATGCACAAGGTTGTAAAGAAAAGGAGTAAACAAACAAAATTAGGCAATCATGACCTGCATCGTTTGCTTCCTAAACTGTGAAAGCAACATCCCCAATCAGTTGCCGTACACACACACACACACAAAAAAAAAAGATCCCCCAATGCCTTGGAAAAATTAGAGACACAACAATCATAGAAAACAGGCCATGACTTACTACCACAGAGTAGCTTTTTGGCTTCTCATTGTTTATTCAAGATATATACTGCGGCAGCACAGTTTGTACAACCCATGGCTTTCAAAGCAGAAGAAAAAAAAAATGTTACATGTCGTTCATTTCTTTTTCTTTCTTCTTTTTTAATTGTTATGTCTTTCTTTCAGCAGCAGACCAGAGTTCTTCCTATTTTAAACCTCAATAAGCTTTGTGTAATTGGTATGGTAAGACCAGATAAAGAACTTATTTACGTGGATGTAGGGCAATTTGTCAATCAATTGCAACGGAAACATCTTGATGGAAGAATTTCATGAATTTGAATAATTACACAGCACCCGCTGCATGCTATAAGGATTAGAACCAACACTTGCTGTCTGGCGAAAGCTCGGCAGTCTAGTGGAGATGATGCCTGTCCGGAGATCAGGAGGTTGTAGGTTTGAATCCTGCTCGAGTACGTATGCCCATGATTTTTTATCATGGCTACTACTAAAACACTGATCAAGTCAGTGCTTATTCACGTTGATGTAGGGCAATTTGTCAATCAGTTGCAACAGACGAAGAACTGCTCTAGCAGCAAACCTCAAACATTAAAATAACCAACACACACTTCTGTTGAGACAGCAACAGGATGTGGAATGTACTGTATACACCATATATTTTGCGAATTTCATGAGTTGGGTGCCATTCGCGAATTCTAACAATGCGTGGAAATATCAACTCTGATCCCGATCATAGTGCGACGTGCACACGTGCATTTCTCCGTTCTGTACTCCCCTTTCGCAAATTTAACCGCTCGCAAAATTGTCGGGAAGTCCTGATTGCCGAAAAATTAGACTCACTAAATATATGGCGTATACAGTATTATGAAGATATATAAGTTAAAAGGGGAAAAAGCAACAAAAATATTCTGGTAACAAGCTAAGAACAGACACTGTTCTTTCAAATCTTTTATTTCTTTTTTTCTATCAATTTTTTTTTTTTTAAGGTGCTCAGTCTAGATGTGTAATATATCCAGTGACCACAAGTAATACCAAGGAGGTACTAGGCAAGCTGGAGTTACAGCTTGCAGTTCGCCCTTTGAACGAGGTTCGATGCCGCCCCGACTCGCACAGCGGGTGTTCCACGATGATTTACGATGTCGACGTCTGCTCTCGCGCACGCGTACAGAAGCGTTCGCGGTACACACACACACACAAACACACACACACGTACACACACACACCTATGCACGCAGCGCATACAAATTGTATGTGTGCATATTCCGTGTGTTACGATTGCCTTGTTTCATCATGGCGAAGACGAGTGCAAAACATGATATTTTGGACGAAGAGTTGCTCTTTATGTCTGAAATTGGTGAACTTGATATTCTACCAAACGATTCTGAAATTGGAATTGACGGTGAGTTCGAATAGAGTTATTTTCCTTCAGTCAGTGAATCAATAAACGATGAATTGAATGATGAGGCAGCGGCGATACGCTCGGATGCTATTCGCCATTGTCCCACATATGTCAGAATTTGCTGGTTTCTGGGCATCTTCGACTATCGACACAATACAATCCGACAATCGGTGTCATTTTATTTATTTATTTATTTATATTTTTTGCATTCCATGCTATCTTGAGGTTGAATATTAGCGTTACTCGGTTACTTACTAGTCGCTCGATTTTGTGGACTGTTAGAGTTCCACAAGCATGCATCTTCGAAATATCGATTGGTAATTCTCTATTGTATATAACGTTGAATTGATGGGGAAAAAAAAAAAAAAAAAGCAGAGTGACCCCGCAACCCGCGAACCACAAAGCCTCATTCTCAGGCCAAACCACAATTCCATATCGATACTGTGACTGTACCGATAAACTTAAATAAAATTTACTGACCTCTAACGTTAGACCGCAAGTCTACTACTCTACTTGAGTAGTTACTAAGTTAGTTAAAGAGTTCTCTTACTTTTTAGACTCTATAGTCAAGTAATTTCTAGAGTATAATAATAATAATAATAACGATAATAATAATAATGATATATCCAAAAGTCTGCTATATCTAGATTTAGTTCTAGATTAGTAGTTAAAAAAAACAAACTGAATTCGATGAAATTATCTCATGTTCAAATCAATCACAATGCGAAGTGTTATTTATCCTCTTCTTGTACAGACATAACAATGACAGAGAGGGATCAGGAAAAAGAATTGTCATCATCCTCAAAGACAGACTCATCACCACCTGGAAAAAGGAGGAGGTCAACAGGTATGTATTTCTCCCTGGGACTATCCCACGGAAATTGTTTCCATGGTCAAACACCTTAATTTTCATTTCATCACCCTCCATGAAGGGCCAGAACCATACTGTATCAAAATGATAATATCTTAAAAAGATGTCACCCAATTGAGGAAAAAATAAACATTTTTTTTAAACTGTTCCTATGCTATGAGAAAGCTGATGATTATAAATGTATCTAAGGGATGGAGATGGCGCATGAGAGAAAAAAAATGGTTTGTGAGCTCAAATTTTCATACTTCAGTGAATGCATCATAAGTATATGCAGAGTCATGTCCAAAAAATGCAATTTTCATAACGAAGAAAAAAGTTTTTGATATATGCAATAAGTGTATGTCATTTTTTAGTTCAGACGTTAATCCCGTGACTTACAAATAAAGTAAAAGCAAAACTGTGATATCAGTTTTTGTAATATATATACCAAGTACATTGTATATATTTTTTTAATCAAATATCTTTCTTTTACCTGTGTTTTCCAACAGTGAAAGCCAATCCTGTTGTCACCCTTGATGACCTTCTGCCCAGGGCTGTAGAATTGCTGAAAACTTCGTTTCAATCAAACTCGAACATCTCATCCTCGCCACTTGGACCCGATGTCGACAAGATTTTCTCTCATTTGAAGGAATGCAGTGATGACCACCTACAATCTACCGCCGCCTATCTCCTGAAGGAACTGTGGGCTGTGGCAGACAGTGGCCATCATCTGCCAGTAGGACCAAAGTCCAACATGGAAATGTGGAGGGCATTTCATAGTTTCCGCACAGCTGATACAGTCAGTTCTACATGGGAGAGCTTAATTAGGGATTATGTCACTGATGAGATGCCACCTTCAGCCGTAAATGTTGCCCTCCAAGAAACATTGTCATGCCTGTTAAAGACTATCATCAACGCAAGAACTAGGCAAGAACACACAAGAGAAGACACTAGTGTGCCACAGTTTTCAACGCACGAGGAGGAAATCCTTCGTTACGTGGCAGGATTCGTTCCATATGCGCTCTGCAAAAGATACAGAAAAATGTCAGGTCACTGTGCCAAACAGTATGTCGCATTTCTTGAAGGCCTGAAGGTTAAGGAAGACGACACTACCCACGCAGACTCTTTTCTAGCCTACACCTGTGTTTGGACAACACTCCAGAACCGCGGTGGACTGTTCAATGTTCACGACTCTTGCTACAAATTGTTCCGGTCAATGGAAATTGAGACTCGCAAACATCTGTCTACCCAGTTGTTAACTGATGGAAGATCACAACCAGTAAAGGACAAGCTGTTTGAGAAAATTAGTAGTAATGTTCATGTTTTGCATATGTGGGAAACTCTTCAAGGGGAAGACCTTCTGAATGGTGATGCACTTCTCAACACGATGATCCGGTACTGGATTGAGATACGCCTACGGGCAATGATAAAACTTTTTCTTGAAAAACAGAGGGCTGCAACCAAGTCTAAGAAGGGGGAAAAGGGACTCAGGAAGAAACTTAGCAAGAAGTAAAGTGACTTTATGTTTTTGTTGCATGGATCGTTTGTATTATCAGATAAAGCAATTTCTAGTGACAAGCTTTTCAGGTAGATACCACACATATATACATACAGTACTCTCCAAACATATTTCCTGAACTATTATCACAATCCATGTACACTATGTACAGGCAGCTTCACTATTTACACTACTAACTGGACGCTGATGTAGTGAATGAATAAAAGTCGCATGGTTTTTCATTACAGCAATTTTGATACATTTTCTTCCTAGCCTTTCCCCCCTTCTGAACTAGTTTTTCATATGGAGTTTGTACGGTGTTTCATTTTTCTAGTTTGCTCTTTGTTCCATCAAACTCTCAAGATGCATCTTTGTCTCAGAGATTTGACGAGGTTTTTTTTTTCCCCCTGCCAGTACATGTACAATTTGTAAGATTTGTTTTTCTTCAGTGGAAATTGAATGAACAAATAAACCCACATTATTGTTTGGAAGACAGTATGTATTGAGTTAATGTACAGAGATTCAATAAGAGATTTGAAGTCGAATGATTTGTCGTAAACTCAAGTAAGCTAAGTGGTGATGTGACTGAAGAAAATCATGTATACAACTCACTCAAAGACTGAATACAATTCACTCTAAGACAGAGAAACTTGTACACGTGTACTACAGATGTACTTGCTCCTTAATCCACTGATTAGTGAGCCATTATGTGTATTTACACCCGTATTTTAGCAAGGGGTGATTCAGAAAAGAAATATAGATGGGAGGTGAAATATCTAAAGTAACTAAATCACTTTAATTCATAGTTACATTCTAAGTTTGACATTGTTAATTTTTATAAAACTTATTTATTTATTTGTTTTGGTGATGTTTATTGTAGGCTACCTACAATTGTTAGTTTGTTTATGTGGAAATGAAATACAAGGTTCATCATTCTGAAAACACACAAATTCCATTCAGCTTATAGATGTTCGTTCATGTGAAATTTAAGTATGACTCATTTATCTGAAAATGCAAGACTGTTTGTGATTCTAATGGTTCGTTCATCCAGAAATGAAATGCATATGTCTGTTTATCGAAAAACGAATTACATGACATTCCTTTTTTGGATGATCAAACCATCAGAAAAACAAACCGTATTTCATTTTCGGATGAATGAACAATTTCTTTTTTGCATTCTTGCATTAGCAAACCTTCAGAGTAACAAAACAAAATGATCATACAAAGGTTTTAGTTATGAATACAAAGGATGGTGGTTTTCTAATTGCACATACATTGTACAATTGTACTATAATTGTACATATACAATATTATTTCTTAGAGGTGAAGCGGGTAGATGTTACTTCACTGTACATTGTATATTGAATTCATGATTTTATTGCTCTGTGCTGCTACTGTAGGCAAAATTTTCAATGGCATCATCCGCTGTTTATTCAAAAGACTATATTGTGACTAGAACATTATTCCCCCCTTTGAATTCAGATGACATGTGCCAGGTAAACTTGCCTTTACTTATTCATTTTTTTTTTTGTCACTCCTTGAGTGGGAGACATTCACTCTCATATACACTGTACAACCAGGTGTGTACAACACAAGGATACTTGTAAAATCCATCTTGGCATCGAGAGAATAAAGTACCATCTTTTTTACATAACAACTGCACATCACTTTGTTGTGGACTTCTTCAAATTGTCAGCGTGTGATAATCAAGTGTGAAGGGAGTGCAGAGCCTACAGTCAAACAGATAAGTAAAAAATATGAGGTATCAGTAACTCACTTAATTCATTGCCTTTTAGCATTGACTGAATCATCTTTAAAAAGAGTATTTTTACGGCTAAAAGTACCATTTTGTCACATGTACTGCTATATATCACAGAATTCTGGTGTTCCGTGGCAGATAGAACTACAACATATTTACATTGGTCAAAGCAAGGATAAAAAAATGGCAAGTACATGTACAAGTGGCAAGTAGAGGTCCAAGTAAATGTACTAGAGCTATGCTTTTACACTAAAGATTACACTATGTATTTCCACTCTAAAAATAGCATGTACATTCGCATAGCATCCATCAAGTAACTTTTCTGTAGTGTGACCAAATTATCGTCCGCATAATCGCTTCTCTTGTACTAAAAATGAACAAGAGTATACATGCACTCTGACATTCCAACAAATACGTCTCAATGGCTTCTTGAATTACATTGCATTTGTTTAACATGAATGACTGAAAGACAAACTTGTACAACATATGTGCTACAATTAAGTTAAAAATGGTGCAGTAACACAATATGAGTTAGGTAATGGTGAAATTGTGAAATATTAGCCAAAAAGGCTCGTCAACAGTACCAGTCTCATCATGTGATGTTCCTCCTTCCCACAATGCTGGATGGGCAGGGCTCTTCTGGAATAAAGAGTTGTCATCTACAATCAAGGTAATTCTACATTTTTTATCTTGACATACTCCCAAAACAGCTCATCGAGGTAAATTGCACAGCCAGGTAGGTTTCTTGGTAGACCCTTTCTATGTATTGCAAGCAAATTTCAAATGGTGTATGATCAACAAATATGATCCATTACATGAACTATGTTTTAGTGTTAACTCTATATACATGCCATAAGACAAATCAATAAATGCAAAACATAAAGCAAAAGGAGTTAACAAAATGACAGCACATACACCTAGAAAACTGAGGCATCTGACAAGTGATCGTTTGCTCGATGAATATGCTGTGACTTCACATCCATTCATAACTGAGACTGATAGAGACCATATTGATTACAAAGAGATACATTATACAAAGGTATAGCAAAAAGTCACTCATCAATCAGCATTTGCATCTCAATAAAGGCAGTAGAATGAGAAATAACACTGAAAGAGAGATCTGGAAGCTAAAAGTTATTGTACTTTCTTGACAGGCCAAATGAAAGAGAGCCAGATAGAGAGAGAGAGAGAAAAAAAAAAGATTGAGAAAACTGGTTGCAAGTAGCTTTCTGTGAAACAGCAAATATGTTTGTCAGTATGTGGGACTAAAGAGGTAAGGCGAGCATGGCTAGTACCTCCTGGGGGAGTACATACATACTAATATGTACATACATGTACAGTGTACACTGGCTGATTTACATTCATCAAATGAGTTCATGTGGTAACGAAATCACATTTATAAATCTTTTTGCAAAACCATTTTTAGAGTTGTCAATAGGGAGCTGTTTGAAATGATTGCTGGTAATTTCATTTTAATCTATATATGGAACTCTACTCCCTTTGGTGAACAAGTTAAACATGTCACCACATCTATGGTTAACTGCATTCCACAAGTTTTGATTTCCGTTATTCCATTGAAAAAGCATACTTGAAAATGTACTCCTTTTTTTCTGAAGAAAAAAAAAAACAGGAATCAAACTCAGTTGAGCATCTTGGGCTCTTTGCCCTTTGAACAATCTCATCCAATGCAGCAAGCAATCAATGAATAAATAATTGTAATCCATCAATTAAAGCACATCAATGCTGCCATCTACAAACACATTGACAATGGATACAGCATATTCCTGTCATAATGAAGTTATAAGTAAACTGTAATTTTCTCTCATAACATTGAAATTCTGTTGTAACCAAACAGCATAGTACAGATGATAATTCAGAAGCTTGAATTTTTACCTCATGTAACAAGAATTCTATTATAACGGAGTTTGTTATAGCAGGAGTGCAATGCGCTTACAAATAAAACCAAAGTCATTCATTGTATTACTTATCATGCATGCAAGGCCATGGATATTTCTAATTCTATCTTGATTGAAGCAAGACATGTTAGTCCTACAGAGAAACATATGTATTCATATGTGTTCATTCAGCTGTGCTCAGCTTTAACATTATCTCCACTTGAATACCATAGCCTAGTTCAACTTTGTCCGTTTTGGGAGTGGTTTCATCTTCATTGGAGATCGTTCTGTTTGTCTCTTAACATTTGCCCTGGCTGAGAGTGTCACACAAGAACCTGCAACTTGGAGAACTTGCATGTTACTCCCAAACTGCCGAGCATCTGGGTTCTCATAGCGACCTCCCATGCCACGCTGTTTCCCGAAGTGCTCCTCCAGTGGATCTTGTGAGAGCTTCTCACTGAGAAGGTACTCCACACCCTCTTCAGCCAACAGTTCCCTAGCCAGAGCAGTAAATGACTTCACTAAAACAAACAAATTGAAAGAGAAAAGGATTTTTCCCCTAAATTTCATTCATAGTAATGACATTTCAGAATTTACTACAGTTGTACTACAGTTCTATCGGCCATTTGAAAACAATAAATGCACATTCAAGTGTTCAAAGTGCCAAATCATCATACAAAAAGAAAAACAGTGAGGAGGTCACAGGTCACATCATTCTACATTGACTTATTAGTCAGACATCTAATAACAACTTTAAAAAAATTTGTTGATACTAAAAGCTGAGTAGGTTTAGGAATTTATATTGATTTGTAAAAAAAGATTAAATTATATGAATAAAATAATATAATTCTATTGAATACTGTCATTTTCATCATAAACATTTCAAACAAATATATGAAAACAAACAATGAAATCAGAAAAATAGAAGACAAAGACAAATAGAATGTTAACGGCAGAAACAAATACATCCAAACAGTAAAGTTTGACGTGGAGAAAGCATGAAGTACCTGTCATCACGAGACCATCCATAGTTGTCTTACTTAGACACAGCTTTCCTTTCTCTGCTCTGCTCAGTCCTGGTACCAGCTTCCCTTCAGTTTCCCATTCATGAAGAAAGGAAAGGAACTCATCTTCAAGAAACTGATAAAAGAATGGAAATGGAGAGATGAACAAAAATATGAGGATGAGGGAGGTACTTTTTGTGCACCATAAAATGGACTACATAAGCATGGTAAGGTTATGTTTTCCGCTGAAGATCCTTTTTTTTTTTTGTCAGTTGAAGAAACCTGGAAGTGGCAGGAGAAAGATGAGCTGAGGACTTTTTTTTTTCCTTGTTAGCTAATGAAACCTGGAGGTGGGCCCCCACTTTTGAATTTTTAGAACGCTCCACCGCACCTGTAGTTGATGTACATGTAATGCATATCATGAATCGACACTTGATTATATGAACAACTCTGACAGTTCAAGGGAACTACCAGATAAAGGATAAATAAAGATTAGTATCATTTTCCAAATCTCATCTGTATCATCTAATGTCATAGACTTTACCGTGAATCTCCAGTCATCTGCAGACCGGTAGGGTTCTAAGGATGGCTTGCGTTTCTTTTTTCCGGCACAAACACTGGAAACGTTCAGACAGTCGAAGAAAAGGTCCATCATTCTGATGATGTAACGGGTGCTTTCCGTTTCTTCAAGTCCTTGTGACTCCAGTGCATTGGCCATGGTTGCACTCAAAACCTGTTTCAAAAGAACATGTAGTAATTGTAAGCAAAACTGTCCACTAGAAATTAGGTAGACATGCAGTCTATTTATTTTGTTTGGCATTTTTTTTTTTGTGTGTGTGAAAGGGCAGTCTTTTCTACAAAAGAATTATAATCATGTACTGCAGAACTATAATTTCATAAACTGTTATTCTTCAAATAGCTGTAACAATGAAAATAAAGATTACATCAGAATATGTTTAAAAATCACTGTATTTAGCAGGTTTTACCTGGGTGGCCAAGGACACACGCATTCTAGATGAAGGGGTGAGGTTGAGATGGTCACTAGAAATTTTGTACAATTTCCGTAGCCCTGATCCAGAAGACAAGTCCCAGTCATAGACCCTCTGAATATGCTGCCAAGAGATTTGCTGCCCTCGAAACTACACAGGTAAAAGAAAACATACATATACATGTATAGTGAGTTTATTTTAAACTACATAGTGATTAATACCTATAGGGTCTAATGTCCAAAAGAATTTAAGAGCTTGTAAGCCCTCGTTTTGCATAGCATTTCTCATTTCTACATCACATGAATCATTTTTAGATCTCTTTCTGAACAATGAATATGAAAATTTGATTTGTGTATCATGTTGAGAATGGAAAAATCACACAATCAGTGATGATCAAGAAATTTTCACTTCAAATGTTATGTCATATTATACTACAAAAGGTTCTGTATTTGAAAATTGTAAGAAGTCAAAGACATCAATTTACCATGAGATTTCTTGTGTTTGAATGACAGCCGCTGTTAGCAAAATTGTTCCGAACAGTCTTTATCAGATGTGGTGGGTCAGAGAAGAAGAAAACCTTCCTTTCCTTGGCAAATGGATTCCAGGTCCAGTGATGTTGTTTGGAGGCATCTGTACAAAGTTCATAAAATTTACGGTTGCTGCTAGCACCATCTGACGTGATAGCCCGTACCTGTAACCCATAGCACTCTAAAAGTTGCACTCCTTCCCAGACGCAGGAGTAAAGTTGGTCAGATGTCATGTTCTCACACGGGAAGTACGCGAATGGACACTTAAAGTTGGAGAAAAGGCCTCTGGCCATCAACACAAACACATGGCTTGCAAGTTTCAGGTTCTCTCCTTTCACACTATTTTCATAGTCTTTCAGTTCATTGTTCACCTCACCCAGATCACAAAACCCAACCAACCTTCCAGTAGAGTTGAAAACTAACCCAGATTTGATCTTCATTTCGTCCATCAGTAGACACACATTCTTTTTGTACTTGGCTTGGTCCTTCAAATCATACTCTTCTACAGCATGTTTCAGTAGATCCCCATTAAAGCCAGGAGCCGTATCACTAAAATGTGTGTAGTTGCGCAAAGTGTTCTCATGAGGGAGGTTGATGAAACCTGATTTTCTTATCAAGTTGTACGCTGATGCAGATTTAGAGTGGACTGCAATACATAACCTCAAGAGCGCAGGATGCCAGCGCATAGCTGTTGGTTTCGATGATGCTGCCTTCATTTGCTGTTCAAACAACAACTTCTGCGGGGAATTTTCCGGCAAGGTATTTATGTACTCGTACATTTTGTCATCTGTCAAAATTTCCTGGAAGCAGGATGACTGGTCTGGAGGGAGCACCTCTCCATGCTCCTCCACAAGGTTAGAAATCCTTCTTTCTAAAGTATCGATTTTTCTGCGCATTGTTTTCACAGTAGCCTGTGATTTTTTTAGTCTGTTTCTCAATTCTTCGCGGGGCACATGTTTCAATGGTGCAAACTGAGACGTGCTTGCCTCTGCTTTATTGCTGGCTGCTGTCACTGCTGCCGATAGGGAGCTCCTATAAATTGAGCAGGGACCACATCTTCGTTCTTTCGTGACAAAATTACAACTGTTATGTCTAATTGTTCGGGACGGAAATCTTTCAAGGAATGCAGGCATTCCTTTCAACTGTTCCTCTGACAGATCAATGTCTGAATTTCCTGGACAGATGTTCAAGTCTTTCAAAACAGTCAAGACTGACTCCAATTCATCACGTGTCTTTATCGAATCTGTCAAGTGAGCAAAATCTGTGTGGCCTTTCACAAGATTTCCATACACGCGAACGGACCATGATCCATTAGATTGCACAATCAATGTTTTCTTCGAATTTCCCTCCTCATCCACGTCAATCATATACACATGACTGCTCCTGCAGAGTACCGCAAAATTTGAATATTGCGAAGTGCAAGAAACTTCTCTCGCAAGACTTTGCACATCTGGCTTGCTGGTGGTGGCTTGTGAACTACAGAGAGTGCATCCTTCAACATGTGGGGCATAGGAATACAAATCAATGTTCAAAGGTACAGCTTTAGACTTCTTAGTAGTACCTTGTTTCCACCTTTTGAGTTTTAGGTAGCAACTGCCACATACTGATGAGGGGTATACATTGTTGTCATCTTTGAGTACATCAACGCCAAGAGCTGCTCCAATGATTTTGCTGACACTGCCTTTCTCATAAGAGTAGGAAACTTTCAAGTCCTTGCCACATAATCGACAGCGGCGTTGCAAGATGTCAAGATGGAAATCTACACAGAAAAATACAAAACAAAGAAAGGGAAACTATTTGATGATCAGTCTCAAAATATACCAAACATAACAAAAGGATTGTGTAGGTGAATTGTGTTTGTCACATTCGTGATGTTGAACATGTCATCTCAAGTTAAGTTTCACACTTTCACATCTCATCGTTAACGTTGTAACCATTAATTAGGCCTAACGTTAACGTTATTAATATTACTTTATTACTAGTATTAAATTTAACATGAATTCGAGCGAGGGCACGGGCCAATATCTAGAGACCCTATCTATATGAATACATCATACTAAACCTTTGAGGCATCGTGACATAAGCCTGTCTCATTCAAATATTGATAAGTGATGTGATCACTTGATCAAAGTAGGCCTGTAATGCCGTTTCGTTGGCGTTGCAACTTTACGTTGCATCTGATCTGATCACGATTTACGGACGGAAAGAAAACGTATAAATGAACATATGGGACTACGACAAGACTTGCAGCGGACGACGCAATCAGAGCGCAAAATAACTCTCTGTGAGTGGTTTCGCCTTTACCCATGCCATTCTACGTATGTTTACATAACTTTACACTCTCGGCATGAGGTGGTTCTCGAAGAGAAAGAGTTGCTCTATCTGATGAAATAACTTTCGTTTGTCGCAACATTTCGGAAAATATTGCCAAAAAATCATGAAATTAATAAACAAATAATCATATCTATACATATATAGCACCATAACTCACCCATTTCTTGACGGATTTCGATGAAAGAAGGACCGAAACGCAGGAAAAATTGTGACGATCACGATGGAGTATTTTGCGCAGCTACACGATGCATTGTAATGAACTGCGCATGTGTAATCTGTTTGTTGGTGCAGATTCCTCGCTTCCCCACTAATTTTCCAAGCGGCATGGAACCTCGGACATCACAAGGCCCAGGCATAATCCCCCAGCTGTCACTGGCTGCCACCCGAGGCAAGATCGCGCTGATAAGAACGGAGCGGCACTCTGAAGTGAAATTGCGTAAAGCTCGTTACGTAATACTTTGGGTCATAGAACTTTCAGCTGTAACTCCAGCTTGCCTAGTACCTCCTTGGTAATACATAAAGGCATACATGTTGTGCTGCCCTTTTAACATTAGAAGTATCTTAATGGCAACAGTATATCACTGTTATTATCGTATCTCACCCACATCACCCACTTTGATCAGGACATTTAAAGCTTCGAATGCGCCCATTTCTTCTCCACGAAGCCAACGACTTTTCTGCTAAGGAATTATGCGGCTTCCCATCGTGCAAATTTTGTTTTTTCCAACCAGTTGCCATTTACGTGTGTTCTCAATTTCCCCCCACAAACCGACACCAAAATTTGATCTAGGATGCAAGTTTGGAGGTTGCACCAAACGGGCAGTGCAAAAGGACACTGACACATTATGGTAACATGTATTTGTCATGGCCACAAGTGCAAAAAAACCTGCTTCAGATTAGAGACTGCTTTCTAGAGCCATGCCCAGTAGTTTGGGCATAAAAGAGGGGAAAAAAAAATCTGGACGATAAAAGTTTATCTTTCTGCAGCAAGATTCAGGCACAACCAATGCCACAAACTCTAGAATGACTAACTGGTCTTTTGCATCAAGTTTAAATCACACAGTACTCCTGTTGCTGACTTACATAAAAAAATAAAAATTATAAAAAAGAAAAAGAAAATAGACTTACACTTATCACTCAAACACACCTCATCTTTCATTCATACGATTCAAGAAAGCACATAATTTTCTCAGGAGGTTTGAACCTGGATAATTTGGCTGCAAGCACATTATCACAAAAATGTGGACTTCAAGCACCGCTCTGATAAACACAGAAGTTTGCGTCCCCAGGACAGGTAGCTGGTGAAATAAATGGGTTGATTGCATCAATAAATTCTCACCGACACGCTATGTTTTTGGGGGTCAAAACAGGGCTATAAAGACAGCAGGTGAATGCTTAAAATTATCTCTCAATAGATCTTTTTACAAAATATCTCAGGTGAATAAGACATTGGACAATGCCTGATGTTTCATATCTCCACCCCCCTCCCCCCCCCCCCCAAAAAAAAAAAGAAAAGAAAAGAAGAAGAGGATCTTGACCCCACAACATGTACGTTGTCATAATGGATACTTCTTCGTTTTTTGTTCTTTATTCGCAGTCTGTCTCAACTATGCTGTATGTGATTTTAATAGCCAGGAATGAAATATGACGACGAAATACCTGCATACAGGCCTGATATCTCATTAACTTTCAGAGATGATCTGACTAAGCCAGTTTCACACGTTTGCTGCAGATGACAGGTCTAAGTTTCTTATGACAGTCATCAGTGATAACAGAAACATATACTTCATAGGGGTGCTCAATCGATACTGCTAGGCGACTTCTCGCTTGCACATACAAGCTCTTTGACGGCAGTGCTTCCTTTAATTCAACCAACAAAATCGGGCCACACACAAATGAAAATGCACATTAATTCCGCTGTTCCACCGAAACGCCCGATTCATCACATACATACACCGCAAATTTAGTTAAAACCCATCCAGTCAACCACAAGGAACTTGCATACCCCAAGGCTTTGGGTTGTGTGTGTGTGTGTGCATGTGTTTTGTTCTGTTTCGTTTCGGGATGGTTTTGTTCTGTTTTTCAACAGATGTATTATGCCTGCCGAAAGTATGTCAGTTCATAGGGGAAAAACAATTACTCCAGGAGGAAGCATAATTGAAATTCAATTATTGACAAAGAAAAAATAATAAAATAAAGAAGAAGAAGAAGAAAGGAAGAAAAAAGGCCTAAGTTATAAAGGATATGCAGGGCACAAGATAAGACATTCTGTCATTCACGTCACAGAGGATTTTCTGAAACTATGGGAACTTCATTATTATCCACCTCTACAGAAACAAAGAATTATTTCTGCGTCTAGACTGGTATTGCCAGAAAGTACATTGCAAATATTGCAAACATCATATTCATATTGCAATTGCAAACACACTTTTTGCTCCTGTTCTACTACCACATCTGTTCTTCTACTCCAGTTCAAATTTTTTGCAATTTCCTTCTTTTTTTCTTGTATTGATAGTCAGGATATGTGTCAATTTAATACCTCAGTGACATCTCTCAAAAATCTTGATATTAACTTACCCTCTTAGCAAGTAGATGCACTGGATTGCACTAGAAAAATTCCAATGGCATGATCATATGTCAGTATGTTGGCACATTGAAATAATGAATACTGTAAAAGTGGATATTTTCGCGCAACAAATCTTTTAGCACTCGGCCAGGTAAGAAGAGTTTCGCATGTTTTTAATTCTGCGGTATCAAGACACCAACTACTGGAACATATGGCAAGAAAAAATATTTGGGTGCCTTTATTTTTTGCGCTAGTTTCTGGCTGTTAGAAATGTGCGAAAATTTCTACTTTTGCAGTAGGTTATCTATGCCTAACTCACACACACTGGGAGAGGGGGCAAATCGACATTCATTTCATATTTTTGGGTATTCTAACATTGATAATGGATCTCTGAAATGATATACTGAATTGCCCAAGTTGAATATCTTTTTCTCTGGTGTTTCGTCAAGATGATTTCATACAATATTCTTTGTATTAATTATTCCCCCCCCCCCCCCCCCCCCGCAAAAAACAAACAAACAAACCTATATATATTTTTTTTAAATTACCCCTAGGATATCAGTATTTAGCACAATAAACTAATTCCAGAAAATTTCCCTTATCCTATTCAAAGCTAACAAGTCTGAATTGATACAACCAGCTACACACAGCACTCTACCTGATCAACGAGCCTTTCTAATCTAAGCATCTGTCTGACTGGGTTTTTTTTTTTTTTTTTTTTTTTTTTTTTTTTTTTGGTCCCTTCAACATGACTGAAACATTCCCCATTTCCATGGCCAAAACATTCCCCATTTCTATGTAAATTGTCATGCTAGATCTTCAAACTGATCTTGTGAGCTACATTTTCCTTTACTTGATTCATCATCACCCAGGCTGTCTACATTTTCAGTTGGTCTGACAAAAAAAGAAAACAAGCAAACACCTTTCCTCAATTCCAAATAATCATGCCACTGCATTTCCACGTAACTCTTCCATCAGATTATCAAACAATCCTGCAAGTGGCATTCCTGATTCATGATGTTTTGCATTTCATTGCCTCAACTTCTTAACTCCAAATTCTGAGTCTGTTCCAGCCCATGAAACCCCCGCAGCATTCCAAAATGCTTTTAAAAATGCACCTCACTTCAAGACGGAGAATCACCAGAGGTCTTGCACATGCTCACACATCCCCCAAATTTCCCGGAAAGGCGACATTTTTGTGGTCAGCACCAAATCTCACACTTCGACTGATATTCAATGTGGTATTGGATACCACTTTGCTGACTGAACTTTGCTAAATACTCTTTGATGATAGCTTTCTGGGGAGACATTCACTGGACTATCACGTCAGGCAAATAACAGGAAAATGTCAACTACCAGTATTGACTACATCTGCTACAGTTGAAGACAAAACAAAAAAACTAAAAAAACAAAACAAAACCACAACTCATCTCATCTGGAGTAATCACTTCAACCAATATTTTCCACAAAATGAAAGTCCCTAATGCAACCATCATACGCTCCCAGCAAATCTCATTGTATTCTTGCTCTTTCTTTAACCCTTTGGATACCTTTACATCGTTCCGATACAGATTCTCGAGAGACCGGAACTCCAAATATGTGCTAGATTAGCCCTGAAATGGATAATAATCATCCCTCCTCCCTCCCTCCCCCCCCCCCAAAAAAAAAAGGAAGTTTGCTTGGCTTTGTCTGTGCTAAGTCTACCCATCACTGCTAGGTAAAGTTACCAGTGTCACATAAAAAAAAGAGCCCCCTGTTCAGACGCAAGCCTGTTTATACCAAAACTCGATAAAGAAACAACATATAAAGAATCACCGTATAGCCGACAGACTGTTCAGACGCTGATCTCGACCGTTCTGGAAAACGTCGCATAGATGCGCAGTTTCCCACTGCTCATATTGTTATGGTCATGACATCGCCCGTTTCGTGCGCACTCCCATTAAGCCTCGTCCAGTTATACTGTTCTTTGGTCGCCATACGTTTAGAAGCATAATGGACATGATGGAATGCTGATTTGTTATCGAGTACTAGTTTGAAACGATGCTCTGACCGTCATTTCGTTTTACATTGTTTTATTATAAGTTGTTTCGTTAGTCAGTGTTTAGACGTATAAACTAATCGTATAGCTATACCATTTTCATATAAATTTTTTGCATCTGAACACCTTGAGGGTTATCATTGAATGGATGCGGTTGGGCAGGACGCAGCTGCTTCTGCTGCTTCTCACCTTGACAACTTCCTGAGTATGAACTTTGACCTTGTGCTGGTGGACCGAGAAGAACGGCGAACACGTGCCGCTGCTCATCATGGGTATCGTGAAGAGCTGCACCCGCTTGAGTAGCACCATCTCCGACTTGTAGATGGCATTTTGCCTGACCAGCTCCCCGTAGTACTGTACATAGCGCCTCTGACTTGGAATAGTGACCCCCTGATTGATGGAGAAAGAGGGGTAGAGAAGGGGGTAATGAGTGAGCCAAGATGACGTTGCCCCCCTGCGGTCAAGCATTTTGAAATGCTTCTGTACTCCATTCTAGAAGACAGGCTTTGGGCTAGGCACATATACACAATTGAACATATCGTGATTACACTGAGCTCCCTTCTTCTATTGTCAACAGATCTATCAAGGAGTATTTCAAATGCCTTTGTCTTAATTAAGCACATACAATGTACATGTAGACAATGCTAAATCACTCAAAGTGCTTATTAGCTCTACACTGATACTACAGGTTGTCACTGATGCATCTGAAAAACCACTACTATGAGAAGCAATATTGTCCTATGTCTCTTACAAACTGTTCTGTCTGCAAACCCATGTGGCTGCACTTATTAGTCTGCCTGCTCCTGTGACCGTACAGGAACATGGACCCCATTCACATAAAAAACATCAACGAAAGTTTTAGATGATTGTTGTGAGAGGGTTAATGAGTTCAAACAGAATAGAGTATATGCATATTTCAGATCGTCTAGGAGTTGCGAGTGCATCAGACGGAGATCCCATTCGAACAGACTCTCTCGAACTTTGAACCGGTAGGGTGGGCGGAACCTACCTTTCCGTCTGTGGTCCTGACGTTGCCGTAGTACTCCATTGCATTGGCCGCCGTCAAGCACCGCCCCTGGTGCAAGAGAAGGGCGCACACCATCACCCCTGTTCTCCCCTGGCGGAGGAAGATATCAAGATTAGAGAGGGAGAAAAAAAAGAAGTGCTTATGATTCTTGGAAACATACCCCCTCTTTCTTTTATAACTCTATTGTCAGCACTGGGACAAAAACTGCACAAGATGCTGATGGCATTTTTGAAGTGTTGGCCCCGTAAGGATTAAATTGGATCCTTCGTGCAAATTACAAGAAGGGGCAAATAATCTCCTATTAATATGCAGCTTGAGAGACCCATGGTAATGTCATTCCAGATGTGGTTATGATATCCCTTCTTTGCCCCCCCCCCCCCCCCCCCAATCAAAAGAAGACATTACTATAGTCATAGCCAGCTCTGCATTTCTAAAAGCCATCACTTCATAATAGATTCTAGGGCACAGGCCATGTGTTAATTCAAGCAGCCCATAAACGAAAAACTAAAATGTTGCATGAAAAGAGCACTACATGAGTCAAAAACAAGGAGCAAAACTGGGCAAATACATAGATTATGATTGCTTTGAATGTCAGCGAGTCACATTAAATGTTAAATGGACATCTCAAAATCGTCAACTTGTAATGCAAAGTTCTATAACACCACTGCATACATTCCTTCCCATCTGCTTTGGGCCGGGAAATGTTGGCAACTTCTTGTTTGCTTGCCGTTTTGTTGTTCATAGGTAATTGTTTTCTTCTGTGGACGAATTTTCAAAAGCCTCTAAATCACTAATCTACATTGGATTCTTAAAGGGATCGTACAGTTTTGGTTGAGACCTAATTTGGGGTTTCTAACATTTTTGGTGAAATAATGAGAAACCTCTTATGAAATATGAAAGAGCATGTAATCTTATGAGGAATTCAACGTTTATTTGATGAAAATTGGTTTTGAAATGGCTGAGATATCCAAAAAAGAGCGATTCTAATAAAGTGTGGGACCCACACTTTATTACGATCGCTTTGTTTTACTTTGTTTTTGGATGTTTCAGTCATTCCAAACCTGATTTTCATCAAATAAACTTTGAATTCCTCTTAAAATGGTATGCTCTGTACTATATCATAAGTGTTTTCTTGGTATCTCATAAAAAGTTAAAAGCCCAATTCTCATCTCCACCAATACTGTACTATCCCTTTAAATTCACAAATATTTCTCTCTCAGATTGGCAAACTTTTATACGTAGATGTCTTTCCGATTTTGTGCACGACTCTTCTAACAATAGCCGGGTTCACACGTACACCAATTAGCGGGATACAAATCTCGAGATTTGCATCGCGATCGTCATCCCGAGTTTTTTGCACGTGTGGACAGAAAAAACCCGAAAATTAGCGGGATAAGCATCGCGATGCTAATCCCAAGAAATCTTGCGCTGGTTCGTCAATTAGCGGGATAATTGGCCCCGCGCTGGTACGTGTGAACGGTCGGGATTAGAATCTCGAGTTTTTACATCCCATCATGCAATGCGCACATCACAACAGCGAGACCTCTGCGAAGAGGTCCTTCACCTCTTTGGAGCACAACAACAACAGCGCGCGAACCACACCACTGACGCGTAAAAGACAATGGACAAAGGTAAGTGCGCGCAGGCAGTGATAGAGAAGGGCGCAGTGTGACCCAGTTTGCAGGCTTTGCTGTTATCTCTATCGGCAATTAGCGGGATAATTCGGTACGTGTGGACGCTCGCCAAATTAGCGGGATACCGATCGCGATCGCCATCCCGCTAATTTGGTACGTGTGGACGCTCGCCAAAAAACTCGGGATGAGCATCGCGATCGTCATCCCGCTAATTTGTACGTGTGAACCCGGCTATTATATATCAAGTTTATCTCTATTTTTTTCATATGCATTAGGATGTTTTGCACTCCTTTTGCTCTCTTAGCACTATAAACCTGGAACAAGCAAATTAGTTGCAGAAAGAGATGTCCCCTGGAAGTCAATTCTGCAGGTATGTGATTGTATACACTAGATTAGGCACTGAACTTCTCACACTTAGGCTTGAACCCATCTTACAGCCATATTTACACCCACACAAGAATACAGGGCCTTGTTGCAACAAGAGATAAATTTCCAATCAAATATACATCACCTTCATGCTCAATTCTAATTGGTTTAAAGGGGACTGCTGGACTGAGGAAGACGTTTGTTTATGTGTTGTTGCTTTAAAAACACATGCCAATGAAATAAACGAAGCATGGCTATGATTTTTTTGTGAAGATAACACCACTAAATAATTGATGGCCTCTACCATCTTTATCTAGCAAATGAATTCCGTGTGTGACTGTCATCGGTTTTGGTGTTTTAGTGATATCATACATTTTATGCTTATTGTTTCTAAATTATTTGGTCCATTATTCCTTGGGGAGGTTGCAGAGTCAACTGTCATAACACTAAAAGCCCCAGAGATCACATCCCACAGATAGTGACCATAAAAAATTCCAGCATCCTCTCAAAACGACACAGTAAAGTCACTCCTCAGAGAGAAGGGACACATTTCACTCATCAAGTCCAAGAATTCACATTCCTGTGGTTTGATGGTATATCCTTTTAATTGCAAATTTTACTATTCATTACTATTGTAATTGAGTACCAAAGTGTGATGTCACAGCTGTTCATTGCTGTGGAATAAACTGGTTCTAAACAACCTCACCTGCCCGAGTGTCTCACCGTGTGCCTGGTCCCAACCCAAGCTATAACAAAAGGCTGTTACATCATCTCTTCAGTACTCTATAGTTTCATAAAGTATAGCAAACACAGGAAAAAGAGTTCTTCCATTTGAGCCCTTTGTTATTCATAATCATATATGATTTTTTTTTTTTCAGTTGCAAAAATTCTGATACCTTTTTATCGCTATTTTGTAATTGATTCTCCGATTGGCAACACATTTTAAAAGACTAAATTATCTTTTCTCTCTCACTTTGGCAAATTTTGTACACTTCTTTCTAATTTTGTGTAGATGACATGAATCTGAGTGGTTCCATCTAATCTTTCTCCAGACTTCGACACGCGGTGAATTTTAGAGTGGCCAATTTAATGATGGCAGGAATGATAACATTTTTGCAGGGAAAATTCCACCAGGACTTGATGGGTTAAAGGAATGGGTATAGTATTGGCGGAGATGAGAATTGAGCTTTTAAATTTTTGTGTGTGAGATACTAAGAAACCACTTATGAAATGTTTGTTACAAAGCATACCATTTAAAAGGAATTCAAAGTTTATTTGATGCAAATCAGTTTTGAAATGGCTGAGGTATAAAAAAACAAAGTAAAACAAAGCGATCCTAATGAAAGGTGGGTCCCACCTTTTATTGGGATTGCTTTGTTTTGGATATCTCGGCCATTTCAAAACCAATTTTCATAAAAGAAAAGTTGAATTACTCTTGGAATTGTATGCTCTTTCAAATTTCATATTAAAGGTCCAGTTTACCTTTGGGAGCAGTCATTTGCAATATGTTCAAAATATCGCCTTTCATGCATATGTGTAAGTCTGTCGTACCACAAAACACCCTTCTATGTGAAAGTTTTGTAGTAAAGCCTAAGTTATAAGGAGATGTCAGTATTTTTCTCAATAAACTGTAGCGGTATACGGTGTAGTTTGGAAACATTCCTATTATAACTATTGTTCACATTTTGTATATTTAACAACACTTAGAATTAATTTTACTGATTCAAATTTTCACAGTGGTTATTTCTATCCCTAAATCACACTTAAGAACTATTTTAAAGCACTAATGCTGGGTTTTTGTTTCATCTGCAAATGGTAAATTATGCCTTTAAAGAGGTGTCTCATTATCTCTCCATCAAAAGTTAAAACCTGAAGCCAAGTCTCAACAAAACTGTACCATCCCCCTAAAACCATGAAACATTATTATGATGGAGTCCGTACCCACGAAGTAATATCAGACATTTGTAGCTGCAGAACTTCCAACATACTTGCTACGGAGCAATGACCGCAAGTAACATCCGACTACTTGTTGCCACAATCAGGAACTTTTGATGCGCTTGGACATCCATGTGTTTCTTGCTTTATTATCCCTTTTTTCCCACATTTCCTGCCAACTTCCGTCAGCTGATATGACTTTGACAGAGATTGTATATCTGTAAAGGTCATAGCCAGCGAGTCGACAGGCTTTTGTATTTCATTCCCCCCCCCCTTTTTTTTTTGACAGCAATGACAGTAAAATCAAGGAATTTCAGGAGATGGGGTTGCAACAGTCTTATTCCCTTTGAACCGGCGGCGGCGCCGTCAATTAAAAATATGTGAAGTACATGTCAAACTAGATCTGCCTCACAGATAAGGAAGATATTACTGATTCATGTCTCATTGCATATGACCAGCCTCTATCTAAGAAAGATATGTCTTCATGATGATAATTACTCTTCACCGTCCTCACTTATAATATGAAAGGTGAGAGGTACATAATGGAAACACACAGGGATGCGTGAAAAGAAATTGCTAAGATTGCTGAAACCAAAATCAAAATTTCTCAACTAGACATGTCCGGACCCTAATCTGAAATATTAGATTTTAAAAAACAATACTTGAAGATTGTACCATATCAGCTTTATTTATGAAAAAAACAAAAACAAAAACCATTGTACAGTACTCTAGTTTGGAGATAGAGATAGCACTCAATGCTTTTCATGTACACCCAAATTGATCTGGGGTGCACTGGTGCAGTGTTGTCACCACATTCTTATGAAAATTGAATAGCACTGCCACTGTTTGAGTTTTTACAGGACCCTAGGGGGGATCGTTCCAAATTAACACATGTGGGATCATGATATGGCAAAAAGCTTCCCCTTTTACTAGAAAAAAAGAAAAATATATGAATATGTACATCTAAATAGAGTAATGAACTATGCATACCTTCAAGAAAAACAAAATACAAAAACAAAACATTAGAGCAGGTGAAAGTTTCTTGAGGCTGAACCTGGATATGAATCAAAGCTGCATGCAAATGGGAGATCCCTCTGAGCTAATCATTTCTCTGTCTCCTATTCACTAATGCTGCAGGTGAATGCCCTGCTCTCTATCTCAATCAGAAGGACAGGTGATCCCAAGGGGGGGGGGGGGGATCTTAGGATGGGTGTCAGCAGCATCATAGACAAGCAAAAAAAACAAACCAACAAACAAACAAACAAATGCATAACACAGATTGGACAACCTTCTCTCTGCCACCTTTTTCTTCCATCCAATCCAATCCAAAACCACTCTCCCTCTGCAGTAGCGTCAGTATCAAACCACACGGGTGATTACTTTCCTTGCACTGGTTATTCGCATATATCTATTCGGCTGAAAGCCCGGAGATCACAAAGGGGGAAACCGTATATACACAGATGGATTGTAACAAAAATATTTGGTGCGAAACGTTGCTCTATCTTTTAATATGCTGTAGGCCAGGAGACCTCCCATCCTATCCTCATGAGAAGTAAGGGCAAGCTTAGGGCAAGGTTGTCATTTACTTGACTGTACCTGTAATTCTTTCCTCTCGTAAAATCTTTCAAGGCAATGATAGTAATGATAAATAACAATAACAATAACTAGAAAAGCACTCGTAGAGCACAGACCTCTGCCAAGCAGCTCATTTCCACCCACTATACACGCATACTGAAAATCGCCCAATATTTCCCAGAAGCCGTTTGTTTACATCATCAGCTTCCAGTTACGTGGCGCCTCGCCTAAGCAGAGCACGCGCTTCAGAGTGTGTGTGCAAACCTCTAATATGCGCAGCTTGAGCTCCCAAGTTCATTGACCCTATCTGCTAAAAGATCAAAAATCCTTCAAAAATCCATAATACCAACAATGGTTGCTTTTATCATTGCCATTATCATTATCCTCAGAAGAAGAGAGCAGTGTCAAACTAATGTAAAGAATGACATCTGCCTCAAGTCATTTTCTTTTTTCCTTTTTTTTTTGAAAAAAGGAAAGAAAAGTTGCAAAGTTTTCTGACTGGCTTTCTTCTTCAAGAGCAGCCAGCCAAGCCAGGAAGTAGAGAAACCAGAGCCTAAAATGTTTTGACCCAAAAGTGTGTACAAACAGACATCTGCTAGGTGTCATTCTATGCAACTGAAAATGTGCATTTCAAACAGTCACATGTGGTACCATGTCTGATGCAGAAGTATCACAACAAAGTCCAAACTCAGTGAGCTGAAGGCCTACATAAATATTAATACCTACCTCTGTATATGTGGGACGGGTATGGTTATATCCATATGAAAATTAAAGGACAAGTTCACCTTCATGGACATGTGGGTCGAGTGAATGCTGCAATATAAGTAGAACACATCAGTGAGAGTTTGAGGAAAATCGGACAATCCATTCAAAAGTTATGAATTTTTGAAGTTTCTGCTCAGCCATGGCTGGATGACAAGACTACCATAGCTTGTGATGTCACATGTGTACAACGATATACAGAAAGAATGAAGAAAATTCAACATATTTTCATTTTTCTCACATAACAAAAGAACACTCGACTACTCTCTTTCAGAAGGCAGGGGGAATAATATTACCCTTAACATACGTCAGTAACAAGTCAAAGAAATGTGCACTTTATTCAACAAGTAAAGTTTTGTGAAATTCTCTTTTTATTTTCCTTATATCGTTGTAAGCAAGTGACATCATCAGCTGTAGTAGTCTTCTCATCCAGCAGTGACTGCGCAGATACTTTAAAAATTCATAACTTTTGAACGAATTGTCTGATTTTCCTCAAACTTTCACTGATGTGTTCTACGAATATTACTGCATTCTCTCAATCCTTATGTATATGAAGGTGGATTTGTCCTTTAAATGGGAATATATTACTGTCAAAATTGAGATATTGAGCATATTTTCCTATCAGCCCTTAAAGTACACCTATCATGTGGTGTTTATTCAGCAGCATATGTTTTTGTTTTGTTTTGTTTTTTTCTTTTAGGACTTTCATACAACCACACTGCAGTGACTCTTAACCAAAGGAGTTGCCTGTATCAAGTTTGAGTGTATGACTACAGGTTGAATGCTGTCACACTACTGCCACGCAGGGTATAACTTTGAGTGACAACCAGCCTTTATAATATGAAGGCCCCCTAATCGATTCAGCTCACCCCCCCCCCCCCCTCCCGCCACCAAAACTGTACAAATATGGGGCTACCATCTCCAAAGGTCACTAGCAATTGCAAGTCCAGCTTGTATTGGGAAAAGATAAAGAATTCCATGTCCATCTTGAAAATCTTGCACGCAGACCGCTTCTGGACTCCACCCGCTACACAGGCTGCGGGAATGGGGGCATTATAAATCCATGGAGGCGGTATACATAGCCATGCCAGTCGGGCTCATTTTGATGGGACAGAGCGGCCGTCCAGGACACTGCACTATCGAAAGTGGTCGCCTCGTGCGACAAAGCCAAGAGCGCACCGTCACACTGGGTATCCTGCGATTCTCATTAACTCCTGCAAATTTGACTAGCTAGCAAGTGCAAAATGACAAGGGGAGAGAGAGAGAGGGAGAGAGAGAATATGGATGGGAGGAAGAGAAGTGACAAAAAAAGGACAGTCAAAGTAATAACGCCACTTTAGCATGAAGCTCTCCTTTGACCTTTGACCCAGCTGAACACAGGGGTCAAGGGAACGTTATGTTGGAGCAAGATGAGGAATAAAGCTAGAGAGCTGGAGGTGTTTGAGGCACATTTTGGAGGCTTTCTCTGTGTCGCAGCCTCTAAATCCTGCCTTTTTTCCCCTTAAAAATATGAGAAATTATAAAGCATCAAAACGAAAGTTAAACCTCTCATTTGATGACTTTGTTATGACATTAGTTCATTTCAGTTGGAGATCTCACAGCGTTCAAGTTTGCGAAACTATGAAAACATTAATGGTGGCACATTTCAGAGCTTGGGCACCGGCCATCATTTGATGGGGGAAAATCTTCCCATCTCAAAAATGGGAGAAATTTCACTGTGGCTCAAACATTTTGCACAGCATTGTTAGAAGATTAATGTAACGTACTTCCAGGCAAGCCTCCAAAATTCCAAGAATTGGTACACCACCCCCTATTGTTATAGAGAGCAGTCCCATGGCTACAAGAAATCGACATCCTGAAACTCAATTTCACTGCAGCCTGGATGTCCCTGCTTTGTATCGCAGGGGTTCATTTCACATTCTGATATAAACAATGCAGTCTACATTTTTCATCGTCACACTGCGTGCGGTACTAACTTTCAGACGTGCAGTATAGAAGTGTAGAAGAAAAGTAAACACAGCAATTTGAAGAATACTTTCGTTGCCTCTTGCTAATGAAGCCATTGTGTTTTGGCTAAGACCCAACAGGTGCCATATATCTTCATGCACAGCCGCTAGAGGATGACAAGGCAAATTACAAAGAGTTTGCAAAAATAAAAAGAAACCTTTGAATTCCCGTAAACTCCTACATGAGTGCCTCTGGAGACGGGGAAATCCCTCTCTCGCACATCGGTGATGCCAGTCACAAAAACTGGTTTGCAGCTTCCACAGCGCATGACTCACTTAAGATGGCAATTTTCATCTGACACCTGGTTCGAAACTCCTTTTATTTTTCTTTCGGATACGTGAGGCATCGCACAATCACATCATCATGAATACAACAAAAAATCAACAAGACAAAGGCCAAGCTCTGTCTCACCCACATATCACAATTTGTAATTGAAGTGTTTTTGAACATAAGTTTGTTGATCTTTTGACCTTTTACCTCCTCTAGCTAAACCAATATACAAATTTGACTAGCATCTTTATGTGATGTACCTGTGGTGTGAGACTTGTGGTCAAAGTTCAAGGCTGTGGAAAGTTATTGAGAGCCCACAACATGGTGCTTAAATCAGGGAAAGTTCATTGACACTTTGACCTTGTCAGAATTCACCAATACTTGAACTTGACTGCATCTTTAGGTTACGTACCTGTGGTGTGAGTTTGGTGGTCATAGCTCAAATCTGTGGAAAGTTACTGAGAGTACACCACAATACTGTGAGGACAGCGCTTATCAGGACAAGTTCATTGACCTTTTCAACTTTGAACTTGTCAGACTGCAACCATATTCAAATTTGACCTGCATTTCCAGGTTATGTTCCTGTGGTGTGACTTACTGTAAAACATGATATATTCGCAGCATGAATTTTTCGCGAATTGGAGCAGACTGCCTTTTTTGCGGCATGAAATTTTCGCGAACTGCCACTGGCATTCAATGCATATAGTGTAGACAAGAACTTTCGCGTGCATCTTAATTTCCGAATCTTGGCACTCGCGAAATTCGCGAAATTAAAATACACGCGAACATTCCTCGTTTTACAGTATATCATAGGTCTAAGCCGACGATGACTGAAAAGAAACTTGTATGTCTTGCTTTGGCTATGCGGGCGAGACAAAAATAAACAAAGAAAAAAGCAAAATTGGTTGAGACAAAATTTTGCCAAGGTAGATTATCTATCATTAAAAAAAACCTTCACAGCATATCTTAAGGAATGTTTTAATTCCTTGTCATTTACAAATATCAACCCCCCCCCCCCCAGAACACTAGTTGTACTGTCAGATCATTCCTCAGTCAATTATTCCAGAGAAACAAAAAGAATAACTAAATCTAAAACATTCATTTCCTTGTTGGGTTGTTCAGGGACGACTTTCAAGGGATGATTGCACATCAATACATTCAAGTGTTTGGAAATAAACTGTGGTTAACCTCTGTATATCCAGGGCTGCACACTAACCCATATATTTTCTACTGGTCCGACCTGTCTGTCGGATCAATGAGTACCCAGTTTTTCCATTTTTTACTGGCCCATTCCTGAAAAAGTTACTGGTCCAACAAGTGATTTTTACTGGTCAGGGACCATCGGACCAGTGCCAGTGTGCAGCATTGGTATATCCCCTTTTTCATCATTGCCGATAGTCTTCATACTAGCAATAAACTATATTCGAGATTTACCTGACTTCTACATATGTTTTCATTCCATTGTGTTCATTCTTACAGGATAAGCACATTATACATTGCTGCCAACAGAAAAAAAAAAATGAGCAACTTTGCCATAGGAGGTAAAGGAACAACAAAACAACTGGGGATAGTGATTAAAATAAGCAATGACTCTCATTAAAAATGCTTTTAAACCGCATTGAAACTTACTCAAGGATAATACCTCATTATGTGTACAGACACTCATATATTATCATCTTTTTAAACTCTAACATGTAGCAATCTGCACATCTTTCAGTATCTAAAAATGACATTTATAAGCATTTAAATATGCCCTACCTACAATGCAGGATAATTCGTCACTTTTCTTTCTCCAATGCCTTGCTCCCATTCATTTTGCTGAGTGCACAGTTCCCCAGTCATTGAAAGTGTACTAACACCCTGGAAATCAAATTTGTGTACAGCTAGAATACACAAAAAACAGCCATATACCTGTGATACCCCCTGAAAGTATACATATCTCTATAACAATTTGGCACTCGCGCTCCGCGCGTTTAAGTTCTGCTCCGTAAGCACAGGTACTGATATGTGTGCATTTCAGTTATACACGTACATTTTGACGACAAGTATCTAGATTCCATGTTCATCGGTTAGCTGATCGCGTGCATGCATTGTATATCACTATCGTTCAAGATGTATTTGGAAGAAAATATAGACAGCGCAATGGTTTGATTGAAAGAATCGGGTGATCGACTAGTCTATGTCAAGTCATTTTTGTTTTTGTATACTCTATAAGATTTACATTTATACCCCAATAAATAAAATCAGAGTGCCAAAAAAAATTTTATATTTTGAAGAGGGCATGTCTTAAGTATATTCTACAATATAGCAAACCTAATACTCAGAGTATTGGTACACTTTCATATCGGAACAAACAGAATTTCATTCGCACCTTCCATGAATCCATAACATTTCTGTTGATACACCTTACCTCAAACCTGACCTCTTTCAATGATAATGCATCTGGTACCTCTTCACCTCTTACAGTTTGCTGGCTTCAAATTAGCTTCATTTTGTCGTTTGCCACTTCAATAATTCAACTCTCATCTCCGACATCAGATCCTCGTGATCCCGTTTGTACCCAATCCACAAGGACACGAATGGCACTGATCATATCAAACTGTTGTAATACCAGCAGTTAGGAAATCGCAGGTCAGCTCTGAGTATTCAACATGTTGCCAAAGTAACGGGCAAGAACTGCAAGGACTATCCGGTAAATGTCATCATGAACTGCCCCCTCCCCTTTCTCTGATATATTTTGTATCAAATTTGCTGCATCCCATGCATATCATCTAATCCAGTTTTGTGCCTCATCTACAACATCATTCGCTTGCATGTCAGTTACTTAATCCTGTCTCTGTCACCCGATTTCTTCTTCTTTTTTCCCCCTGTTTTCATTCTATCCATTCGCATCTCCCCACTGCCAATCTAATCCGTTTTCCGCCCATCATCTCTCTTGCAACAGCAAAACGGTATCAACCTGGCACACTATGGATATGCCATACAAGAAGAAGATTTAATCTCTTGCACCTCAGAGGCAGCATTTCTTCCTTTGCATCCAGTCTCTGGCTTCCCCACACAGTCCAATACTTTTTGCATGTCATCCCTCCTACAGCTACTTTTTGGATCTCATCTGTTGCATCCACTATTTCCCACCTCTCCTTTTGAGGTGGTCTTCTTCTTCCTCTCATCCTTCTTCTCTTTCTACTACTACTACTATTTCTTCTTCTCCTTTTTTTTTCCACCTCCTTCTCCCACTCCTCCTTCTTCTTTTCCTTCTTCTCTTTCTCACCTTTTGCATCTCAGAACTTTACAGACTTCGGAGACCCCTCCTCCTCCTCCTCCTCCTCCTCCTCCTCCTTCTCATCTCTCATACTTTTTTTCTTCTTTTTTTTGTTGTTGTGTGTGTCTATTCCTATTCCTGAAATGCTCATCTCGAAATTCCACAGGGGTAATGAGAGGTGTGTCATTGCTGGGCGGCCTTCCCAGGGTGCAATATCCAGGCCACAGCACCCTCATTAGACTGCTAATTGGGTAGTCCTCTCGCCTCATTAGGGGGCCATTAACTACTCTTTGCGGCTATGAATAGCTGCGGGTACTCCCAGCCAACACGCCAGAATCACATGCGCCTCTCGCGGCGAGAGGGGCAAACTCGGGGGCCGGTACGAGAGAGGAAAGAGAGGCAGACAGAGTTCACTGCAGATATCCACCTCTGATGGTGCATTTATCATTCGCTTATAGTCATGTGCCTTTCTTTGTCAGGGCCTCTATACCATGCCATTACTTAGTGAGTTTTTTGTTGTTGTTCTTTTAGTTTATTTTTCTATAGGTTTCATACATTGATTGCGAAGCAGACAGGGAGAGCTCATGTGACAATGTGATTCCCTGCAAACCTGACTTAGACGTCCAATTCAAAACACCATGGTCAACCTGACTTCAAACTGACAGAGCAATAATGGAAAAACAGCATGGTAGCAGTTTAATCAAAATTAGATACAAATTGACAAGACTATACAGTTCTACAGTTTCGTGTGTTTTGGCTGAATAGTGGCAGTGGTTGCAACTACATATATCAGCGGCCATATTCCTTTTCCCTCTAAATATCCTCATTGCTATTAAAGTTACTGTAGTGTAACAAGGATATGATGCACAGAGGTTTTTTTTTCGGTTTCATGCAAAAAAAAGAAAAGAAAAGAAGAGAACATAAGCAACATTTTGTTCAGCAGTCTGCGGCAGACTAACGTAGCCATGACATCACCACCTCATGTTATTTATATACGATGTGGTTGTTACTAATATTGCCATTCTGCGAAAACATGCGGAACTGCGAAATACCACACCTTTCTTCTTTCAGGCCCTACTTCAAGTCTGATGAAACCTCTGCCTGCCATTTTGATTCTGTTTGTCTGATTATACTCTCTCCATTACCACCAACTCAAATGTGGCATGGAATTGTGATTCAAGAATTGTTGATACCTTCAAGTCTGAACTACAGACCTATCTTTTCCAGCATCTTTGTGAATAATGTGTGACATATTGTAGGAGATGGGCACCTTTGAATGTTCTTAACAGACAAGTAGCGCTATGTAAATGCTGTTCGTCATTTGCCGTTCATCATATTTACCTGGATGCTCGCACGCATCTGTCAAAATCTTCCTAGTATTAAAATTATAAGCTGTTTTTAATAGTTTGAATACTGCCAGGTAACACTATGAATTTCTCCTTACTTTAAGTCATTTAGATTAGCACCCTCACAGTTTGACACAAAATGCTGAGAACTACTATGTGCCCAATCTCTTTGTTATCAAGTTAATCAAAGCAACAACAACAACAACAAAATCAGATGATGTTAACCACCAACGCAAAGAAGATAGTGTACTACATGATAATCATTGTTCTTTTACTTTTCACGAATTGAAATGTGCTTCTGGGATTAGAATATCTACCATTATTGTTTCAACACACTGCTGCTGAATTTCACACTAATTTTATCACATGTAATGGCTTGATATCAATTTAAAACATGCCTACTTTCAGCCAAACATTCCTACCATGTCAGCAGTACACAATTTGGAAATATTCCTTTTAATTCCATTAAACAATACTTGAGTACTCGACGCATTTTCCTGTTGGTCCTTCCTATTGTGGGAAAAAATTCCTCTTTTTAAAATCAGTAGAAAGCCAAAGTTATAGAATAGTACGGGTTTGAGCTCAATTTGAACAATGCTTACAATTGGCTTGAAATTCAGTCAATAGTACATCTGGGCATATCATGGGAAACTCAAAATATCTGCTACGGCCCTGGGACCAGTGCATTGGTTGCAAAGAAATCGCATGGGGTTCTGTACTGAAAGAGATGAACAAACTAATGTATCTTCTCGAATGACTATGAATGCAGTCAGCTCCTTCAACCTTGCAGGATATGTCACACAAAACAGAATGACCTTGATAGATCTCGTGAAGAGTCATGAAGGGAAAGCTGTAACATTTCACACACAACGTGAGCAAATATGGAGTTCGGCAAAGGTCACGTCAGTCACATGATTGGGACGACTATTTCACAGGCCCACTACACTCCACTGATGGTTCAGCGACATTCATATGGTCATGGCTCTGTTAATATTTGTCAGATCTCTTTTGGGCTATGTCTTCTATAACATATCATTTATTCATATGAAAAAATTTCTGTATCTGCGAACGTGCTGGGTATCAGGATTTGTACCAATATCTCTTGTGTGAGATGATCCTTTAGATTGAACTAGAGCCAGACAGTGACAGGTTACAAACAGGAGAAAGAAATTTTGGCCTTTTACATCTTTCAAAAAGGCTGACCAAGAGGTAAAGTCGCTAATGGAATCCATGATGGGGCGTTCGTAGTCCAACATCACCGTGGCGACTCACCTTTCCCGCCTTACAGTGGATGACGGCGACGTTGTCTTTGTCTCGGGCAAGCCACTGGATGACATCCTCGCAAAACGGCCTGATGAGACCGATCTGGGGGGGATTGTGGTCGTCAAACGGGTAGTGCGCCACCCGGTTGTCGAACCTCGATGTGTCATAATTCCGCTCTGAACATCTGGGGTGGTGTATTGGGGGAGAGAGAAGAGAGAAAAACGGCAGAGGCAAAGAGGGATTATTAAGGTTCAATTGGTCATCCACTTCCTTGCCGAACAATGGACACATTTCTTTACATTGTTGTAGCCATTCTTCTGCAGTTTGGATGACTGCTTGAGCTGATGGTTTCAATAATACCATTCAAGTGTTCATTACACATTCAATTAAACTGAAAGAGGTAAATCGTCGCAATCAAAACCGCACTGTAATAACTTTACTGACCACATAGTATCAGTGATAATGAAGAAATGTATGTTGGGGTTTCGCAAATGACATTATGAATTTTGAAGTGATTTCTGTACTGTCGCATTGATGAGCTCAACGAGTTCGGGAGAGGCGACAAAATCATTTGTTTCTTTGAATTCCAGAAGGGGCACACAAAACAAACTTTGACTGTACCATGGCATGAATCTACACATAGTCCCACATATTCATATGTGTGTGCACATACTCCTAATAGTGTGTGCAGGTCATGATTTGTTTTGTACATAATTACATCCACGCACATGCTTTTCCATTAATTCACATGAATAAATGATCTATCATTGTCTTAAAAGAATGCGTCTGAACATACTGCCCTCACGTGACCCAAATAAGTACTAAATAAATCAGAAATGAAAGAAACAAAGATATTCCTCTCCCCCTTCCCCCGTCAAACAGGTCAAAATTTAGTGACCTTTCATGAATAAAACAAATGGGAAGTATTCCACATGTAACATTGTCATAACATGACAAAATCAGTTGTATCCATGTGCCTCTCGCACGTCATGGATGTTTAAGACCTGCACTTCCATTTTCAACACAATTGGCTGACTTTGCTACAAATTTATCCAATTATGCTTGAATTTCACTGTTTTTATTCAAAATACCTTAAAACTTATAGTTAATGTACGATAGATATTGCTTCAGAAATTATTTGTCTCTATAAAAGAATACCCACATCACACAGATCAATAACTTCACGGAAGGTATGAAATATGAAGATTCAACATTATGATCTAGTTTTGTGTCAATGTTGACACACTATCCAAACACATAAACATGCACAGCGGCTGAAACTTGACATAATTTGTAATCCCGACGCTGGGATATCGCAGAGTCGCTTTGATCGTATATGTCCACTCAGGAATTCCACAAATGCACAATAAAAGTAAACTGACATATTATTTCTCTCATTCGTGATACATTTATATAAGGGTGGGGTAGACAGATTTTGATATCATCAAACCTACGGAAGAAATGTGTTGACTTTTCACATAAATATTTGACTGAGTCAGATTCTACATAATTTGCTATTTGGGGAGGAGAATTTTTTTTTTTGCCAACAAGAGAAATCCTTTCATTTTTTAAATCAAATTCCAAGAAATTTGGCAGTGTAAAAAACCAATTTTCTCCACTACTTGTATTCATATGTTACAAAATATTCCAGCTTACGTACTTGCAGTGCCATATATATATATATATAAGAAATTAACATGCAAACTGAAGAATCATTACACTTTATGGCCAAATATAACACAAACTCACTAAAAACATTCATGCACTATCAGTATGTTCGCATAGTGCGAACACCAATCCTCCAGCCAACAGGGCTGTCTTTAGGCATTATACTTACAGATTGTACACTTTATAATGATCTTGATGATGGGAGTTTAGGAATCTGCAGAGAGAAACGAGATAGAAATATAAAGAAATACATGAAGATAATGGATAAAGACAAGGGACATTAGAGATTTAAAGCACCAATCAATCACTTTTACTTGGCAGCTTCTGCTATTATCATTCCTGCTCTTTCCATCATACTGCATTCGCTTTGTTCATACATCTTCGGAAACATGCATCAAGTATCATGCCACTTCCTGCAATAATTTGCGGCAGTATGAACGCACAACCCCCCCCCTTTTTTTTTTGGATAAATTCAACCAGACTCACAGATACAGGCTCATATCACATAACTAGCTTTTGTACCTGTACAATCAAATATATGCAAAAGAAATGATAAATAAACTTAAAGGGATGGTATAGTTTTGGCAGAGATGAGGATTGGGCTTTTAACTTTTTGCAAGATACCAAGAATCCACTTATGAAATAGTACAGAGCATACCACTCTGAGAGGAATTCAAAGTTTGTTTGATGACAATCGCTTTTGGAATGGCCGAGATATTTAAAACAAAATAAAACAAAGCGATCGTGATAAAAGGTATGGGTCCCACCTTTTATTAGGATTGCTCTATTTTGGGTATCTCAGCCATTTCAAACCAATTTTCATCAAATAAACGTTGTAATCCTCTTGGAATTACATACTCTTATATATTCAATGAGAGGTTTCTTATTATCGCACCCAAAAATGTTAGGTCTCACCAAAACTATGATCCCTTTAAAACAACAATCACATACATTACACGCCCAGCATATACATTTAAAGCTTCATTTGCTCAGAAAGGACCCTGCTTTAGTTGTTTAAAAAAAAATTGCTATAATTGGGTAGTGGCTGTAATTGACCAATGTCGAGGTCACTTATGACAACTGTGTATTCAGATGCTGTATACAGCGACATGTCTGTCTCCTTACTCTCCCCCCCCCCCCCCCCCCATTTTAGGGAGGGGGGATCTTTCACCGACATCAACAATTTGGTGAATACAATCACAGCTCTGCTCTCAACACAAGCTCAATATGAAGTATAAAAGTTGTAAACCTCTACTTGCATATATCAAGGGTTCTCAAACCAGACTCTGGGTCTTTCTGCGGCATAGACAAAGGGGACGACAACTTGGTGCCAAGGTTTGATGCAGTTTAATATTTTGATGCACACTGCAAGCTACAGAAGTCATTTCACAGATATTGGGGGGGGGGGGGGGGGGGGGGGGGGGGGGAGAGGGAGGGGGTGATGATATGCAAGATAAGTGCCCGCCTCTACTCTCGAGCTTTGAACAGAATTCACATGCAATGCCTCACTCACCACATACACCATACATTTCGCTGATCGTGACTTCTAAGAAAAGCTTGCTAGTGATTATTGAATTGGCAATCGAAATTCACAGTTATGGTATAAGAAATAAATATCATCAGTTTCCAAGAAGCAAAGTAAGTGATTTTCCACCTTGGAGACAATATTCATTGCATTTGTGTTATTTGGTTTGTTTGGTTTGTTTTTTGAGGGGGGGGGAGGAGAATTTTTTTTTTTTGCAAATTTTAGTCTACATTGTATATCTTTCAATTTTTTAACAGTAAAAATCCTATGTGTTCATAAGAATCTTTTTCTGTAAACATTACTCTCTCCCAATAAAAACCTGCCACGATTCTTTGCAGGTTTCTCATTCTCTTTCTCCCCCTTTGTTTCTATGTCTCCAAGCGTTTTTTTTTTTCCCCTCAAATTTTGAATAAGTCTCCAATAGCTTGATGTGAGGTTGATGACCTGTCATACATACTCGTATCATCAAATATTCTGAACTGTTCTTTTCCCAATTGTGCATCATAGCTGATGCTCATATATGCCGTCAGCAATGGATAAACTTGTGTGCCCAGTGCTACAGGTTGTGGAATGCAAGCGA
Organism: Diadema antillarum; assembly: GCF_040938485.1. Classification (NCBI taxonomy): domain Eukaryota; kingdom Metazoa; phylum Echinodermata; class Echinoidea; order Diadematoida; family Diadematidae; genus Diadema; species Diadema antillarum. The sequence goes on from NW_027270944.1 coordinate 496,743, forward strand.
ACACCCTTCAGCCACACGAGAAGGGTTACCGGAGAGCCGGCCCGATCGACATCGGCGTATATATAGCCAAAGAGTGTGCATCCTGGGAATTTAACAGGGGGATGAATCAATGCCGTGCACGGCGCCGCACCCTCAGAGACGTGGAGCAACGGACAAATTTAGAAGGTCCTGCATCATTTTGTAGGTTTTCGATTACGCTTTTTATGGAACGCACCAGGCTCTGTGGCATGTTTCTCCTTTGCACTGGAGGACGTCAGCTCTTTATGTGCGTATAAGGGGTAAAACAGTCTATGCACACTAAATATAAATACTGACATTTAGGGCTGCGCAATTCACTGCGTCACTATCCATGCAGGCATCCGCTGCACAAATCCCTCGTCAAAGGACTGAATGATAGTTAATGAGTTCTCAATTTTTCAAAGGAGGCAAACGTCTTTATAGGCGGCAATCACAGGTGTCAGAACTTGACAATGCCAGTAGAGATGAAATGAAACTTTTCTGATTGCACCATGCCTCTCTGAGCAAATGAATGCAACAAATTAGCGGTTTTCCTTATTAAAGCAAGTACTTCATCACCAACCTCATTGAGGGAAAGTTCTGCACTTTATACCTGGACAAATTGTGCCCCCAATGTTTGTAACTTTCACTGTAACTTTGATAGTAACTTTGATAGTAAGACTTTCAGTACGAAGCATGAATTTCAGCTCATATGATGAAAAATATCAGAAATACGCACATATGGAGATTGCATCTGGGTCACCTAGTATCTCTTGTCTGTCACGTACACTCTGAGAATTGACACACTGAAATTGTTTTTACACAAGTAATTTGCATTATCTCCTGATGACAACAGTTCATAAAAGATCTAAATGCTGGCAGAAAGTGCAAAAATACAACTCATTGCAAATTGACTTCCATTCATAAGCAGAATAACATCAGACAAACACAATGGGCCACAGAAGTTTTGTCAAGATCAGACCCAGTAAACGAAGAGAGTTATAGACTTGTACTTTCACACGATGTCATTATTGCCAAAGCCTGAGATTTGTTGCCACTCCAACACACAAATCATGAGAGGGAAAGACGTCATCACTTCATAATCCTTCTAATTTGGTTTATGCACATAAAAGTAAACAAATAATAGTAAATCACATAATTGGTTCCAATATTCAGCAATCGCAACCTCTTCTCCCAGAAAACTCATCACTGCTAGACTATATTATCAGACAATATTTCAGTGCCAGGAATACCATTTCCTGTCCTTCATTCATTTCATACAGAAAAAAAAAAACACTAACTGCCAAAAAAAAAAAGTATATACATGTGTCAATGACATTATCATCTCAAATTTGTATCATACCTGGTTTTAAGTTGTATTGCCATTCTGTAAAAAAAAACTATTGTGAAAATTCAAAATTCGATGGCTTTCTTATGTTAGGCCCAGTCTTGACGAAACATTTATTTGTTTGATTTTTACTCCCTTCATTTTAAATACAACTTTAACATGGTGTGGAATTGCACTTCAATTTATCTAAATCCTGCAAAGCACTTTAAATGACTAAGCTTTAAGCTTTTCTTCTTTTTTTTTGCGCACATCCGGGCTGAGGCACAACTTGCGTGAGACTCTGAAATGAGACGTCTCTGCAGAATAAATTGCCACGTAACATGCGCCAATGCAACATGCACTTCTCGTCATTAGTCGGCATTCATAACGACAGACGTTCTTCCCTCTGGTGGGCAGCCCGAAACAAAGTGAACGCACATTAATCAAACTAGCGCAAATCTCGACACAATAAGCCTCATCACTCTCAAACCATTGTGTCGTATTACATTGTCTAAAAAGTGTGAAATAGAATTTCCAAAGACAGACATCTCCGTTTGTGCACCAGAATGGACTGCCCCTTGAGATTTTTTTTTCCTCTCTCCCCTCCTTTTCTCCTCACCTTTATTCTTCGGATCATTCTGCATCATTGTAAATATTTTCACTTCTGCTTTGGAAGACTTTTCTTTCTTTCATTACCCACTACTTTCACTTTCGTACCAGACGGGTACTCGACATGCGAGCTGTCTTCCGCAATGATTCTCAACCTGTACTGTGGATTTGATGGCTGCTCTTATATTACAAAAACCAGGTGTAAGAAATCAATTAATTTCCTATCAGAGTACGCTAAGGACGTGCTGCCACATGCAGACCAAATGATGATATCTCCTCCTTGTGTCTGACGTTGTCATTAAGGAGTTATGTTATCGCTGTACTTAGATGCACATGCGGAAATTTCCAGACAGCCGTCTCATATGTTCAAAAGGATCCTATTACATTCTGCTTTAAAAAGAAGGAACTTAAAAACTGCGCTCAATCACGCCTTGGATTACCAGTAATCCTTCACAATGCTGTTAGACCAATAATGTGTGATATTCTTGAAAATTAATATTACATATTGACTTTATATAGCGTACAGAAGATGTAACATGGATATTGCACTTTGAAGTCCTCATCTTTCATCTCTAAGTAATAAAAAAAAAAGAAACCAAACAGAGCACTATTCCATACCTGTATCAACTTTTTAGGGCAATTAAAACGAAAGAAAAAATGAAATAACTGAATAAGATATACATTATGTAATTATCTATAACTGAAAATTGCGGCCAAGGATATAAAAAAAGACATCGGAATCCCCGAATCCCTCCAAAACGATGCTTGGTGCACTCTACAGTGTACCTACTCTATAGGAATACTGCACATCAATGCTGCAGAAATTGGCCTCCTCAGATCCAACGACATGACGTAAGTGGATAGCCCCAATCTCTTTCGAAAAAGTCACATGATTTTTTTCGCCTCCACAAAAGAAATCGTGGAGGTCTCGCGCCAGAGGCATTTTGGATTCACGTGCTGAGAAGAATGAGAGTCTTGTGGGCGTTTGCTGCAATCACAAAATCAATACTGAGCAAAAAAAAAAAAAAAGAAAAAAAAAGGGACATAGGAGTATGGGTATCTAGACAAAAAACAAAACAAAACAACAGAACAAGACAGAACAGAAGGAGGAATATACAGGGAGGAGAGAGGAGAGAAGGGAGAGATGGAAAGAAGGAGAGAGTGAGAGGGAGGGAGGATGAGAGGGGGAGAGAAAGAAAAAGAGAATGGAGGAGGGCAGACTGTGTGCAACAGCACACAATGTATCATGCAATACGATGCCTGGAAGATACAATATTGATGAGCCCTTGCCGGCAAGGGCGGGAGAAATCATAACTTGATGAGCAAAAGCCTGCACGGCATGCGAAAGCACAGAAGCATTTCCCTATCACGCGAAGAGAAAACGTGACTTTTATTGTATAACTTTACAACAGGATATATGATTCTAAGAGGATTACATGAACATACATGCTTTTTGAAACAATGACTGCAGCTCATACTGAATCAAAAGATCCTTTTTTCCTTCTTTTTTTTAACATTTGATTTCTCTCCTCCTTCAATGATGGGGAACACCATAGAATTATGCACACGGATCTATTTCACATCTGTTTTTGTCTTTTGGAGCTGTTCGTACATTTGTTTGTTTGTTTTTGTTTTTTTGGATGGGTGTTGTCTTGACACCATTTTAGGAATTGTCTTATCATGACAACAGGTTATAAATTGGGTCAAGACAAAATGAAGAAATGAAATAGATTAAAGGCACATACGAGAAGGTCAGGTGCTAGATCTTTCTCTTCAGAGAGGAAACGAGAGGCAGGCATTGTGGCCATGAGACAGAGGATGGATGACCACTGGGGAAATATTGGTGTCACGTGCAATCGTGGAGGAATCAAAGGAAGAAGAGTGAAGTGGGAACTTACTTGACTACGTGCTCCATGTCATTGCGGTACACCCGTTCTAGGCTCTCCGCGGGGAACCCCATGGCGATAATGTTGGGGCAGATATCTGTTGCAGCGCAAAGAGTTAAGGTGATGACGATGTAAAATGGCGCTGGATCCACAGCCTGAACAAAGGAGAGGTAACAGCACACACACACATACACACACACTAACACACACACACAACATATTGTCTAATTAGTACACCTCTGCATCTTTGTACACTAATGCATCCCATGTAATTTGATTCTTCTTTTGATGATGCATGTGATGGTCCACTCAAAAACAACAACAACAGCAAACTGAATTGAAGTGGTGATCAAAACATCTATAAGGAATAAAATAAGTACATAATTATGCAAACAATCAAAGCGAGGCAAATTACATTAAGCCTCGTTTACACCAAAGCCGAATCAGCTGTGAATCCACCCGAATACACGTATTCAAATCAATTCGTTTATTCATCTCATTTTCTGATAAAACAATACAGCAGTATTGAATTTTACAATACAGAACAAAAAAGATAATCAATCATTTATATCTGTAAAAAATGAAAAAAGAGAACTTGAATAAAGCCAAAAAGGCCTTGTAAAGTATTAAGTGTAAGTTCCCTTATGTACCAGTGTGCACAAAATAATTGATTTTTAAAGTACAAAGTGTAGACATGGACAGAAAACCAACAAATACAACAAAATATAACAAAACAGAACAAAACTTAAGACAAATGATATGATAGATTGACTATGTGTGATTTGCTAGAAGGCACATTTTCAAAAATTTCTTAAATGAGGACAGGCTATTGCGTGAACAAATATCTCTAGGAATCGAATACCAGATTAATGGAAATGGTGACATACAGAGTTTGAAACCAGATTTGTTTTTACTACCCACATATGAAATCTATTGCAATTTTGTGTGTTGTATTTACGAATTTCATTATTGGTGCAAAACATATATGAAATATTATGAGGTAGCATACCTTTGAAATAATAAAATCCCAAAACAGCGGTATTATTCGGGTGGATTTGGGAGCATTCTGTTCTCCTTCCCCGAATGGGCAAAAATTCAGGAGGGATTCTGGAACATTTGTGGAGGGATTCGGCTCGTTTTGAAATGTTCAAAACCAGCCGAATACCCTCTAAAATACTCCTGAATGTGGCTCCGACAAATTTCATTCGGGCCACATTTGGGATGTATTCGGATGGAATTCGGTTGGATTCGGGGAGGCATTTGGCCCATTCTGGCCAGATTTGGGCCTATTCGTATCATTAGGGGAGTAATGGCCTGAATCCTCTAGCCAAATAGACCCGAATATCAAAAATAGAGCCGAATCTGCCCAGAATACCCCGAATACCTCCCCGAATCCATGCGAATCGTTACCCAAATGCAGAGCAGAATACGGGCGAGTGAGCCGAATAGGCCAGAATGCGGCCGAATAGCAGCCGAATAGCCTCGCAAATATAGCCAGATTGGCCATACGCATGCAGGAAGGCCTCGTATTTGGCGCATTTGACCATATTCGTCCCAATTCGGGTTGACATTCGGGTGGTCATTCTGCTCTATTTGGCTGTAATCGGGGCATTCGGCTTGATTCTGGCCACTATTCGGGTTGGCATTCGGCTTTATTCGGGATGCCCAAAATTGATTCCGGTCAATTCTTGGCAATGCTGCTCTGATTCGGGACCTGTTCAGAACCTATTCATCTCTGATTCAGGGAGCTCCCCATGAATCAGAGATGAATAGGTTCCGAATCCACCGAATCCATCCGATTCAGGTCATATTCGGGCAGAATCGGTCCAAATTTATTCTGGAGTATTCTGGTGTAACCCTGGCTTTATCGGTAGTCATCACTTGAATACACAATACCTGTTTCATATTTTCAGATGGAATGATATACAGGAATGGAATGATGTACAGTAAGTCACACTGGAAACAAGTGCTTTCAAAGAAGTTTCCTTGCATAATTGCATGTATTTTCACACAGGGTAAAACAAAATAAGGATCATAAAATCAAGCAATGCAAAGAAAATTTCATCTCCTTCTGAAATAAAAAAAGAACAACAACAGTAATTATCTGTCTCTCAAATTCGGATGTTATTTCATTTTATCTTTCAAATTAGTTAGTAAATGGCCTCTTAAAAACAATTGGTAACAGATAAGACTGTTAATTATATACTTGAACATCAAAAATCAAACACATACATGTGGGTACATGTATGCAATTGTGCACACCACAAACTTTGTACCCCACTGGTCTTCCGGTCCAGATATAGACAAGATATATTTACAATAACCCATCGCGTCAGAATAACAACATTTTGGTGGTTTGGTGACAGCAGTATCTTTATATCATATCTTCTTGACTATTCATTGTTAATATTTTGCAGAAGGAGACGTTGATGATCATTTACTGAGTGTTTCTGTTCTTTGAATTTCAAAAATTAAAAATTCCTGTTTCTGTCTCAAATTGGCACATTTTTAAAAAGAATTTTGCCAACTCTGTGCAGATTTTATAAACTTAAACTGTTCCATCCTTCTATTTTTTTTTTTTTTTGATATTGACCGATTCGGGTTCGTTGAGGGCAGCAGACATTTTGTGGCACTGGGTGCAGCCATGAGGTGTCTTAGCCGACCCCCCCATCTCTCCCCCACCCCACGGGCAACATGTTTATCGCGCACTTGTAACAAAGGTTCGCGCACTAAGCAAGCATTCGCGCACTCAGTACGACACGCCCATTGGCTAAAACAACCATGCGTCACTTTTTCATTTCGTGTGCAGAAGGGGGTTGGGGAGGGGGGGTCGGCTAAGACACCGCGTAATGGCGCTGCCCATGCCAAAAATACACATAGCACGTCACAGAATCGGTCAATACAAGATATGGAGGGAATTTTGAAGAGTTGAAAAAAAAAATGATTTCAGGAGCAATTTCTCCATGGACTTGATGGTAGAATAATGTCACATCATTGTAAGAGTGAAATTTTTTTACGCATTTTGCCCACGAAACTACCACAAATACAACAAGCGTGCAAATTTCATCTTACCCAACAGAGCGTGAAAAATTCACTTTTGCAGTATCAGATTTTGAGCGATGTGAGTCACTACTACATGTAGTAGGACTTACACAGTGAATTGTTCAGGTAGTTCTTTTGGTTGGGATTTTTGAGACAAATTATAATCCCAGCAATAGACTGAATTAAGTATGTGGATCAGGGAGGTGTGCGGAAGAAAACAAATGGATCTGTGGGTTCTGCACAATGAACTCTATACGTCATGCCAATTACATGGAATCTGATGTTGCATCAAGGCTTGAGAGAGTCCATTGCATGAGCAAGTGTTTCGGATATATTTAGCATTCATCCATTTACTGCTAGTAACAGAACACTGAAGACATATAATCCCACATCAAAATGAGGAATATATTGGAAACTTCATTATTACAAAGAGATGCCGAGGAACTCGTATCACACAAAATCCCAGAATTATGAACGCAGATTTGGGTGAGATGCTCTCGGCTCCTCAACAGCCATTCATTATCACATAAATTTTCATACGCATCACAACAATTATAAACAAATACAGTTTAAACAGAATGATGCACAAATACTGTTTAAACAAAAAGAGGGTAATCGTGGCTCTATGTGCAACTCCTCTCTCCTCGCTTTCACACGTACTGAGAGTGCTTAGTTTGTAACACAATTGTAACGATGCATCACTAGAATTGCGTCTCAAATTAAAACATTCTTGTCATGTGAATGCAAACTGGAATCATGGAGGGTATATGAATTTAATTCCAGTCGTGTTTCAAATTACAGTCTGGGGGTATTTTCCGATCACATTTCACAAGAATTACAGAGCGAAACAGTCGTGTAAACAGATTGACCATCAATTGTAGTTTTTTTGGGGGGGGGCAGGGGGAGGCCGAGCTTTCGGTGACCTTTCAATCACTTCCGCAGAAAGACTGCACTCCTGAAATGCTCGTACTGCAGTCAAAGCTCATGCTACTAATGGCTCAAGAGTGATTGAAGATTGACAGAAAGAAGCCAAACTTCCCCTCCTCACTCTGAAATCCAAAACTCGCAGAATTCGCAAAGCCTTTATTGGTCATATGAACAAACGATGATTTGAATCATAATTTGCAATCACGTTTGTAATTCAGCATTATAATTATGTATCGCAATAGGCGTGAAAACAACCTTTGTTTACGTGCCATTGAGATAACCATAGCACTTTTCTCTTTCTTTCTTTTTCCTCTCTCTTAATACTCATCATAGACATGCCTTGATATGTGAGTGCCAACATTTCTGATGCTGAATCAAACTGCTCTCGGTCAAGTACCAGAGGAGATGTGACAACGACAATAAAAAATGTAAATAAACATAAGAAAATAACGCAGAGGTCGCAACAGCACATGCTCTAAAGGTGTGTAGCAAATGAAACGCCAGACGTTTAACACTCTCAGACCCCTAAATCTCAGTGAAATTATATACAAGTTGCCGATGGTAATGTCACCAAGGTAGTTGAATCCGCTTTATGGTAAAAACATCAACGGCTAATGTAGAAATTGGTAGATATTACTGAGAATTCATAACAAAGAAAAATAAAACATGACTACCAGATCAAACTTTGTATGTGTGTTAAATGCTCAAAGTCATAACTTCTTCAAAAAGTTCAGTGACTTTGTAAAGAAAGGATGTGCTATCAACACGAGTACATACCAGGAAAAGTGAGTTTGGTTTTTCTCTTTGTTTTCACAGAGATAACGATTTGTTGCACTTTTTCTTTTTAATGTTGGTTGTGGAGTTTTACAATGGGGTGGGGTAGGCCGAGCATGAGGCGACTAAATAAATCATATTTCAGCGTGATCATTAAGTGAGCTTCTGTCAGTTCAAAGTTGATATCATAAATCTCTGGCATCGGGGGCTCCGTTGGTATGGCCCAGCCGGAAATAATGCAGTTGGTAGCGATAAGAGAGGTGGGCAAAGTTCGCACGGGCTGAGAAGTGTGCTTCATAAGAAGCACGAGGCAGCTCATGTACTGTACTCTCCCAGTAAAACTGGGGTTTAAAGGGAAATAGCTTCCACGGTATCATCAGATATAAGGTTCAATAGAGTGCTAGTTTTCTTTTCTTTTCTCACCTGGCAACATGGACAAACTATTTGATCTCTAGTAATCACACCTTGGATAGTCTCTTTGTACAGAGTCCATAGTGGCATAGACATGTAGGAAAAAAAAAACAACTTGCCTTAAAAAAAAAAAAAGAAAATTCAAAATTATTCAAATCATACTTCATAATGCAACAGCTCTCCCAAGAATGATGGATGTATGTATTACCCTTGCTGCCATACTTGAGTCAGTGATCACAGTTTTCAGTGTCTAATATCTTCACCACACTTTTAGCAATCTGTTCACATTTGCCTAAATATCATCATCCATGTTGTGCAATTGTATAATTACTGCATTTCAGTCAATTTTGTACTAAAGTCTCCAAAAAGAAAAATCTTTGTTTTGTTACTGCCAATGCTCTCCATGGAGTTAAATGCTAAGACTTAACAGATACTGTAAAACACGATATATTCGCAGCATGAATTTTTCGTGAATTGGAGCCGACGGCCTTTTTTGCGGCATGAAATTTTCGTGAACTGCCATTGGCATTCAATGCATACAGTGTAGACAAGAACTTCTGCGTGCATTTTAATTTCGTGAATCTTGGCGCTCGCGAAATTCGCGAAATTAAAATGCACGTGAACATTCCTCGTTTTACAGTAATCAAATAATAAAAGCTAAGGTAAAACCAGCAGGTAGGCCCTATATCTTGCTGTTTCTCTATGACATGTTTGACTTAGAATAATTTAAAGCACGGCACGTACAGTATTCAAGATCTCTAAAAAATGCTGCACATTTTTTATATCTCGGCCAGAACACACACACACACACACACACACACACACACACACACACACACCCATTCCCCAAAAGAATGGGAGTACTGAATCTATGACTGAAGCTGGTATAGATTTATTCCAATTCAACCACGACAAGATTCTCGAGATGTAAAGGGGAAACTGTGTGTGCCTTTAATGCACATTTATTATACAGATGAATCACAATACTGCACAGTCTTAGAGATAAAACAATCGAGACAATCACATAAAAGCGTCTCTCAAATAGATGATATATGCACTTCCCTGCCAGGTGACATTGCCAATCTGAATGTGCTGCAAATTCTCAAAGTTGTATTGAGATATAACCTCTCTACTGTCATTATTCAAATTTTTGTGAGTATTCATAGTGCTCACTTTCCTGTCTCTCTATATAAAAAACTACGGCAAATATATTTTCCTACAATACAGCAATCAAGAAGCATGCTGATGACAGAAAATAGTATGCACCATATCTTTTCATCGTTTCTTTAAATAGATATTTCTTCTTCCGTAATATCAGCACCACGCATGCATTTTTTAATCCTATATGTGCATGACAACACAGTGCATAGCCTCAAGACATGCGCAAATAACAGGAAGGAGAGATAAAAGCGATGATAAAGCACAAGAATTACACATTTGTAGCATAAATGTAGCAATTTCATTTTAGTACAGAGATAAAAGATAACACAGGAGACATCGTCGGGGGGGGGGGGGGGGGGGGGACTAATTTTCTTCAGTTCTAAAAATGTCACTAGATATTTCCCTGTTCTTGTTCTGTTTTTCCTCCAGCACCGTTTCATTTTCATTTTCCTTGGTAACAATAACAGAGAGGGGACTGCATTCAAATGCCTCTTCAGAGCCACTTAAGCACAGAAGAGCCATCGATATAAAATGTAAAATCTGATTGGTAGGACGAAATGCGTAATAGCATATTTTGAATTTGCAATGTGCAGTGTAATCATGTACAACATTTAATTAAGTGAGAGTCACATTTCCATCCAGGTTGATGTAACATTACACTGATGCCCAATTTTGTGTGTAGATTTTCAAGGAAAGCACATACCAAAGGCAGGGCTACAACCACAATAATGGCGACTAACAGCACAAACCACAGGCCAATGACACCAAGAATGGGGGAGGCTCAATGTACTGTAAAACATGATATATTCGCGGCACGAATTTTTCGCGAATTGGAGCTGACGGCCTTTTTTGCGGCATGAAATTTTCGCGATCTGCCACTGGCATTCAATGCATATAGTGTAGACAAGAACTTTCGCGTGCATTTTAATAGCGCTCGCGAAATTTGCGACATTTCAATGCACGCGAACATTCCTCGTTTGACAGTAGTCATAGGTTGAGATATGGGAAGGGGAGTACATTAAATATGCTATAAGCCTGAAGTGGAGGCTAGTTGCTCCTCCAGCTGCCAAGCTGTCATCAGAATTTGTGGATTGCCACTGACCTTGACCTGTCCTGGACTAAGCAGCTGAGTTGCACTTGCAGGTCAGAGGTCAAGCGAGGTGACGGGTAATTGATCTGCAGACTGGTTCATCTGCAACATGTGATAATCATTCATCCCCGCCACCACTGATGGGTATTGTCAATGACGGTTGTTGGGAGGCATGATGTGTGTGGGTATACAAGTGTGTGTGTGCGATATAACCAGTGTGTATAGAACAGTGCTGGAGGAAAGAGCATAGCTACAAGAGCCTCGAAACCTACTGCCAGTCAGTATTCCAGTCTGCACCACTGCAACTTTTCACATTATCATTTGCCAGTTTTATATTGGGGGGTTGGGGGGGGGGGGGGGGTGAAGGGTGCATCACATGTACATCCATTGGTGTAAGCCAGACGCTACTATACACAGAAATTTCACAAAACCTACTGGACTTGATACACTTCACAGAGAGAATGCTTCAACTCAAAGAAATGTCACTTGGTTGGTCCACAAAGATTTTTATAAATAAAAGACAGCACTATTTTTTGACCAAATGGTACAGTCACAAAATATTGGATGAATTATATCACTCTGGTAAATTCTGTGCATCATCTACAAAAAGACAGGGAGAAAAAAAAAAATTACATGTCTGTGTCTGGGACTTGCAATTTCAAATGGACTTGTCTTGGAAAATCTGCAAAAAAGAATTCTCATTGTCACATATACTTCTTGTACACACACATTACACACGCATACACACATAAGCACTGAACAGTCTACATAGTACAGCTATGTGATAGCATCCATGCTTGTATTACAGTACATTTGTATTCATTTACTTTTTTAATGTATTCATGTGCTTTTCTTCCCCATCACATACAGTTTGTGCATTGACATGGTACATAGCTATGCCCTTGCACTAACTAGTAAATTGGGAGTTTCCCCATTAGGTCTACATAGCACAAGCTCCATGCAGAGCATACAATGTATTTATTCATATCACTCTTTTCACCAAAGCAAGATTCTAGAATACCGTTGGACATTTTCAGAGGGGTCTGTATTTAACGGGAAAAACCCAACGCCCCTGTATAGATACTACCATAATGATATCGTGATGCATTACTTTGCGCTCGCTCTCCATAAAACTATTTGCTAAACAAGTGATAACAAAAGGTATACTTCTCCCCTCTGAACACAGAACCATACACATACATACCCAGCCAGCACCTCTTCAGGGGAAATTCCCCTGAGTAATTCCTGGGAGCATTTTACAGTCTGTTGCGCAATCACAATCCACACCCCCTGCCAGTCCCATTGCGAAAAAAAAAAAATGATCTGAAAACATTATCTTCTCCCAGTACAAAAAGTATGTCCATACGGCTGTACAATTTCAATCACACATGTATCAGTAGCTGAAATCAACGTAAGTGATAAAGTGGATTTCCAGCAACTATGAAACCTGTGGTATGGGTAATCCCTATTTCAATGTACGAATGATATCCATAATCATCCCATCAAAAATGTTCAATGTCTCCAGTAAATCCATTCATAACTAAATTAGCAATGTGAATGAGATTCTAATAAGTAGTACAGTTCTCATTGTAAAGGTGGATATTTTCGTGCACATATTTTTTTTTTTTCATCCAGCTGGGTAGAAGTTGAATTTTGCATATTTCTAATTCAACAAAATCAAGACATTAAATTGTGGTACATATTACATGCAATGATATACTCCCATGCTTTGATTGTCGTGCAAGATTCTGGTCAAGCGAAATGTGCAAAAACTTCCACTTTTACAGTACCGTGACATTGCAAACATGTAATACCACTCTTTGTTGTTAGCACATCAAAAATTTCATTCAAATAACAAAATGCAATAAAGTATACGTACCTACTTGCTATCATACAGCAGTGGAATAGCAGTTCAAGGTCATACTTTTTTTTTTTTCAATTACAGTGGACAACTCTCTGTGATATTTCAAGGAGTCTGTAGCCACAGGGGTAGGCTTTGTTTTTCATGAATAAGAAGTGATTAAAAATACACTAGAGGTTATCAAAGATTTATGTAAAATTGGACAAATATATATACACCTCAGGTCATTTGAATGTCAAGGAGTCAATTACAATGATATACTGAGGGACTCCTACCTGAGCTGTTAATGTTATTTCACAACCATATAAAATTTATTGCGCATAATTTTTTAATGTATTTCACAATGTGACATGTCAATGATGATTGCCTCACTGGTTTTTGTTGTTGTTTTTCATTTCTAAAAACATACACGTTCATTGCGAATATATGCCTGGGGTTTGCAGCGGGCAGTTTGTTCTCATACACCATCTAAAATTGGGAAAGTAAAAATCATCACAAAAGTGAGAGGAATTATAATATGTACATGTACCTTGTCTACTTGCACACACAGCTTGTGAGGAGTAATATACAACAGATAGCATTATAATGTAATATAGCCTACAATGTACACATGCAGCACACGTCTTTTCCAAGGTGACAATGGAAAGCCAAAGCCACACAACATACACTTGTACTAGAAATCACATATCATCAATCTTGCTTCAGATCATCTGTCCAAATATTTCTCTCTGATCTGGCATCCATTTCTCTTTTTCTTCTTCTTCTGTTTTTTATTTTTTTACTTCATTCTTTTTTCCTTCTCTTTTTTTTTTGGGGGGGGGGGGGGGGGGTAGCACTGCTTTTACGGGCAATAACAATTCATTTTTGCACTGACGTTCTTACATCTATTACACAGAGTAAAATCAGACAATCAGAATGGTAGAATTTTCATGAAATCTAAACAAAAAGAAAAAGGAAAGTGCTACAAAATTCCTATAAATGTTTCATGTTTGCCCGGAACAGTGATGTTGGCTGCATTCACAAGGTGAAGTGAAAGAAGGAAATCATAGTTTCACAAGCCTCCCACTGACCTACATACATAGATAGTCATCAATTTCCCATTCCTGAAAGCGTCTGGAAAAAAGAATGACTCGCATTCTTTGTAACAAAGTATCAAAGTGATGTGATAACCTACGGTATACAGGAAAGGTGATATCTAACTGGTAAGAGGTTGTAATTGCTGTATAAAGTTACTGATAAGAAGTACTTTTATGATGTAAATGCGATTTACGAATATAATGCTGTGCACAAGTCAATGGGAGTGTTGAGAGGTGCTGACTTGTGTAATTACCACGTGGCCTCACCTGCATACAGTTGTGACCAATATCTTTGAAATGGGACGTATGTCCAATATCGACCATCATTCTCTCCATGTGTAGTTTCACACCATTCATAAAAGTATACTTGGAACATTGAGTGACAGTGCACATTTTCAAGAAGCATCAAGTCCCTGACATCAGTAGTCTCTCTCTACAGGCTCTATCTCAAAACTCGCTGCAACGTACAGGTTCATTCACAGCTTGTAGCCATGCATGCAGAGCTACGTATGTACGTGATGACATTACTACTGTGCTACACATACACAACGTACAGTAATGCAATCATAGCACATATGTTCATTTAAAATTTTTGAAAATGAAAATGCAAATGAAAGGCTGCTATTGGAACATGCAATCCAAATGTTCAAACATAATTTGGCATACATGTACATTTTTTCTAAATGCTGGTATCTCTTGTACATGAGAATTTCTCCTTTGCTTTTTTTTTCACAATGTGATAATTAAAGTATATCTTGGCATCCAAGAAATTCATAATCTTGCTGCTATTATTACTAAACAGCACTATTGTTCCCCCATGATAACTGCTTTTTCCCACTTCAAATGTGTGCTTGTTTGAGTAACTGAGACACAGATGCTTCTCAGACGCTCCTGTGGTTTCGGTTGCCTTATTCAATAGAACATATTCTCCTATAGAACACGTGCAACAGCAGCATTCATGCCATATCAAAGCATCATGACCCACATTTGTACATCATGTCGTTTGATAACGGCTTGTACTCTATGATGGCGTGTACCAGTATGAATCATATAGGACGCCCATTTTATATTCAGCAATGGTTTAACACAAACATGATCTCAGGTTCATTCACACTCTTCTCCCAATTCCAGTACAGGGGGTTCCCCCTTGATTTCCTCTCTGGCAGATGCTAGAGGGAGAGAGAGAGAGAGAGAGAGAGCGTGCGATCTATTGCCTTATGTGTAAACAATGGTTTGCATAAAGCATTGAAGAAAAGTTTCTACCTGTTGGAGAGATATACCATGGACATAAAACATCATACAATCTGGTGTCAAAACCTGACTGGTGTACAGGAAAGGGCACAGAATCAATTTTTACCTCCGCCAAGGGAGGAGGTTATGTTTTCATTACCGTTGGTTTGTTTGTCCGTGTACAAAATAACTCAAAAAGTTGCAAACGGATTTGGATGAAACTTGCAGGAAAGGTTGAGAATGACACAAGGAATAGATGATTAAATTTTGGCAGTGATCTAGCAATTTTTGTGGGTTTTATGAAGGATTTTCGCTATTTTGGCAGGTAGGGTCAATGAACTTGGGAGTTCAAGCGGCGTATCTTTTAGGTTTTCATACGCGCACAAGAGTGTGTGCTCTTGTTTCTGGTCCAGGGCGAGGCGCACTGGCATTGATGACGTAACAAAAGGTTTCTATATTGGGAAATTGGGCGATTTTCAGCATGCATACGTATGGTATGGGTAGAAATCACTGTTCTCTGCGGAAGAACAAGATCAGTGGTGGAAATTAGCTGCTTGGCGGAGGTCTGCGCTCTCAGAGTGCTTCTCTAGTTCAACAAGCTACAAAAATGATGCCCAATATCATTTCAAAATCCTGTGACTATCGAAAACAGACTCGAAACAAGCCCATTCTCATCAGAAAAACTCATAATACAAAAAAAAAAACAACAACAATGTATTACTTAACCTTTCCGTTCATACTGCCAGGGGGAAAAAAAAATTGCAACGTGATGACAATGTGGTGAGAAATATTGTGATTTTTGCTACCGTAATGCTCATGCCCAATTAGCTAAATGCAGTGTGTGCCACACATCTGCATCTATGATGTGAGCAACAGCCTGGCCGGCTGGCTGCACATCTCACGTGTCACGCACCGCAAGGTGTGTATAAGAGTGAAAAGTCAGTGGACAAAACTCCAGGTTTTTCTGTGTCGACCAAGGCAGAGATACTTCCTTGGTCAATCATTTCTCATGGCAAATTATTGAAGCACACTTCAGATTCGACATGTTGGGTGTGTTTGCATGTCTGCCTCTTTCATATACTGTAAATGTTAATATTTTTGTACAAAATTAATTTTTCGCACCACCAAGTGGGTCAAAAAAAAGTATTTGCTGGTTCTTGAATATATGCTGCACAACTGCTTTGTATGCTTTGATTAGGTGATCTACAGTGTACACCTAGGGCTCTGTTCAGTTGCCAGCATACATTTCTTTTGGTATTGATGAATACTTGCAATATGCTTAAATGAGAATCTAGAGAGATCGAGAAGTGTTGATAGACAGGATATAAACTTCAAATAACTCACATGGATCATCTTACATAAGATGCATAGTATGTATACAAAACAGTGTATGTATCAGAGCCAAAGTCAGCGGATAGTGGTACCTATTCTTTCTTCCTTTTTATATTTTTGTGCTACTGCTAGATTTAGTCATTACAGGGTAATATATCAGTTGGGATAAACAGGAGCACTAAATGCGCTGTTTGGTTTAATATGGCAAGGATTATTTGGATAAAATCTACTATTTCCAGTCATATTCAAGGACCAATGGAGGACACCAGGGCCCTTCTGGATAAGGGTATGATTGATCACATATGACCCACACACAAGAGCCATGCATGCTTGACTTTCATCCTAAACTGACCAGCGAAAGTATCTGAGAGTCCTATCCGGATTGATCGACAGCCAAGTTCTTTTTTTTTTATTCTTTCTTTCTTTCAACTTGCAAATCAATCATAACTCTAAGGGGTCCCAGCAACATGCCGGAGTTAAAGCATGTAAAGCTAAATAGGACAGATACGACTCTATACAATGAATACAAAAATTTGTCACAGCTGCTAGGCCAGCTACAGTATTCGGCTGAAAAGAAATTGCCCTATCATACCATCTTGTTCTGTTGTAATAACGGTAGCACCCGAGGACATTCGACTCTTCTTCGTGGTGATATTTCTCAAGAACACACGGCCAATCTTTAATCACTTAGCAGCACGCAACACAGTGCCTCTAGACACTCACGCACACGTAATTCTACTTATGTATGGACAAAAATCTATTTGCGGTTTTCATACGTGGTCATTACCACTTTCTATCCACATTTAACAATGAGGCACAGTCCACGGCCATCTCGATAATAAGACATCGACCAAACTATCAGCAGATCTATCAAGGTCTACATTTCGACTGTAAAGTTACTATCATTAGCACCATCATACCACAGCCTCAATACCATGCCCACCTCCTCCTCCTCCCCCTCCTCCTCCTCCTCCTTCCCTCTTCATCCTCCATTCCCCTCCCCTCATCTTCACATTTGTTTCTCCCTGTCATCTTGAGGCAACTAAAAAATGCTTAATCCTCGTTTCTCTTTAATTGTCAATCTGAAAGCAGTCAAACATACATTGTAATCTAGAAATAAGCATTATTCTGAAGGCATTTAAGATTTCCATGAGAAAATCAGTGACGTAGGGTAGGACAGCTTGTGAAAGTGTGTGGCTATTATAAAAAGTGAGTCAGCAACAAAACAGATTTTTCTCAAAAGTTAGAGTGACTTGTTTAGACTGTGAATCACTGTGACTTAGGGGGTAGGTTTGCATACATGCCAAACACTTTTCATTTATGGAATGTTCTGTAACAATTTGTATGGTCTTATTAACATGCTGCATAATCATCTTTAAAGAACTTCTATTGCATTCTCTGCAACATTAAATGACTATGGGAACAGATCATTGTTATCGGCACTAAGGTGGATTTTCTTTCTTATTGGTGCTATGCTCTCCATATCACAACAAATTATAAATGTAATCATTTCCTACTTATCTCAAATTTTAAAGTTTTACTGCAGAGTGAAGCAATTCCTCATCTTTTAAAATACATTGAAATGCTGAACATGCTTGTAAGCAGAATGAAAAGCACGAAAAGCTAGCTCATTTCAATAAAAATTAGTACAAATTAACTTTTCCCATTATGTTGTATATTAATTATCTCCATTGATTTTACAGTACAGTCTTTTCAAGAAAAAAAAAAGGCCATTCAATTGACAAAATTGGAAATTTATCATCCGCAGTCAGTGATAATTAGTCTACACAGACTGAAATGAAAGACAGTGTATATGATGTGCTATGGTCATATAAAGAGCACAGCTCACTTCAGCTAGGCTGTCTGTACATACAGTGTATATACAACTTCAGCTTGCCGCTTGCTACAGCTGTGGCGCATGTGACGCCGTGCAGCCAGCCGTGTTTGCATTGGTTCCCTAACTTCCTGGCAGCGGTTCCGGTTCTGTTTTCTCGAGACCCCTCGGAGTACGAGTACGGAAAGTTCCCTGTTTCAGTTTTAGTTTTCACAACCCGCGGCGCGTGCACACAGTACACGGGCGCATCTCTCATCAGACTCTCTTCCCAAATGGAGGGGGCAATGCAATTAAACCCTGCCAGACAGACTCGTCTCATAGATCCTATACAAAAGTACTTGTTTGGAGAATGATAGCCTGTGTGCCACACAAACATATAAAGGCAACGCACTTTGTCTGCAATGAGGTCTCTGTGTTTCACAGAATCTTCCTATATGATTTCCTGTGGATTGATGAGATTATCTTAAAAATTATACATTTATGTCACAAAAAATTTATCGCCTATCAAGCAGAGAAGCTGACATACAATGTTTGTAATACTAGCTGCATACAGCAGTGTACAGCGTGGGTATTTGCAAGCTGACGCAACGAGTCACATATTTCTCTACACCATAGCTGACCACGCATCCAGCAGCTTGCACTTTATCATTGTTGAGTAATTTGCTTTGTAGTCGTCATTGTCTTCTTGCAGACCTCTCAGGAGTTTCACATTATCTGTTTGTACTAGTTTCGAGTGATTGTGAACACACTGAGCACTAAGATCTATCGAAATACAAACTTCAGTGACATATTTAGGCATGTGCATCACAACCCTCGTGTGCATCACACATGATAGGTTTTTAAGGAAATATGAAAGCACAACATACAGTACGTATTAAAGGGTATAATCTTACCACTGGAAAGATTAAAGATGCACTATTTAGTTGTGCTCAGCATATTTAAGAAAATTACTTTACTATTCAAGAGATGGAGAATCAAGTTTTGCTGCATCCAAGTGTAACATTTTCTATTCTCTTGAAAGTCCCATTTTTGAAGAAAATTTATGCCAACATGACGAACTGCTTAGACAAAGAAAAAGAGTCTTAAGGAATAACAAACATTTATTTGAATATACATGTACATCAATAAACAAAACAAAAAATCATGAAAACATGGCATCAAACTGGTGACTCAAGAAAGCTATCTTCTGTGATGAATGAATTATTTTTGTCTGTCACAACCTTTTAGAAGCATAATCACCTATCCCCTAAAAAACAAAAACAAACAAAAACAAACAAAAAACAAACAAATGAATTAAAAATTAGAAGGGGGAGGGGCTCCGTTGTATGTATTGGATCCTCCACAGGAATAGCCTTTTTGAATGGCTTCATGCTATTGGTAACACTGACAACTGCAAGTGAAGCAAGCCATAGTCAAGTGCATTTTGACATCTGTGAATGTGATCACTATTCACGAGCCAGTACAAAGTCTTATCCTTGCACTATTCCTGCTATATGATTCAGCGCATCGCTTTGACCAACGCATTGGACATTGCCAAATTTGCCCATTGGCTAGCAGTGCAAAAATGTACAATATGCATATATCAAAGCTTTTTCAACACATACTCTATCAACTGGTTGTGATTTTTGTTACCAAATTCTAAAAGCAGATTCAAAGACTCTAACCCCAAGCACCTCTAAAACAGGAGATTCTCCCCCTGGACCCACAAGCAAGTTGGAGAGTAATGAGACTCTGGTCGTGCGAACATATACAGGATATTATGTGACGATAGCACACATCACAAGTTCTACACTTGTAGGTGTTACGTTCCTTGTAGCCTGGTCTAGGGCCAGTTTCAGGGCCATGGATGTTCTCTGGCTCTATCTCAGCCTTTTATAATTTTGTACACATAAATTTAATGTTGGGTGGGAGAAAGCTAAATTCTAAAGACAGAGAAAATACATCCGGAGCGGGAGACTCACAACTGAAGCGAGAAAGCGGGAGATTTGGGGGAAATGGTCTCAAAGCACCAGAATTGGAGTCTCAGTAGATTTCAGTAATTCAAAATTATAAGTTGCAGAAATTAAGATGGGTCTATAAAGGCCCTCTCACGTAGGTTGTTTTCACACTGAATTGTAATGCTGAATCACAAACACAATTGCAATTAAGATTCGAATCATTGTTCGTTCACACGACCGAAGAAGGCTTTGCAGATTCTGCGGTTTAGATTTTCAGAGCAAAGAGGGGAGGTCTGGCTTCTTTCCAAGATCACATCAATCACTCTTGAGCCGTATTAAAATATGAGTGCTTTGACTGCAGTGCGAGCATTTTAGGAGCACGGTCTTCCTGCGGATGTGGTTGAAAGGTCACCGTAAACTCCGCCCCCTAAAACACGATTGGAGGTCAATCCGTTCACACAACCGTTTGGTTCCTTAATTCGGGCAAAACGTGAAGTCTGGAAAGCATCTCTGGACTACCATTTGAATCACAATTAGAATTACGATTCAAATCACCCTCTGCGATTCCAGTTTACATATTTCACAAAAGCAAGAATGCTCAATTTGAAACACGATTCCGGCGATACGCCATTACAATTGTGTTTCAAATTAAGCACGCTCAGTACGTGTGAAAGCGAGGCGAGTCTTGCCTCTCCCTGATGGCTTGACTCTTGCTTGTGCATCAACCCCCTACTTGTTTCTCTGGCAGTTTTATACCGTATGTCCCCCCAAAAAAATTGTAATGGGACCCTCCGCACTGATAACTTTAAAAGTAGTGAATCAATCCAAATACAATTTCAGTGTATGAAACAATGTATAATTTATTACCCACATCTTACAGAAAACCCCATCCAATTTGCTGAAGTGGTCAAAGAGAAATCAGGAGTTTTTGTAGAGCATGTCAGGAATCCCTTCACTCCAAGTTCTGTCCATTGTGTTCACACATTATGAAGTTCCACAGGCATCAAAATGCTGAACTTGGAAGAATCAGATTTGTGACATGCATTACAAATATCTACATTTCTCTGTGACCGCTTAACTAAATTGAATGGGGTTTTTTGCAAAATATAGCAAAGATGTTATATTTTAAGACCTTGAAGTAGCATTTAGACAGTGTAATCTTATTAGAAGTTATCAATGCAAAAAAAAAAAAAATCTGACTGTCATTTTTTGGGGGAACATACTGTACAGCGAGCTGGTCCTTAACAGAGATTATTACATGCACAGAAAATGAATGACTGCCCTGGCAGTACACCAAGTGTGTGCATCTTATCACATTGTAATTTTGTGGGTAGTTCTATACGACAATATCATCGCAAAGAACAAGCCATCAAACAATAAAGACAGTACAAATATTTTCTTAACAAATGAGTGAATTCATACATTACATTAGCAATCTCATACATTCATGTGGAAAGATTCCAAGTTCCTGACAGAAGGTATAAATCAGTTGTAATTCCTTAGAAAGAGGCGTTCTCCTCATGCCCACTGATGAGTGATGGGTAGGCGATATTATCGGTCACTTACAGGGAATAATTTTCCAACTCAAATTTGATTAGCAATTTCAGCTGATGAACAATATTTCACATAGTATCCTGTACATTTCTATGGAAGAAAACTGCTACACAAAAGATAGTTTGTGTAGCAGTGGTGTAAAAGTGCATAGCAAATTGCGATGCGATACCAGGAAAATTATTCCCTGACTTACCCGGGCAACATACAACGTAAAAGCACAACAGACACTCATGTAAAGATTTGATAGCCTTCCAGGAAAAAAAAAAAGCAAAACAAACATATCACAAATTTGAAGTGATTTAAAGAACAACTGAAATATAGGTGCCTATCTACATGTATATGTACATGTATATCCATACCTATGATAATGAGGCAAAATTGTGGGTAAAAGTTTATTTCACCTGGCATTCATGCACGTCCCCTATTAAATACAATGTATAGGCCTACATCTACAGTGTAGACACAATCAACGGATGAGTTCTAAAATGAAACCAATTGATACCATGCTATTGGAGTTGAGATTTCCATCACTTGAAACAATGTCATTAATTGTTGGTAGAGACTACACATACAGTGGAAGAAGTTTTTTTTTTTAACCATTATTGGGTGCTGTAGTGTGATGTCTGAATAATTCCCTAATCATATTATCACATTTGTGTTATTTTTTGCTCTAACATTTCACAATGTTTGCAATTCTATATTTTGCATTTTAACTCTGTCTGTATCAATGTGGTTAAAAATGAACACATAATAGCTCTAAATAAATGGTATTCATTCATTCATGCCGTATACACACAAAGTGGGAACATAGCTTTCCTGATTGTTACGTAATGATGCCATATGAGACTTTGGAGTTGTCTTCAGCGCCCTTCGGTGCTTGGGGCACTGACTGAGGAGCAGAAGAGAATGATACGGTGGGGGTAGCCTTCCATGTAAATCAAAACCAGTGAAACAGACCATATATTGGGGTGTATAAGACAGTAAATAGTTTTTTGGAAGTGTTGGACAAAGTGCTCAAGACTACAAGATTGTAGCACCTTGCGATGGGACATGTGCTGGTTTTGCCACTCCCATGATCCCTCTTGAAACTTCCTGATTCTCACCAAGACACTTTGAAGCTAGAGGGAAGTCATGTTCTCAGACATCTAGCAATGAAGCACATTATCACCACCAGGGTTGTCTATACAGCTTACAGGTGACATGCGCAAGGACGGTATCTATCATACAACAAGTATCTATCCTCATACAAGAAGTCATACCAGTCGAAACTGAATTCATACAAGCAGTGATGGATGTAGACAAGAGATGGGACCGTCCCCCTCCCCCCCCCCCCCCCCCCCCCTTGCAGCAACTTGGAAGTGTGCCGCTTGTCATCATTCCAGACACCTCCGGGGCAAAATTACTGCCTAATTATGAATTGATGAGTTGAGTGGAGACAGCGATCACGCCACATCGCTGGCCAATTCCATTGGCGAGTTAATTAAAATGAGGTAATCATGGCGATTTACATTCCACACAAGACGTGCACGGACGCATACATGTACAGCCTGTTCCGTCTGCAGAAATGTCTTGAAGGAGGCGGTATCCAGAGTAGTAAATTACAGACAGTTGAAGAAAATCAAACAACAATGTCAATGCCATGAAAATTAATCACTTAACGTCACATATCAGGCGTGATGACCTCATATCACATGTACAGATTGGCTGTATTGGTCATGTGACACAGACCATTTCACAGCCACTTGTTAATAAAATGAAGCGTCCTAAATTTTCCTTCTCCGTAAAGAGTTACATGTGTAATGTTCTCATTGATACTTCGATATGACTGAAGCAGTTTCCTCATGAATACCAACATCATTTCTGGTATTCAAACAAAGTTTCTTGAAATGCTCCTTCACACAAAATCAAGTTTCTTTCCCTGAAACAAACTCACTCAGTCTTTTCTTTCTCCTTTTTATACACTGTATCTGCTCTACTTGCAACCATTTTCATACATCTCTGCCCACTCCTTGGGTTAAACCTTTCCCCTCCTCCTCCTCCTCCTCCTCATTTTCTCACATCCTCACCTTCTCATGCGCCCTTTTTTGACAGTGGCTCTCTTCAATCGGCCATCCCCATCACGTACCCGCGAGGAGTTCCGCACTCACAATGACCAAACGAACGCACCCGCAAGAGCAGATGACGTCATCTACATCGCGCAGAGAGCGAAATAGGGCTCTTCTGAGTAGACAACGGTTTTCTTCCCCTCTCAGCATAATAATTCTCTTCTTTCCCTTCATATCTTTCAACAAAAAAAAGGACGGAAGACACGATCTCAAGGACATTTTTTTCCCCATATTACGTCTCCTCCAATGCTATCGCAATACAAAGGAAAAGAGAAAAAAAGAAGCCTGCAATTAAAAAAAAAGAGCACAAATGGAGGCAGATAGCATTCTGGAGGAATTGTCCCCCATTTCTGCCCACTTTGCATCCTCTCAGAGTTGCCTCGAGTCTGCGGAGACCTTGATCGCCGACTTATCTACCCGGCAAACTCTCGTTATGACACGTAATGAACAGGATTAGCCAGTTAGGTTTAAGACTCAGCACGGGAAATGCATTTGTACCTATACATGACTTTCCTTCACAGACGGACATGTCTTTTCATCTGCACTAAAAGAATGCCTCAACTTTTCATGAAATGTCTCAAATATCTCATATTCTCAGAGCCTTCAACCCACTTCTCACTTTACTGCTTCATCTGATTGTAAGAAAGAATCAGGTTATTAACAGCCTTTCATCCACAACTCGGGATATTTTTGACATGGTTGCTGAATTTTAATAGCAAATGCAAGATAAAATCTCACTCAAGTATCGACCTGCAGAAATAGAGCCGCAAACTATTCCTGTCATATTTGTGTGTACACTATATATATATATATATATATATATATATATATATATATATATATATATATATATATATATATATATATATATATATATATATGTAATATACAGTATAGTATACATTCATGGATACTTCATGCCTAATCATTGCTATAACAAAAATGGTCACAGTGTCCTTTTTTCAGTGACGAACAAATTGGATAGGCATGTCAAATTTTTGCTCTGCCAAGTACAGCATTTTCCTCAACCCTATGGGGGCCAGCTCCAAGTTCACTGTAATAAAGCCAAAATCTCTACACACGTAAAACTTTCGTGAATTTAGTGAAAGTGCAATGCATGCAAAAGTTCTTCTCTACACAACGCATTGAATGCCAGTGGCAATTCACGAAAGTTTCATGCCGCAAAAAAAGGCAGTCGGCTCCAATTCGCAAAAGTTTCATGTGGTGAATGAGCTGTCAACAGAGAATGCAGTATTATACATTGCTCACAGACATAGTATGACAAATAGCATAGTTTAGATACAACAGGTTAACAGCATCAAATCATCTCCTGGAGGTGTTAAAGAAGAAACTCACATCACATTCTAATATCTAAATGATGTCTTGTTCGCGAGACCATCATCACCACTGCTCCCACTCCCAATACTCCTTCGGCACTCTCACAGAATGGGATATCGCCTAAAAAATCTTGTCTGCATCTGTTATGCTCCTCTTTTCCTTTTGTATTCATCACGGCAGTTTACATTCACACAGCATTCCTAAACTTAACAATTAGCTTGAAGTTTCTATCTTCTATGATTTATAATAGCTCATACATTGTAGCTTAATAGCCCCACATGGGCCCACTCAAAGATTAGCAATCTTAAAAATGAGTTGATTAGAACCACTGGACATGTGAGGGTTTACGCTCTATCTACAAGCCCCAGGGGGTCCCCACTCATAGTTTAACGTTGTGTGGATACGATTATCAACTCGAAAGTTAGCATGACATCTCCACAAACTCTATTCCCCCTGAGCTTCCCAGTCAACTTCCAGTGCATGATGTACAATGTACATGTTCACTTCAGTATTGTCAGTATTTGGTTTTTCGCTAGCACTGTGTGAATGTATTTCTTCCGGTTTATGTGGCTTTGTCATTGAGTAGGACTCTCGCTCAAAAACTCAATCTTTAAGAATTGGTGCTGTGTAGATGCACGTTGTAGTTAATTAAAACTACAAACTAATTGAAAACTACAAATGTTATGTGAACATGACTAGCGTCTTTTGTCCACGAAGTCAACGTATTCAAAGATAAGAGTTTCCAAGGGTAGCCAATGCACTCCCTGGACAAGCAAGAGGAAAATCATAACAGCACCCTCACTCCAGCTTCCTGGAACTTATCAAGCAAGGAATGTTGACACTGGTATCTGTGTATCACTGATGAGTAAGGCTAGGGCAGATGGAACGATTCCTCTTTAAAGGGTAATGCCAGGCAAGGACTTTGTTTTTGCTGTATGACAGGCAGAAGAAGTCTTCACATCGGTCGTGATACAAGTGACATGCTGTGTGGTCAGAGAAAATCACCAATTTGTTCTCCAGCGTTACCATATTCGACTGTCATGCACAAACCAAGTGGCATCACAAACCAACCACCGTCAAACCACTGTAGCAGTGACCAAAGGATGCCAGCCTTGTTACCAGCATTTCAGTATTCTGAGAGCTGAAAAGGCATATTTTGGTGGGAAAACAGTATCTTTCACCTTTCCTGCAACAGACACGTAAAGTAAAATACAATCCCGGAAAACAGTCCTTGCCATGAAACCTCCAATATTTTTGGCAAAATTTTACAGTACAAATTACTACTGAGAGCTGAAAAGGCATATTTTGGTGGGAAAACAGTATCTTTCACCTTTCCTGCAACAGACACGTAAAGTAAAATACAATCCCGGAAAACAGTCCTTTCCATGAAACCTCCAATATTTTTGGCAAAATTTTACAGTACAAATTACTACCCCCCCCCCCCCAAAAAAAAAAAAAATACCACTTGGCATTATCTCTGGCAGTGACTTTCCAAAAGAACATTTCATGACATCATTTTGATATGTAGTACGTTCTAATGTGCATAACTGGATCGCAGAGATAGTTGTGGTGTACTACTGCATACATCACACATTACGAAATGGGCCAAACAAGTTTGCCAGAGGTTCTCTCCTACCTGACCCTGTAGGGCACCTGCGATTCAAATTCTGTAAGCACAACAGCAAGACAGTGTATTCTATTGAAACTCTGACTACACGACGACTACAGCAGAAAATTAGGTATTAAAAAAATGGATACATTGGTGAAATGTGCATGGTCTCCACTCAGCACAAACAATGTACACAGATGAGAGATTTTTTTGAATTTCATTCCAGGATTGCCCCTCTGAAACAACTTCTCCAGAAAGTCATTCTCTTTGGCTAAACTTTGCCTTGGCTCTAACAACAAGCAGAGCTCAAATATTAATTTCCTCTCATGGGCAGTGATTAATGAACATTGGTCACAGTCATATTGACTAATGATGCCGCACAAATGGTGTTAACGGCCATTTACAATGAGCCATTTCCTAGAGAAATTGCATCAGATGTCAATATCAAATGACATCAATTCATGTCCCCCCCCCCCCCCCCCCCACCCACCCTTCTATGGGGAAACCCATTCAAGTAGTATTAATATCCGTCTTCATTTATCTCTCTCACATTTTATGTATAAATCAATTCTGTACAGGGGTCTACGCAACATTATGTGCCAAGGCATTTCACACTAGCAGAGCTGGCAATATGTTATTTCACCAATGTAACAAAAAATGCCCCAATCAAAACACATTACACAACAAGCCTGACCAAATAGCACTCCATTTCAGACTGTATTTGTTTCAGCCAACAAACACAGCACTAGTAGATGGAAATCAAAAGGCAGAAATTATGACAAGATACATTTGTATGGCATGATACAATAATACAGAATTCTGCTAATAAATGAATACCAAAGTCTCATTTTGGTGCAGCAAAGGATAGGCCTATCCACTGCACCGGCTTTGAAGGTTTGGGTTATGTACACTATTCAGAGGGGGTTAAGAAACGGTCAAGACCAAAATGGGTTAAATGTTTCATGGGCAGCAGCTGTGGCCTTTATAGTATACGGTGATGCTTCACAGGCTGGGGATGTCGTGCCACCCTGAATCCCATAAAACATTGCTCTTTTCACACTGGTCCCAAGCATTTCAACAGGATGCACTTTCACTTTGAGAAGATAAAATCATATTGTACCTGCACATCTGTACCACACTGAAAATAATCTGGATGAGACATGTTCAATTTTCACTTTATTTCAGAAAAGCATCTGTACATTAAACTTGGCCATCAATTATATTAGGATTTTTGCGACAGCCTCGCAACAGCTGTAAAATAAGGGCAGGCTTTTTGGGTGCATTAAACTTTGTAAAGTAGACTGTAAGGTAACAGTGTCATCACCTACATGCAGTTTCATCAATTTTGCTTTGGTTCAGAGATTCTTGTATGAGCAAACTCTAGGGTTCTACATTATATTTGGCTACACTTGTAGAGCATGTATGTATTTTTTTTAATGGGTCCCTCTAGCAAATGGCA
Organism: Diadema antillarum; assembly: GCF_040938485.1. Taxonomy (NCBI): domain Eukaryota; kingdom Metazoa; phylum Echinodermata; class Echinoidea; order Diadematoida; family Diadematidae; genus Diadema; species Diadema antillarum. Next base: position 525,302 of record NW_027270944.1, read on the forward strand.
ATCAGCCTACAATGTAGTTTTTTTTTTTTTAAAGGTTTAGCAGCAAACAAATACTTGCAGACATGTATAATGCTCATTAGAGTATGTGTTTGGGTCTAAAATGAGAAATAAAAGGAAATAAAAGAGAACAAACAAAACAAACAGAGATGTAACCTGGAAGGTGCTGTGACATACATTTGTATTTATATTCATATTGTAATGCTGGATTTCAAACATTTGCTACTGTACATCTTCTCTCACGATTCTCTGGTCCTTGGTTGTCTTTTGCCGATTCCTATGAGAAACGTTACTGTAGATACAGATTGTATCACGCCTCAAAACTCATTTCTGCCCAGTAATTTGTCATCATTATTAAAGCTGCACAGGAGTGGCTGGCTATGATTAAATGGGGGACAAGATCTTCTACCTAGTGGGCGGCCTGTACACATGCTTTCACAGTCGCCCTGTGGGGCAATCAGCACGCACATGCACTGATTGAATTGCAAAGAGATCACCAAGTAAAAAAACATAATAAAATAAGAAAGTGAATAAATAAAAATAATAATTATTTGAAATTCCATGAAACAACAACAATGTTCATACAGGACCCATAAAGCATACATTTAATATTGAAAGTTTTACAAATCTGTACTAATCAACTCTCACATTCAAGATGAACAAGTACAATGTGACATCGTAAGTACTGGTACACAATTTTCACAGCTTGGTTTTCCAAACCACTCAAGGCACAACGAGGGGAAGCTAATGAAATATTAAGACTCAAGAGCGTCTTTATTACAGTCTCCAAAGCGTCACAAAATTTTATCGCATATTTAGTGTACACACATTCTCTCGACTTGTTAATACTGACGTGTTAAGCATGATATTAATCCTCTTGCTTTCTGAAAGAGATTCACTGTACATCGACTGCTCTTTCATTATGCTAGAGAAATGAAATATGTTGAATTCTCTCTACATATTTTTTATAGCATTGTCCAGCAGTGTTGTCACAAACTGTTGTAGCCTCCTCATCCAGCAATTGCTGCAACAAAAACTTTGAAAGTTTATAATTTTCTAGCAGATAGTCTGATTTCCTCAGACTTCTCTGATGTGGATTCTACTGATGATGCTGCATTTACTCAAATCCAAATGTACTGTATCCTGGGGTATAATTTCCCTGTAATGGAACATTTTCCCACAAGTGAAATATGGTTCAACCACTCACAGCGAAATAAAATGACGGATATACTGTAATTGGAAGTCATAGTGACACAGTATACTGTATGCAGAAACAAAACTTGAAAACTTTTGTCATTGGGTCTGCTGAAATAATATACAGCGTTTTGCGTGCATCTTCAGATTAATAGCCATCTTTGGGCATGAGACTGACACCACTCAAAGACAACGCCTCATTTGTTTGCAGAATAAACACCAAATCATCCTATTTCATAATTTCTGAACAGGAACACTTCCCGCATGACTCAATTGAAAACGGATTTTCTTACATATAGAATTCTCAAGTCACGGGAAACAATTCGCCAAGATGCAAATCAAGAGAAAGGTTTCTATTTTTCTTTTCATGGTCCCCTCTCTGGGAAAACCTAGGGAAAAGAAGAGAGATAGATTCCAGGATGTCAATGATTCACAGTCACATGACTAGAAGAACAGACAGTTTGAAGTTTACATTTGATGTCACAACAATTTGGTTACTCACACTGATACAAATCTAGTGATGAATTGTGAACATCCCACTCTTCCTCACATTGTTTTTTCTCTTAAAAAAAAACAAACTTGAAATGTTCCTATGCCGACTGGTATGCCTCCGCTATAATGCATGATTCTCCCAATAGGTGTATAGTACAATGTCTTCACAATGTGTGATGACAGTTTCACATAACTGGCAAAACACTGAAATGACAGCTTTGTCAGAAATGTCTTGAATGCTCACTTTCTTTGAACTACAATACGGTTGTAGGTTTGCTATAATTGTCTGAGAGTGCAGGTTTATTTGGGGAAATTAGGATTTTTACTTGACTTTTGACCCACCCTTTATAATGCATTGAGTAATTGAAAAAATGGCAGGAAATTTCCAAGAGAATCTCCATTAGGTTTTATGTATTATTAAGTTTTAAAAACAATCCTGCAAGCATTACGTATACTAGTATTTATGAGGGAAATAGTGAAGTTTTGAGGAGTTGACCTTGACCCCCGACTATTGACCCATGACCCCTAAATTCCCTAGATAATCCCTGCCAGTCAGTACATGCATATGCACCAAGTTCCAAGAAGATGCATGGACATTGTACATTGAACCATTTGCGAGAAAAGTGAAATTGTAACATCTTCACCTCTTCTTTGACCTTTTTACCTATGACCTTGTGACATAAAACTCTCTCAGGAGAATCTTTATGCAGTAGTACATGTCTACACTAAGTTTCAAGAAAATACCTTCGGGCATTGCATAGATATGGGGGAAATATCAACATTTTTAGCATTTGACCTTGACCTTTTGACCTTAATCTCTTTCAAATTTCACTAAAAAACTACTCAACTAATTGCCCCATCTAATGTCATCCTTGGACCATGTTTGGTGAAAGTTGCTTCATCCAGTTTTGAGTTATCTCGTAAACAGATAAATTTTAGGATTTGACCTTGATCTTCGACCTTTGACGTCTGTCTGACTTCACTCAAAAACTAATCAAGTAATTGTCCCATCATACATCATCCTCAGACAAAGTTTGGTGAAATTTGCTCAATCCAGTCTTGAGCTATCGCGTAAACTAATACAATTTCACCCAAAATCTAATCAAGTAATTATCCCATCATACTTTATACTTGGACCAAGTTTGGTAAAATTCCAGCCAATATTACTCAAGTTATCGCGTAAACAAATGCGGACGGACGTACGGATGGACGGACAACCCGAAAACATAATGCCTCCGGCACCACTTCGTGGCAGAGGCACACAAAAAAAAATGCATCAATTATCACCATAACTGTCCCTTAAACATTCATGCAAGTACATGTCACGACAACTGCTTCACCATCAAGATGCTGGTAATCTGAATACTACGTAGGCCTACATGCAGTATACAATTGTAACTTCTCTTTTTCAGATAAAACCCGAATGTGTTGGTACATTCTTCCTTATCAGTACATTATATGTTGGTCTTCAGTGAAAAGGTTGCACACGTCGGAATCATCTTTAATAATTCTCTTTGGGTGCATCACGCAATCAAGCATTTATAGAAGCATTGCTATGCGAATCACTTGTTCTGCAGAATTTGATACCACAAAATGACGAAACTGGTCTGGAGCCAATTTCACTGAAATTTTCAAGGAAAAATAAAGTGTCTCCTTCATCTGCATTCACACATGTAGTACCTGATATACCGTACTTTTGTATGTATATCCTTGGTGACATTTACAATGGTGAGGTCAGTCCAGTTTCTATGCATAAAGTACAAGGAAATGTCACACTTGAATCACCACACGCCTTGATATGCTCCTTTAAAGTGACAGAGCTCTTGGTTCCCGTGTACATGTAATTGTAGAGCAGAATGGTTCAGAATTCAGCAGCCAGACGCTACAACTCTCAGATCTCTCTTGGAAGTTGGATATGGAATGCAGATTACAGTCGGGTAATGAAGATTGCCAAAAAGCTGAAGGACTGGACAGCACACAAGGAGTAACAAATTACCGGGACAATCCACGCATCTCAACTGGCAACATTTTGGCGTGAAAAAGAGACTCGCTGGAGGCTGGCATGTGTACCTGACTCAAAAGATAATTGCTAATTGCTGATTGGACTTCAGATGAGAACTGCATGTACTGCAGATGAATACCAAATCAACAGTTGAGTTCACTGTTCCCAGAATAAAATATGTTTAAACAATATCAAACAAAAACATTTCAACTCCCATTCAGAGCTTTAAAGAAGAGAGAACCCTGATGCACTATGTTAAAACCTTGACTTCTAGAAATGTTAGCTGATGCCTTTGATCACTGCTATCATATGGAAAATTCTTTTGCCTCATAGCAGATAATGGTACATCACAGGGCTGCCAACTCTCACGCATTGAGCGTGAGACTCACGCAATTCAACCAATTTTGACTGTCTCACTCTGATAAACGAAATCTCACGCTAAACCCCCTAAATGGACTGTATATGACTACAAAAATAAATATATCTCTAAATTCTCTGATATTCCGAATATCGATATGCCCAAGCCCAAAATGTCGAGATTTTCCAGCGCCGGTGTAAAGCTTAACCAATAATAATTGTTTTCGGTTCGCGCGCAAAGACGAGCTATTGGATTACGATTGGCTTCTACCGTGAGCGTAGCTTGTACTTTTGGCAAATTACAGTACATGTATGGCTATGACTTGTGCTTTACATCGCTTTACATACACTGACTGTGTACGTAGTACGTACGTACGTACGTACGTACGGCCGCACAGCAGGCCTCCAGGTGCTAGCCAGGAGGTCGCTCCGCTCCCTCGCAGTGTCTCACGCCAAACTCTCACTCAAGGTTGGCAGCCCTGACATCAACACGTGTACTGTTGTATGTAGTTAGATATAACCCTTTAGTCCCTAGATGTTTACAATAAAAGCTGAAAATTTCACATTTCATTTTTAGCTCTCAACAGGGTAAGGTGAATTTTGTGGATGGTCAAAATAGAGCAAGCACTTCAAAAAGCTCAATGCTGTCAGGGAAGTTAAAGGGATCGTACAGTTTTGGTTGAGACATAATTTCAGGTTTCTAACATTTTTTGGTGAGATAATGAGAAACCTCTTATGAAATATGAAAGAGCATGTAATTCTATGAGGAATTCAACTTTTATTTGATGAAAATTGGTTTTGAAATGGCTGAGATATAAAAAAAAAAGCGATTCTATAAAGTGTGGGACCCACACTTTATTACGATCGCTTTGTTTTACTTTGTTTTTGGATGTTTCATTCACTCCAAACCCGATTTTCATCAAATAAACTTTGAATTCCTCTTAAAATGGTATGCTCTGTACTATATCATAAGTGTTTTCTTGGTATCTCGCAAAAAGTTAAAAGCCCAATTCTCATCTCCACCAATACTGTACTATCCCTTTAAAGCCAAAACATATATCTTATGGGCAATTCCGCGGTTAGTAACGTTACATTTGAACAAATTTAGATATTTGTTTTTACTACAAAATTACCATTTATTCATTTCAAGCCAAAATTATGTCAAAAACATGTTCATCATTCCCAGGTTTATGATACAGAAAAGAATAAATACAATCCAAGAAATAATAGCATTGCTATGGCAACTTAAAGGGCTGGTTAGTAACGTTACGAAAAAAGGACATGACAAAAAAATCAATGTCTTGTAACAAAAAGTGTGCAAAAATTCAAGTTATTTCAAACAAAGTGTTGCATTAATTTCAATTATTGCATCATGACAAATGTTCACACAATGTTTTTTAGCAGTTCGACCAATAATTTCTTAGCTAGACCCCCAAAAGCACGGTTAGTAACGTTACGGTTAGTAACGTTACATTTGTCCGGAGTAATTCCGCAGGTCATTTCACCCTTTTGTAATTGACAAAATGTCACATGACTTCTGGAGTATTTAAATGTATTTATCTTTTACCCTTTAGCAAAACTTTGAGGAAAAAATTTCAAAGGAACCCACTGTAATTTGCATTTAAGTGAATTTCAGCATCCCCAGTCCCACATGTACATTTTAAATGATGGTTTTAGATCTCGCGAAATCAATCATTATGAAAGATAAAATCTACTGAATTTGAAAGACCTTAATGATTGGTGAACATCCACGGCATTAGTTGATACCTATATTAAAGAGTAAGATAAAGAGGCACATTTCTTTTATCCATGTCATGTCCACCTAACTGCGGAATTGCCCTTATAATGTCTGCAGAACTGTCAAAAATTACCCCCAAAATGTACCCGTATGTATATGCACACAAAGTAAAGTAGTGTGAACTAACGCTGTAATAACACAACACAACTTTGCGTGCTGTAATTTTTGTGCTACTAACCAGTAGTTTCATGTCATGCGAAATGCATGAAAGATTCCACACCACAAAAATTTCAACTTTTACCATACTTGCAATGCCATCCCCTAACTTGCTCAAGACAGGGCATTTCAAACTTTCAATGGAGATGAAAGTATCAAATAAAATGTACAAAGTAGGGTTATACGATGATGATACGAATCAGACAGAGAAACACACATGTATAGACTTTCACACATTACAGTGTACTACACAAGTACACGCACATACAATGTATCCAGTATGCATTGAATATACACAAGTACATGTATCCACACGGATGGTCATGGGTGGTTCAGGAGTTCAGGGGTTTCCCCTGTCACATCTGCATGTATCACTTCATCAATTCAGTATCATGTGTTACACTATTCAAAGACAGTCACACTGAAATGGTGTGATTACAATGCTAGTGAACATACATGTACTGTACTGCCCCCTCACTTTTGGGAGATCCCCCACCTGCAAACATATTCTATTACTCTCATGTATGTAAAACTAGGGTCATTTACACTGTGAAATCATGTGATTCCTAAAGACTCACATTACAGTGAATGTTGCTCAGGAAATGCACTGCGAGCCATCTGAAACATCGCCAAAAAAAATTGTGCATTGCAAGCTGGAGTGCTACTTTCCCCAGCTGCGCATGAAGTTTGCTTGTTACACAATTTGCAGTGAGAACCCTTATCACAGAAACTCATGACATTTGCCACATGACTTCCACTGCACATCTGGATTATGACACAAGGAAAAATATATGTGTATGAATAGCAGCTACAAGTGTAGCCTGCCAGGTGCTGGAGCTATTCTTGTATAGGCCTACATCGTATGCATACTACAATGGCGAAAACATTTGCCTTTTTCTTTTCTTAAAAGCAGCAACATGGCACATTTTCATAGCAGCGTGAAGGAAATGGTCAAGCATCAGAAATTTTATGGTCAGAAATTTTCTGGTGAGAAGAAGCCCACTGTCCAGACTTATACAGAATTCTGATCATACAGTGTGGCATGGCAGTTTATACGTACAATTTGTATGTTGCCATTTTTTAACCCAGTATTTATCACTCTCTACCCTCTGGTCCTCTAACCTTCTATCCCCCCCCCCCCCCCCCAATTACAGAAATGAAATGTGTACAAGGAGAGACATAATTTGAACGCTCCACTCCATTGCAAGCTTCTACATCAGAATTTCTAAAAACATGTTTTATGACAAGACAGAGCTGATAAATCTATCATTGGCTCACACTATATCACTAGCACATCACATGTGTATTGACATTATTCCAATTGAACAATCCATATCAAAACTAAATTTAATAAAGCAGATGAAGGCACAGAACCTCCAGCTCAGTCACCAGCCATAAATCAGCAAAGAAAATCATAGTACAGTATGTGGTGTTAACCACACTCTGTTTGTACAACAAACACAAGGAGTTTTGGTACAACTGGCTTGCCATTTTTTCAGTATGAAGGTTCTGTTAGATCCATGTAGACATTTGAAGCTGCGTTAGCTGTTAATGGGGACCCTGAACTCTCTTTGGGCAGCACCATTTCCTGAAGAAGATAATACAACTTCCCGCAACTTTCACTGGGACAATGCGAATTATGGGCTGGAATCGAGCTTAACGTTCACATCAAGAGCTACGTATGTAACTTTGGAGTGGTTTCACGTAGGCCAAGCCAAAAGATATTGACCACTCTAAAGAATCTGGCACACAGCAATGTCCATAATCTTCTCAGTGGTAATGTTGTTGTTTATTCTTGTGAACTACTTGATAATGTTACAAGTATCATTAATGAAATGGTATTAAAAAAAAGAAACAGCATAAGCCTCTTTAAAATGAGACACAGAAAAATGAAACAGGGAATTTTACAATTCAATATAAATATTAAGAAACAGTATGATCAGTCACAATCACATACTGCAATTTAGACGAGGTGAAAATTTCATCATAAATTTCTAAGACAAAGGGGCGGCTACAACTTGTACAGTGTACAATACTTGAGTACTGTATACAATTGTACCATGAATGTGTGCAACACACTGGATAAGAAATTTCTGACACGTAATTCAGTCCATGCCCGAGAAACATGAACCCTCAATGATGTTGTCACACATAGAGTAAATTCATATTTCTTTTTTTTTTACAAAGTCATACTAACAGTAATCACCAAAAGCTTTTGGAGACAGGTCTACAAATCTTTTTGCTCAAGATACATAATTGTTACAGAGCAATCATCTTAATAACATGAGAAAGAGTCAAAAATATTTCACATTAATATATTACATATACAGCACATGATGTTTGGATATGAGTAAGTTAATATAGGCCTACATCGCATACATGAATATAAGGTCTATACATCAGTTTGGAAAGATGCCCTATTCACAAGGAACTGAGTTTACAGCAAGGTCATCAGGCAATATGATGGACATTAACAAGCCACCATAAAAAGGTACAATTGTAGAGGTCAAGGATTTCTAGAATAATAGTTAATACAACATACATTTTGTATGGTTGTATAACATTAGGCCTACAAATGTATAACTGACTCTGTTGTTGGTATCATTTTTTTTTCACCAAACCATGAATGATCCATTTTGAAATTAAAGTGTGATGTTGGTGTATTCCCACCTCCCCCGCACACACATAAAAAAAAGAAAATCCTTCAGCAGTTACATGTAGACGTTTAAAAAGAAGGAAAAAAATTGTTATTTTATTTGAGTCATGGGATTCAAAGTCATATGATAGTCGATACTCTGTATTTGAGTTACATTGTAGTAAAATACTATATTTGCACTTCTATACTGTCTTTAACTACATAATACAGTATGTCCAAAAAAAATTACAACGGGGCCCTCCGCAATGATATCTTTAAAAATAGTGAATCAATCTAAATACAAATTCAGGGTATGAAACTATAACTCATTGCCCACATCTTACAGAAAACCCCATTCGAGTTGCTTCAGTGGTCAAAGAGAAATATGGAATTTTGTAGAGGATGTCGGGAATCTCTTCTGTCCAAATTCTGTCTATTATTCACACTCAAGAGCATTGAATTGCTAAAATTGGAAGAATCAGACTCATGACATGCTTTACAACAATCCCAATTTCTCTGTGACCGCTTACCCAAATTGAATGGGGTTTTCTGCAAAATAGAGCTAAGATGTTACATATTTTAAGACCCTGAAGTAGCACTTAGACAGGTTGATCATATTAGGTGTTATCAATTCGAAAATATGGTTGTAATTTTTGGGGCGACTTACTGCAGTATGTCCCCAAAAAAAATTACAATCAGATTTTCGCATTGATAATGCCCAATATGATAAAAAATTTTCAAGCTACTTCAGGGTCTTAAAATGAAAAATTTTAGCTCTATTTTGCAGAAATCCCCATTCGATTTGGTTAAGTGGTCACAGAGAAATGTGGATTGTTGTAAAGCATGTCATGAATCGGATTCTTCCGAGTTTAGCATTTCGATGATCTTGTGTGTGAATAATAGACAGAACTTGGACAGAAGAGAATCCCGACATCCTCTACAAAATTCCGTATTTCACTTTGACCACTGAAGCAAATCGAGTGGGGTTTTCTGTAAGATGTGGGCAATGAGTTATAGTTTCATACCCTGAATTTGTATTTAGATTGATTTACTATTTTTAAAGATATCATTGCGGAGGGCCCCGTTGTAATTTTTTTGGGGACATACTGTACATTGATTATGCTCTCTGTTCTCCCCAGAATACATCTAGACTGGAACACAAGCAGTACATGGGGGTTCTAAAGGCAAGCATCCTCCCCACCCCATCCACTCCCCCATGAACAGCCACAGTACAGCAGGGCAGAGCAAACTCACACCCCAAATCATTTTTGAGGGGCAGCAAAAACGATTGAGTGGCCTAACACTCCTCTCACTTCCTCATTTCCTGGTTCCATAACATGTGAACTTTGCATCAATTGCTGCCTTCTACCATCAAAATCCCTCACGTGTGTACATATCAAACGGCGGCTACACCTCTTGTCAATTGTAGTGGTAGTACTACTACACTGTGGTAGTCAGAGGACATTTAGACCAGAGTGCCTGGTTTGGAATCAATTCGCATTGCCTGTGTTCCCTTGTCGCATTTAAGTCATCACATGACCTCATGTAGGTCACTTTTCTACAACACTCTAAAACTCAACCCTGCAATATTGCATTTGTACTGTAACTGAGTGCCTGGCTCATCACATTATAAGATTCTCGAGATAAAAATGTACATACTGCTTTTTATAAAAAATAGAATAAAAAGCTACAGATTGGCACTAATGGAAAACTTGGAGAACTACATTGTACATTCTGCAGCATTCCATAAAATTGACATGCATCAGATTACTTTGACAGTGACCAAGTGGACACTGCTGATTGTTTTCCTTGTGAACAGATTATCTAGAATACTTACACTGTGGTCTCACTGAGAGGGATAAAAAAAAAAATCATCTGGGTCCTACGTTAGTTCTAACTTTTACACCCTTTTGTACCATCATACAGTGTACATGCGGCTCTGTCACAGTCTTCCTGTAGATTACAAATACAGTATCACCAGTACATACAAAGTACAGTGTATATTGCGCAATGAGAGATAAGGATCCACATACATTGTAAGGGTAATTCCATGAAGTTGGGGCAGTGTCCATGTAGCATCGTGATATTTAAAAAATACATTTCAGCATAACTCAATATTAATTACAAATGTATGCATTTATTGTTTGTAGGCTTTACATTTGCATTGAGGCCACACATTTTCCTGGAAATTTTGTGCCATTCAGACTCAATTTTGATGAAGTTATCAAACAATATGTCACAGTGTCCTGTAGCATCGTGACGTGTCCATGTAGCATCGTGATATTTTAAAATTTGGTCCTAAGAGACAAATTATGGCAATTAGCTTGACCAAAATTTGATGCAATATGCATTTACAAGATATGAATGAGATAGCTACGTGTAAATATCTCAAATTTCCTGTACACAGTTTTAATTTTAAAAGAAAATTACAAAATGTATCACGATGCTATGCGGTGTCCTTTTTTGTTACATTTGGTGGACACCGCGTAGCATAGTGACATTGTGTAATTTTCTTGTAAAAGTAAAACTATGGAAAGGAGAATTAAGATATTTAGCTATCTGACTAATCAAATAATTTTGCATATTATATCAAATTTTGGTCAAGCTAATTGCATTAATTTGTCTTTTAGGACCAGATTTTAACTATCACGATGCTACATGGACACGTCACGATGCTACAGGACACCGTTACATATTGTTTTAATAAATTCATCAAAATTGAGTCTGAATGGCACAAAATTTCCAGGAAAATGTATGGTCTCAATACAAATGTAAAGCCTATAAACAATATATGTACAATGTATCGCATAATTAGTACTGAGTTATGCTAAAGTGCAACACTTTGTGCCCCAACTTCACGGAATTACCCATTATAAGTAAAATCTCTGTACAAAACAGATGTACACATATCCACACTGTAAACTGTTTATTAAATGGTATTCATATTTCCGTTCTTCATTTTCCTGACTTCAGAGCAAATCAGTCCCACACTATAATGTAGTAACTTCCTACCTACAATATTGTATAGTTTGGGATGAATTTCAGTAAGAAACAATTTACTAAAGCAGGATTCTCAATAGAATTGTAGGATTTGGCCTAGTCGTCAGATTTGTGTACAGTAATACATAAAAATACAGCATTATGCCCATGACGTGTGTGTGGTATCACAGTGCAGTCTGGTACTGTTTCATACATGTACGTACATTGTAGGTACATCTTTTCTTCTGTACAATGTGCACCCTATGATGATATAGAATTGGAATGGTGTGCGGACAATCGCGCCTTCATCACACTCTTACAGTGTACACGCACGACATTATATGCATGCCTCACATATTGTACAGTACGTACACTGTACATCTGAGTGAATCTTTTAGTAAATGTATTGTTTTGGGAGTGCACTGAAGATTGCAGAACTTCAAACTTGAATGTGGAGTAAAAATACATACAATGTACATTTGAATACAAAAGTGACAACAATGACGTGGCGCTGTTTGGATAACGATTTCATCTAGTCAGATAGACTGAAAGTAATTATGAAAAATAAGTTACAATCATAATTCCAATCACTGTCAAAATCACAATCATCAGTATGACTACTCATATTAAAGCACACCCCATGTAATGCAAAAAGGCCAGATGGTTGCAGCTTTAAAGGGCAAGTTCACCTTCATAGACATGTGGGTTTCAAGAGTGAATGCAGCAATATTACTAGAACACATCAGTGAGAGTTTGAGGAAAATCGGACACTCCGTTCAAAAGTTATGAATTTTTCAAGTTTCTGCTCAGTCACGGCTGGATGAGAAGACTACTATAGCTTGTGATGTCACATGTGTACAACAATATAAAGAAATAATAAAGAAAATTCAACATATTTTCACTTTTCTCGCATAACAAAAGAACACTCAACTTCTCTCTCTCAGAAGGCAGGGGGAATAATATTACCCTTAAGATATGTTAGTAACAAGTCGAAGAAATGAGCACTTTATTCAAAAAGTAAAAAAAGTAAAGTTTTGTGAAATTCTCTTTTTATTTTCCTTATATCATTGTACGCATGTAACATAATACACTGTAGTAGCAGGGGTCGCACTTAACTTTTTTTTTTTTTAACGAGCCAGGCAGACTACTTAGAATCAATTTTGACACTGAAGCAATATTTTGGCTAGCCAGACGGACTAGTAACTTCAGAATTTTATGATTTTTAGCCAGTCCGACGTGATTTTGGGTGGCCAATGGCCAGCGGACCATCGCCGATTTCGAACCCTGAGTAGTCTTCTCATCCAGCAGTGACTGCGCAGATACTTTAAAAATTCATAACTTTGGAACGGGTTGTTGGACTTTCCCCAAACTTTCACTGATGTGTTCTACTAATATTGTTGCATTCACTCAATCCACATGCACCTTTTGTACAACCTGTATATGAAGGTGGACTTGTCCTTAAAAGATCTTTACGATCTATCAATTTAGAATGCATTCATCCATTGCAGCTGACACAAACTGAAGGGAGAGGGATGTGTACTTTTGGCCTCCTTAGACTGTCTACAGCCACTGAGTAGAGCAAAGATGACAAACAGTTATACTGTATACCATACGTGTACGTACGACTTACATATGCATACATATTTCATAGGAGTTCCGGTTGTATTTTTGCAAATTTCACGAATTGCGAGCTACACAACATTCACAAATTCAACAACTTGCAAAAATATGAACTCTGATCCCGACATGAATACAATATACAGTGTACATTTTTCCATTCACTAATTTACTGCACTCCAAGATTGCAAATTTAATCACTTGTGAAATTGTTGTATAGTCCTAATTCGCATAAAATCAGACTCCCTAAATATATAGTGTATACAGTACGCTTGTAATGTCACAGTCTATAAAGTAGGGAAGTGCAAATTCCCTGACCATATAAACTAGTTGCCTTGTATGTAGCATGTCAGACATTTCCAACAGTTTTAAGTTCATAAAAATCTGTTCATTTTTATCAAAAATGGAAAGAAAAAAATGTGTAGGGCCTACTATATCAACTACAAATGTACTATTTATTTCTGAATATTTCTTTGGAGGCAAATTTTTTCCATTTCTCCTCATCTAGTACAAAATGTGTAGGTGCCCTACACAGATTTTGTATTTGGTCATCACTATTCATTAAAAAATTGTAGAAATAAAGATCACATTTCAAGATGCTGTGCATGTGAAATATATGTCTGCATATATAGTATGTGTTGTTACGAGTACAAGTACCAATACATGCTCCTTACCACTGACATTTTCTACAATGTGTATCTGTAGTGGCACAACTACATGTATACCAATGCACCTTGTCTGTGACAATATCATGCAGTGCACTTCCAATCACAAATGCCTATGAAATGCATGCTCTGGACAATGGTACTAAAGAATCCTGTCAAGGCCATGCAATGTCACAGAAAAAGAAAATGAAAAAAAAAAAGATTGAAGAACAAATCTTGTATCACTAGCAGCGCAGCTTCACTGCAGTTCAATGGAGCCACGCAGACATTCACAATTTCCATGTCACTCTAGTTATTGTCTCATCGACTGCTTACCCATTCTTGCTTCCCTTACCCCCCCCCCTTCTCTCTCTCTCTCTCCCCTCCAAGTCCAGTCAAATTTCATTCAAAGATGGTGTGAAATTTGAATAATCACACAGAACACTTAAAGTTTCATTAAAATCTGACATCTACAGTATACAATGTACATTGAATTTGAACATTGCATAGAAATAAAATTGTGCATTGTTTTTTAAGTTTCACATTTTGTCACAATAATGCAAAATCAATGAAAAGGGAGAAATCTATTCTCTTACCTTTCAACTTAGGAATAACACAAAGTATTTGTGTGCTAGTCAGTGAGATATGTTATGAAAGCAGTAGGCGTACAGAATGTGGTTGCAACCAATATGTACACCAGTGTTTCTTGAAAACATAAACTCTCAAATTCCACCAAATTCTCACTTTTTTTTTGAGATTTCAATCAGAGATTGCTACCACTCTGCGTGCCTGCGAGTACTCAAAAACGTATATTCATAAGAGTTAGCTTGCACATCAAGTCCCGTTTCACCTTAATGATGGGTGCCCCGAGTTCTGTCTAGATAGTATGATGCATTCAGACTTGAATCCGTTTAACCCATCTTGCCTTTACAACCCCATCCCCCCCCCCCACCCCACCCCCACTATTCACCGCTGGGATGCACATTCAACTTTGAAATACTGTACACAACCCGCTGAAAAGCACAAAGGTACAAATATAAAAAACATTTATGTCTGTGAAATACCAGCACATTCCGTTTTCGGCATGCCACACTGTAAGCTACTGAAAAACCTACCTTCTCGAATGACACTGCTGCTGCATTTGTGAATACCCTTCTGACCCAAAAGGGGGGGAAAAAGAGGAAAAAAGGGGGGGGAGGGAAAAAATGGGGTCTGGATTCCCTCATCCGACACTACAATGATCCCTATTCAGGTTGCTGAACCAAAACCATGGCAAAGTGCAAATCTGCCTGATGTATTTGTGTGTGTGTGTGTGTGTGTGTGTGTGTGTGATTTTCATTCAAAGAAAGAGATGCTAAATTACAGGGACAGTGTCTCAGTTTAGATCAGGATATATCCCATTCCAAGAAGAGAGAGAGTAAAAAGAATGAAACCAGTAAAAAAGCACATTATACATTGCTGCATAAAATTGTATTAGCAATACATGTACAATGTATGTAACCAATACTGTGGAATTTCAATTTGAACACCGATTCAAAAGCACGACACTATCATCAAACATGCTCTCTTGTGATGGCCATTCCAGACGCCCATTTTGGTCACGTGACTATTTAAGGATATCTCCGGGCATACTCCTTATCTTAATTGAACCCTTGATGACAGATACCATCATCTTTATTTAGTTTGCACGATGTTATTTGAGCTCTCTGTCTTTGACAATGGGCAAGAAGTAAAGTGATACAATACTGTAGTTTGGGCTTGATTCACAAACAGATTGCTGCTTTTGTTTTATTGCATTCGTTCAGCATGACAACATTCTGCATTGGCTAAATTTTACTTTCTAGGGGGCAAACTGCACAAAGTAGGCCTATATTTTCTTTCATGGCAACTGGTCTATGGCAAGTCTGAACAGAGGGCTAGCACAAGGCAATGTTCTCTGTGCAGATGCATGTGTAGGTTATTTATAAAGACATGACAATGCATGACTTAATACATCATACTTGTCCATAGTTTTTGCTACTCCTGCCAATACACTGAAAGTATCACACTACGTGCAGGCTTCTTGAAAGAGACTGAACATACAAATTGTACATTATACCATTAATGCTCTTTTGAAAGTGCATTAGCAAGAATTTACAGAGCCTATCAACATCTTGCTGTACATGTGAGACCATTGACTGATCCTCCATTGTTTGCCTAGGTTATGATTTACAGATAAAATCTCAACGACAAATGTAAAATATCATAATCACGAGTCAGAGAGAACTTCTTACAATCAAAATAGAAAATATGATAATGATGGAATTATTGTTCACATGGATTCATATCAATTTCTACATTAGGCGTTTTCACATCAGCCCGATAAAATTCCAAGCTCGAGATATTTTTCGCAATTGCGAATTAGCGCGCTATTTCATTTCTTATTCACATCAGCCCAAAGAGAATTAGCCCGAAGTTTTGCCGAGCTAATTCGACAGCTGAGTATGTGCAAACAGCATCAGTAATGTGTGTGCCCTCTCAAAAATTCCTCATGATTTGTGTGCAGTTTGCCTCGATTGATCGGGTCACACACGCTAGGCATGATGGGATGCATCGCGCTAATTTCTCGAGTCGTTTTCACATTATCAAATAGCGCGCTACTATTCCGCTATTTCAGAAATTTTCCGAGTTGGACTCGAGAAATTTTCTCAATCAGAGCGATACAATTAGCGCGCTAATTTGTGTTCACATTATCAAATAGCGCGCTATTTCGTGATCGGGTTAATTTCCCAAGTCAGAAAATAGTGCGCTATTTCGAAACATCGGGCTGATGTGAAAACGCCTAGTGGATACAAATACAATATATGCAACATATTCATTTCGAATTTTTAAGAACAAAGTTAGCCAGGTATGAGTAACAGCTGCTGCATCAGTCCAAACTCACTCTTGTTTGTACATACAGCTGGAACTTAAATACCAGTACTCATAGATCACCATAATTTTGTTACTGGGTCAACTCATATCCAGGATATCTGGTAAGTAAATCAGAACAACTCCTCTTTTTTCCGTGTTTCTCATCAACCCTCCTTCAACTCCAAAATACCTCATTTGAATAGTTCTTTGTTACAAAAACATAGCGATTACGACCAACGTGAACTTCAATCTTGAAGACCCCATATAAATGCAAAAAATGACAGGAATAAGTTGTTCTAAATTTGAATTGAAATTGAATTGAAGTTAGCCAGTTGAATGGAAGCACCATGAAATTTACCCAGTAAAGATTCATGAGCATTCTGACAAGATCCTTTGAAACGTTTTTAGCTCAATCTTTATCAACGCTAAACTTTCCACATGTAGGGTAGAGATTGCCAGACTTGCCCTATAGTACCTTTTGAATACTTGCTCCATTAAATCACCTAACATTGGTACACTGTATTTAATGAGAAGCACAAGTGGCAAGTGATGAAAATTTAAGACAACCTACAGTACGATTCTATGAAACGAAAGGTAGATACACTTGTACAGAGTATGCACGCTCAACTTTTTGGAAGTGCTGAAAATTTGCCAGGACATTCAGTCATCAGTGAGACCATAACCTCAAAATGAACTTACTGTAGTCTTCCTCTACTGTATTCATTACACAGAAAGCGTAGTGTAATTTCAGTACAGTACTTGACTGTAAATTGGGGAAATCCATGTGAAAAAAAAGTGATATTGTGAGAAGGCATGATCTCAACTGCTATTTCATCAGGCAGTCTAGTGACTGATGTTCACCATATATGTACATGTATACAGTGTAGTAGGCAAGTTGACCTCCATCTCTATTCCATTCTTACATTGTACTGTACAGCTGTAGTTATCCCAGAAAAATCCCACAAGTTTTCTTTTCACTTTTGGGGGTATATAACCTATTAAAGATGGTGGTAATCACTAGTTTTCACAGTTTTCATCTACAGAGATCCATGCAAATGAAATGAACCAGCTGCAAAAGATATGACACATGCAGCCACTGGTATGTGAAAAGACACAATTTGGATGCATCATCGCAAGTATACATTGTTGGTGTAATGTTCACAAGTAAAATGATCTCTCTGAAAATAATGCAAATGATGTACACTGTACTACATATATATATACTTTGTCACATGAATAAAATAAACTATGTGTTTGTGTTAAAGACCTACCATATGTATACACATACAGATGAACATGTCTGGATTACACTATGTACATCTTTGTTTTAAGTTTGCCATTTACCATGTACATTGTATGTGTGTGTACAAATTTACGTACTTGGAACTTTCAGCACATTTTGACCGACCAACAACTTTGATGTTTCCTTAAATGTGCATGAAAAATCAGCCATTATTAACATATTTCAGACAGTTTGTAAAAAAAAAAAAAAAAAAAAGGCTCCTCAAAGACAGGCCTCAATCTGGACATTTTCAGTCTTGTGAGAGAGGAAGCATAAACTTGGTAAACAGACACCAATAATATGTTTTCTTTTTCTTTTTGATGACTGACAACGTACAACATCTAAATTACTTGAACTCTTTTCATGTACTTTATTGATTCATAAATGCACATACAGAATGTACTAGGCCTACTTTAAGCAGTGTAATACAATGTGTAACTATACATTATACATGCATAATTAATTCATTGAAGACTACAGCACAATGAATTCCTCAATGATGATCAATACAAAGTGTAAAATCTCACGCAGTGAAACTAACATCTAAAAAAAAAAAAGAAAATCACTTGGGCTCCTGATGAGAGCATTTTGTTCTGAAACTAACAAAAACGTGTTTGGAAGTGAAGTACACTGCACATGTACCATGTAGAGAACACTTCACTGCATATAATGGTGCTCTGTTGATTTGATCTTCATTAAAGATGTGATACCACTTTATGACACTGTGTGTTACCTACGGATACCAAGTATTCAGTACAGACAAAGTTTTTTTTCTTTCTTTTTTAGATATCAAAGTACAAATGTACATATACAAAATCTGTGAATTACATTGTGCACGTAACATCATTCTATCAGTGTACATTGTATAGAAATCACTGTTCAAATCTTATCCACACAAATTTATGTTTGAAGAGTAATGGGTAAAATTTATGTAGTATTACAGTGATAGCATCCACTTTGAAGCCGAGGACACACATGTGCGTTGTTTTTGTATGTTTGAATGGTGAATACTACCAATAATGTACAGCAGGGAACTACGGCATCTCTATCAGTGTCAACAGGCACCATGCCCCTTTATGCACCACAACATGCTGTATCATGTCACCAGCAGCCTACTGCCACAATAGTACACCGGAAACCATTCACAGACCCAGCTACCATATTTCTTCCAAGAGCAATGAGATGCAATTACTCATCATCTGTGACTGCAAAGCCCTGTGACAAACAAGTAATGCACTGGACATCCTCCCTACCCAATGCAGCTCTTGTTTAGTCACTGACTCCTCTAGACTTTATATAACACATAAGACTGGTGTCTGCGATGTGTGTGCTTGTCAATCACTCTTCATGCACTTGTGCTGATGATAGATTATGACCAGGGAGGTGTCTCACCTCCCTGTTATGACTGAGACCACGAAGGAATTGCAGGAAACCTACAAGAATCTGGCCATCTCATTAAAACTATCCATTGTACTACAAGCCCAGGAGGCAATCGCGGAATACGTGTAATGCAGTGTCTTCACTGCTTGAGGAGTACTACAGTCTACAAGGTACAGTATGCCTGCCACCATGGACAACATCAGGTCTTGTATGATCATGCACAAGTGTTCTTAGAGACTTATGGCCTACCAATCAAATGTATCATGGTGCAGGTTTGACCATACAAAATGTAGAATCAGCCTACAATGTACACTAAAATGACATAAAAAGTGTAACTGTACGTCCTATTACAAAGTTTTGGGCTATCTTTTCCATCAACATTAGCAGCCTTTACCACATTGATTAGATGTTGAATACCAGGTCTGCTGAGAAAAATGAAATAAACAGTGTAACCAACTACTCTGTTATGACATTAAATCACATTCAAAATATTGTAAGATATAACTTTGCTTTTTTTAATTTTGTTTCTGATTTTTTTTCCTCAAAAGCACAGGTTTCATAAAGAGGCATCTCATACCTGAGCAAGAAGCTGTAACCTACAATGTAAATCAATTGGCCTAATGATTTCCCACTTCAAGTTTCCACAACATGATGGTTTGTGATATAAATTTGTGAAAAGAAAAGAAGGAACTGCAATCAATATTTTTGTCCCAGCAAGCAAACTGCACTGTCAGTCAAGTCGATCATATCAATTAACATCAGCCAAAATGAGACAATTTCATGTACTATACAACATATATGGCTTAACCAACTCTGCTTCCAAAAAATAGTAGAATACCGGTAATGTAGAATGATAATAATAAACAAAACATATGATCCAGAAACCAGGAGGTACAATGTATGGGAAATCGCACCTACAATGTACACTATTCCATTGTGAATCAGAGCCCTGGATGTCAAGTGTAATAGCATCCCTTACAAATGATATCCAAATATGGTGGTATCCATGAGTTGATCTTCCTGTGAAACTCCAAAGTTCAATTAAATCTATATCCGAGTTTGATTTCCTTTGTTCCTTTCAGGCGAATAATTGCTAGTGGTTCTTTTACATGCAGCTGCACAGCATGTACAATGTAGCTGAGCTGATGACATGTTTTTGGGAGCAAGCAGAACAAGAATAAACAAAGCTAAACAAAACTAAAAATAAAACCCTAAAAACTCTAAAGAGTCACCCCAAAACCTAGTGTCACTCACCAGTAGTTTATGATGGGATAATGCAATAGAAAACTACCATGTCACATAATAAAACAAGCTTTAGATTGACATGCTTTTCAACATCATTATATATCCTCTATGTGATGAGCACTTGAAT
Source organism: Diadema antillarum (assembly GCF_040938485.1). Taxonomy (NCBI): domain Eukaryota; kingdom Metazoa; phylum Echinodermata; class Echinoidea; order Diadematoida; family Diadematidae; genus Diadema; species Diadema antillarum. The sequence continues at coordinate 546,099 of NW_027270944.1, forward strand.
AACCAAACACAATTCACGAATGGCCCGTCTAATAATGACATCGAGAATAAGCTTTAAAACTACAATCATCCAAGATGCACTTCATGGCTACAATGTACACTTGTCATGACTTGGAACTTGTAGTGCTTTATTAACTTACAGTAAGGCACATAACTTACAGATCAATGTGTGTGTCCAAGTGATGTGAGTCAAAACTGAAACAAAATTGCATCATATACACTACAACCATGTATCCATAAAAGATCTGTTGGTGTGGAATGATATCCTAAGAGGTTAAACTGCATGCAGACATGTGAATATCAATACATTCACTGCACGTTAACTGTATTCTAGTTGCCCATGTGTGTGTGAGAGAGAGAGTTAAGTTAGCATTCAAAGACTCCTTCAGGAATATGAAATACCAATCTATAATCATTCTGTCCCTTTGTTTTTCAGGGGTAATGTTCCTTGCCCTGGATATTCATTTTGAAATAAAGATTGAATTTGAAATGCCAGTAACTTGCACACATATTAGAAGTAGGCAACATGAATTTTAACACTGTCCGACAGTTTTCACATTCATCAAATCCTCTATGGTCAGTTGTCATATAACTGTAAAGCTGATATGAAACCAAACAGCAGGATGCCACTCTGTACCAAATCTACAGGGATGGATTTTTCCTTACGTCCAAGGGTGCACCCTCTATTTATGTTGGCAAAGCCTACGTGTACAAGTACAAGGAATTGTATTGTCCATGTATCTTACACACAAACCCTAATTCTGAATCTATTTGGCATATATTTGGTACATTTTGGCACATACGTATTGAGTAAAGTCCATCCTCAAAATGATCTTCTTTAAAAAAAAAAATGCATTAGGTACAATGTACAATGTACATTTATGTATACTACATGTACAACGTATGTCTAGGTGGAGGGTATACTGAGAACTTTTGCCTCACACAATAGGAAAATGTCAATAGACTGTGCCATGATTATAAGACATTTTGTGATCAATTTATTTCCACCAAGTATTTGAGAAAGAGGTAGACAGCTGTCAGGTTCTAGTCAGAAATAGAAGAAGTAACGTCTCCTAATCTTTGCGATTAAAAAAAAGAAAGAAAGAAGGAAACAGAGTCTGCACATGAATTGACAGGTTATGCCTTGCCTCTCATGCACTGTACCAACTCTCATGAAATCCATGCACATTGTTGCACTTGGCCAGTACGACTGGCAGTGGTCTTAAACTAGCAAATGTATGTAAATTTATGCTTTGTCTAGACAATTGATCTGTTGTAGCATTGCAACATGAAAGCTCTAAGTATTTAAAGGACAAGATCACTTGTACATATGTACATGTAGATGTAGATTTGAGTGAGTGCAGTAATAGAATACATCAGTGAAAGTTTGAGGAATATTGGAAACTCTGCTCAAAAGTTATGAATTGTTGAAGCTTCAGTGCTGTCAATGCTGAGTGGGAAAACCACAGACAGTTTGTGATGTCACATGTGTAGAACAATATAAAGAAAATATATAGAAAATTAAACATATTTTCACTTTTCTCACAGAATGAAAGAGCACTTGATTCATCTCATTCAGAAGGCAGAAGAATAATATCACCCTTATTACATAATGTATACATTGTACAGTTGTGTATGTCAGCAACAAGTTGAGGGAATGTGTACTTTTCAAAAAGAATTACATTTTGTGGAATTCTCTTTACTATCATTCAACATTGTATGCATGTGACATCACAAACTATAGCAGTCTTCTCACCCAGCGATGGTGGATTGATTGAAGCATTGAAACTTTAAAAATTCATAACTTTTGAATGGATACAGTCTAATTTTCCTCAAACTTTGACTGATATGTTCTATTATATTGCTGCATTCCACACATACATGTATATTAAGGTGAACTTGTCCTTTAACTCTTTTATGTGTCACAAGTAACATGCCCAACTCGATCAACAGTGTGCCAAGTTTGTATATTTTGCTCACACACAATCCCGCCAAAACCGATTGATAAATCACCAAATGCCACAATACAATGTAAGCTTCATTCGTAATTCCATTCCTCACAGGGCCTACAAAATATGTAGGCTAGATCTATACTTTGCATTGCATGGCCATGGAGAGTGAATAGCAGATTTTTGAGTAAATTATCACTTTCTGTTGCAGTTGTGCCCATATCTGCAATTCACAAAAATCATGCCTGTCAGACCTAGACAATATTGTAGCTACTAGCCATTTTGAAAGAAAAATATCATCATCATCATCACCATCATCATCAGTATCTACTAATTAGCAGTGTCACAAAGTTTTCATCACAGAAAAGCTTGGAATTTTACCTTCAACTTTTCTCACTGTACATCTAGCATACACATTTCTACGAAAAGTTACATGACTTTGAAAAACAATGTTTTCCCAAAGCACTCATGGTCATCAACATTGTGTGGTCTTGTTGGATTGGAATAATTAATGTGGCACACCATGACACACACACATGAATGATCGCATGAATACCAAAAGAGGCACGACTCTCTTTACCACTGCACCAACAATGCCCATTTGCATTCAATTTCATGATATAGAAAAGGATACATGTGAGATCAAGGTCAAAGGTTCCATCTCGATGTCTGGTCTTATTCTTGCTGACGATTGACTTAATCTTATTCCCTGCCATTATTCCTTGGACACTCAGCAAAGCTAGCTGCAACTGCAGCTAGCTGGCTGTCTGTTAGTGTCTGGGCTGCTGTTAGAGACCTTTTTGTGCCTTGCTGATCTCCGACAAGAGAACAAAATCGGTAGTATAGTGCAAGATATTCTCGGTGATCACCGCTACATCAACAATATTCCAGGGATGCAGACAGAGGGGTCACATTGACAAATTTACACGTCTTAGGGCTTGGGACCGGCCATACTCGATTTCACAATTCTGGCTCTGAACACGGTCGATAGGAATAGGTCGCCATTAAATTCTTGACAGTTTTTTACGTATACCTTGACTTAATAGTCTTAGTTGCACGTATGAGACCATCATAGCAGATGGTCATTTTCCTGCTGAGTTGGAAACACCATTCGATACATTGCCATCCTGTTTACATGACGGTACTGGATAAAAACTACATTTGAGGCTGGTAAGTCACCTCTCCCTCCAAGACAGTCCCATCAATGGTTTTCCGTGTAGGCCTATATGTGAGCACTCAAAATTCGCGTCACTCGATCCCATCTAAAATTCTATGCGGTGAAGTCCGTCTGCCGACTGCCCCTGTCGTACTGTACTGTGACATCTAGCATACTGACGGACTGGTGCGGTGTATGTATGGTACATACACACACACACACACACACACACACACACACACACACGCACACACACACACACGATCCGGGCAGTTGTATTGTAGCTAGCGAGCGATCATGGTTAGGATCGTGCGCGCACGCACACTACACACACAGTACATATCCACACACGAACGAACGCACTCACACACACGCTTAGTTGCACACAAGAGTGCAAGTTATACATCGCACAGCATCACCGAGAGAGCGAGCGGAGAGTTCCCGTTTCGCGTTTGTGCCCTCAATCGTACCATGGAGCTCCATGGTAGTAATATTGAGTATTGCAAACACACACGACACACACACACGTGCGCGCGCGCACGGGACATACAGTAACGTGTGCGTGCACACACCCAGAGCACACTCGACCTGCGAAACTTCGCTTCCATTATCATCTCGGCAATTAGGTTCAAAATTTTATAGTGGCGCAGAAATAGAGATATGACTGTATTATAGATATATCTATTAAATAGAAATATAGTAATTTCCCTTCCATTTGCGCCGACAGTTTCAGGCAAATGGCGCCCTAAACGACAAATCACTGCATTTGGTTTCGTTCACCAATTTTGAATGCACTATAAAAAAAAAAAGATGTTCAGTGCTATCAACATTTTAAGATACAACTATGCAGCATGGTAGAAGAATCATCAAAATTTGACGTGGATAAAGAAAGTTAATGAATTGACCCTTTTACAACTTATTTTGTGAGGAACAATGATGAGATAAGGTTCGTTCTTCCGAATGTTCGTTTATCCGAAATGTAACGAGGGTGCGTTCTAACGGACCTTTAGAATTACGAATCCTTTTTCTCTCTTCTTCTTCTTCTTCTTCTTCTTCTTCTTTTTCTTTTTCTTCTTCTTCTTCTTTTTCTTCTTCTTCTTCTTTTTCTTTTTCTTCTTCTTCTTCTTTTTCTTCTTCTTCTTCTTCTTCTTTTTCTTCTTCTTCTTTTTCTTCTTCTTCTCCTACTTCCTCTTTCATTCTTTTCTTTTTTATTATTAACGAGTCTTCGGAATACCCGAGAAGCATATTTCATTTCGGATTCATGGACCGTCGGAACTGAACGAACCTTATTTCATTTTTGGATTAAAGAAGCTTCGGAATAACGAACTGTATAGGCCTAACCTGCTGTATTTAAGAGCAATCGTTCCCTTTGAGTGGTACCTGGCCACAGAGGTGACGGGTGGATTCCTAATTCCAATGTTTGGCAATCTTTCATAACGAAAATAGACAATGGGTGTGTATATCACCCTTCGTGGGAGTGTACAATAGAGATATCTTCGCTGAATATAATTTTATAAAGAAAGAAGAAGGAGAATGATTTTGTTTTGTTTTTGTTTTTTCGTTGTTTATTTTGTTCGTTTGTTGTTGTTTTTGTCTGTGTGTTTTTGTTATTGTTTTTTTAAGATGCTGTGAAAGGAAAGTATGAAGGAAAGTTGACTACAGTGTACATATAGTTTCTCAAACACGAGAACAACATCTCGGTTGCGATAGTCGCATATATACACGAATACATCAAAATGGACATTATTCCGCACTGATGCTCGATACTCGATTTTTCAGCCTTTATCATTGAACCCCAGGATTTCATTCCCGTTTTTTTGTTTTGTTTTTTTGTTCAATCTGTCGCAACACGCATTCAAACTAACTGATGTGTTGGCCCCACAACTTTCTCATTTTAAAGATATATTCTTATCTATTTCTTTACTTCTTCTTAATTTCTTTCTTTTTAGTGGGTGGGGATCAAATGTACACTACGTACTTTGGAGGACACTCATCTTTAGCAACATAGAACAACGCCTTATGAACATAATCCCCGTTTTGAAAATCATCATCCCTCCCAGCTTGACTTTAATTATGTAGTAATTCGAATGATTGTATATAAAAGATTTAAGTTGTTCTTGAAATAGTATTTTTTTTTTCTTGTTGATGCTGTTGTTGTTAACACAGAGAATTCAGTGAAGAATTGCGTGCAAATCAATGGAAGACATGTTAGGTGGTTGACTTTCATGAAATGCGAAGTAAAAAATGATAAAAGAAGTAATTGTAGAAGTTCTGTAAACTTATGCTTAAAACAAGAATGTTATTACTAAGGGAATTTTACATTAAACATTTTTCGTATGTTTTCACCCAGTACCGATGTTTACGATCAAGTCCCCACACGCAAAATATAGAAGAGGTGGTGTATTATAATCGCCTCACAACACAACTATCCCATTTGTTGGTACACACAAACACCTCTCTCTCTCACACACAATAAAAATAATGTTTTCAATTGATACCAGTATTTATCAACTATAAAACATCTTTCCAACCAGCCATGCATCCATATTTGCCACTGTATATAGGTTGTTACAAGATGATCCACAGAACATGCGTGTTTGGTGCGAAAGACATACAAGTTGTGAAATGATTATTACGTCAAACGGGGACGTTTTGGTGAAGCTCATAAATGCATATTACAGTGCGACAACGGGAGACAAGAGGTGACGCCATCGTCGCCTCCTTCAATTTGCACACTGCTGTGCGTGGTCGCGTCTGTACTGTTCAGAAAAGCATATACCAATGCGAAACTTTGATTCAAGTTCGATTTCGACGAGACTTATATCTGTGTCATTAATTTTCAGGATTATTTCTTTCTTTCGTGTATTGTTTTCCATATAGTACAAAATTCGAATTCTCATTTTATCCGATGCATGTGTGTGTGTGTACATTACAGGGGCGTCACCAGCTTTTTTTCAAGGGGGGTGCGTTTTGACACTAAATGTTTACGAGATTTTTTTGACAGACATTTGGAATATAGGAAGCTCTCAATCCCTAGACTTTTACTGTTTTTTGAGGGAAACCAAGCGGGGAAAGGGCACCGGCGCGCCGGTAGCTAGGATTTCATCTTAGGGGGGGGGGGGGGGGGGGGGTTAGTATGCGAGGGAGCGAGCAAGGGTGGGGGGAGGGTGTGGAAGTGCCGGAGAGGGTTGTTATACCCCTTATAAATGGATTATGGAATGACGGTGTGAAACGACAAATTACTGGCAGCGATATCAGGAGAATGGCATCACGACTACATGCGAGCGAGCGGAGCGAGCGAGCTTGAAAAATTTGACATTAAGCAGTTCCAAAACTGCCGTTTGTAGCCATATTTTTTGCTTTGTAAATTAAGGGGGGGGCACCGGGCGCAACTGCTGGCAATTACTGGCAGCAACATCAGGTGAATGGCATAATAATTAAATGCGAGCGAGCAAAGAGAGCGAGCTTGGAAATTTTGACATTTTACAGTCCAAAAACTGCCATTTGGAGCCATATTTTTTCGCTTTGGAAATAAAGGAGGGGTGGGGGCGCAACGGGCGCAACTGCCGGTAATTATTGGCAGCAACATCAGGAGAATTGCATAACAATTAAATGCGAGCGAGCTTGAAAATTTTGACATTTTACAGTCCCAAAACTGCCGTTTGTAGCCATATTTTTTTTTTTTTTTGCTTTGTAAATTAAGGGGGGGGCGCAACGGGCGCAACTGCTGGCAATTACTGGCAGCAACATCAGGTGAATGGCATAATAATTAGATGCGAGCGAGCAAAGAGAGCGAGCTTGGAAATTTTGACATTTTACAGTCCAAAAACTGCCATTTGGAGCCATCTTTTTTCGCTTTGGAAATAAAATAGGGGTGGGGGCGCAACGTGCGCAACTGACGGTAATTACTGGCAGCAACATCAGGTGAATTGCATAACAATTAAATGCGAGCGAGCGAGCGAGCTTGAAATTTTTGACATTTTACAGTCCAAAAACTGCCGTTTGTAGCCATATTTTTTTTGCTTTGGAAATTAAGGGGGTGGGGGTCGCACCGGGCGAAACTGCTGGCAATTACTGGCAGCAACATCAGGGGAATGGCATAACAATTAAATGCGAGCGAGCGAAGAGAGCGAGCTTGGAAATTTTGACATTTTACAGTCCAAAAACTGCCATTTGGAGCCATATTTTTTCGCTTCGGAGATAAAGGAAGGGTGGGGGCGCAACGTGCGCAACTGCCGGTAATTAGTGGCAGCAACATCGGGAGAATTGCATAACAATTAAATGCTAGCGAGTGAGCGAGCGAGCTTGAAAATTTTGACATTTTACAGTCCCAAAACTGCATTTTGTAGCCGTATCTTTTTTTTTGCTTTGGAAATTAAGGGGGGGGGGGCGCACCGGGCGCATCTTACTGCTGGCAATTACTGGCAGCAACATCAGGTGAATGGCATAACAATTAAATGCGAGCGAGCGAAGAGAGCGAGCTTGAAAATTTTACATTTTACAGTCCCAAAACTGCCGTTCTTAGCCATATTTTTTCATTTTGGAAGTTAAGGGGGGGGGGCGCACCGGACGCACCTGCAGGCAATTACTGGCAGCAACATCAGAAGAATGGCATAAAGATTAAATGCGAGCTTGAAAGTTTTGACATTTTACTGTCCCAAAACTTCCATTTGGAGCCATATTTTTTCGCTTTGGAAATAAAGGAGGTGGGGGGGGGGGGGGCGCACCGGGCGCAACTGCCGGCAATTACTGGCAGCAACATCAGGAGAATTGCATATAACAATAAAATGCGAGCGAGCGAGCGAGCTTGAAGATTTTGACATTTTACAGTAAAAAAAAAAACCAAACAAACAAACTGCCGTTTGTAGCTATATTTCTTCGCTTTAGAATTTAAGGGGGCGCATCGGGCGCAAGTGCTGGCAAATACTGGAATCAATATCAGGAGAGCATATTGATTACATTCGAGCGAGCGGAACGAGCGAGCTTGAAAATATTACATTTTACAGTCCAAAAACTGCCGGTCTTTTCTTAGCCATATTTTTTCGCTTTGGAAATTAAGGGGGGAGGGGCACCGGGCGCAACTGCTGGCAATTACTGGCAGCAACATCCAGGTGAATTGCATAACAATTAAATGCGAGCGTGCGAAGAGAGCGAGCTTGAAAATTTTACATTTTACAGTCCCAAAACTGCCGTTCTTAGCCATATTTTTTCATTTTGGAAGTTAGGGGGGGGGGGGCGCAACGGGCGCACCTGCAGGCAATTACTGGCAGCAACATCAGAAGAATGGCATAAAGATTAAATGCGAGCGAACGGAGCGAGCGATCTTGAAAGTTTTGACATTTTACAGTCCCCAAATTGCCGTTTGTAGCTATATTTTTTTGCTTTGGAAATTAAGGGGAGGGGGGGGGGCGCACCAGGCGCAACTGCCGGCAATTACTGGCAGCAACTTCAGGAGAATGGCATTACGACTAATGCGAGCGAGAGGAACGAGCGAGCTTGAAAATTTTGACATTTTACTGTCCAAAAAACTGCCGTTTGAAGCTATATTATTTTTTTTTTCGCTTTGGAAATTAAAGGGGGGGGGGACGCCCGGTGAGCCCGGTGCGCCCCTCTCCCTGGATCCGCCACTGGTAGTCAAGGGTGTGGGTTTATGTTCATGACTGGGGGAGGTATGACCAGCGAGGTGGCGTCGAAGTGACCAAGCGGGGAAAGGATGTCCAAAATCTGCACTTTAGAGCATCCCATAAACTAATTGTACGTGTTTGTTTGTGTGTGTGTCTTATATGTACGAGGAAAAGTTAGGAATTAGCCCAGGGCAAGTCTTTTTATTGGCAATGCAAGACATTTTTACATAGACTAGTATGTATAAAGCAACACTGCAAAATCAATGATCTAGCTTTGATATAACGAAGAGTAAGGTACAAAAGTATACATTCTACATCACATTGCGCAACATTGTAGCGACTCTTCGTTCGGATGTACTGAGTACACTGCGCACATCCTGCTTATGATTATGCAGAATGCCAACCAGGAATCACGCTGAATCACAATCTTTTGTCGGGTCCGGGCTTTTTGAACAATGTTTCACACTATATACCTATCTAATTATGGTTAAAAGGAATCATAGAAAAATATCTTATTTCTTGATCACCCTTTCATTCAAAAGCAGTTTACTAACACTTGAATCACTATTTCGGTAAGTCTTTTTTTTTTTTGCCAGCGGATTGGGAGGGGGGCGCACCCCCCTCCGTAGTTACGCCACTGCTTTTGGGTGAACTAATTGGACAGATTTCTTGAATTCTAACAAAAAAGCAAGAAAATCTTTTCATTGCGGGAATTATGATTATGTGGGATGGGGCAAACGTGTATAAGTGCTCCGTATCGTACGGATGTACAGTACGGTCGATAAATAGTAAACACTGTAGAATACTAATAGATATGTACAAAATCAGTGCTGCCAGGTGACCAGGGGTGCGAATTATTATTATTATTTGTGTGTGTGTGTGTGTGTGTGTGTGTGAGTGTGTGTGTGTGTGTGTCCCTGGTGCAAAATATAAAAACAAATTAGAAAAGAGTAATTATTTAGCGTCCGGCGTTGAGGTCGCTCGCAGACTGATTTTTTTTTTTTTTTTTTTTTTTTTTTTTAGATCTGAAGGGGGGTGCGTTCGCACCCAACGCACCCCCCCTGGTGACGCCCATGCATTATAATCATAAATATAATATATCACAGGTCCGTAACTATCAACGGGTGCTAAACGACAATCCCCCCCCCCCCCCCCGTGAGAAAGGTCCGCTGAAACATAATAATTTTTTAAATCAAAATAATCTAGTTTTTTATTTGTATTTTACAACTTAAATAACCAAAGTATGTCTACTTTTTTTTATTGGAAATTTTCCAAATATCCCTCACAGAGTGATATCGTGAGAGTTCAATTCGAAAATGTAAAAGCTCCCTCTATAATGAGGGAGATATATATAACGCTGAGTTAAACAGTGTGTTCTGTTGGATATTCCCCCTCTCAGCCCAGCTCCGCTCGTGGTCACTGCGCTTATTCAAATTATTTGAGCAGTAAATGAAGAAGTCACGCAACTACAGAATTCAGTTTGTCTGTGTCTTCTTCTTCTTCTTCTTCTCCTCCTCCTCCTCCTCCTCCTTTTCTTCTTCTTCTTCTTTCAACTTGAATAGATAGCCAAAGAATCGTGGTACTTTCTTGATTGAAGATTTTCCAAATATTCCATCCAAAATGGGCATCAGATCGTTGAATTTCAATTCCAAAGATGCCAAAGCTCCCTGGTACCCGGTGGTCGGTCACTGCGCTTTATAGATGCTATAGATTTTCAAATAATTTTGAGCAGTGAAGAAGAAAAGTCAGCCGATAACGAAAAGGAACAACTAAAAGGAATTTATTTTGTAGGGTGTTTTCTTTTTTCTTCTCAATTTGCATAAATAACCAGCTTACTTTTTCGACCGAAAATTTTCCACTAAGTGTGGACGCATCTGTGATAATCATAGAGTATCCTGGCGTGTCTTGCATTTCCCCTTTTTCTCCTTTTTAGGCCTATTCCTGGTAAATCTCAAACCGCTTCGGCCGAGTTTCTCCATGGTACAGACGAATATCCGATGACCGAAGTAAGTTGGGAGCTCTCGAATTTCAGTACTCTAACTTCCGTGTTCGATTACTAATATATACACGAACAAAAGACGGCAAAGTTTAGAGAAAGTTCACGGAAAGGTGGTGCATAGGCCCTGCTGCGAATCGATGGTTATCAAAATCGTTATGATTAGCTTTGTGTAATGCCATTAAGTGCGTTATAAAATATATGTTTTACCAAATTTGTTTTTCAAGCTGTCTGTTTACTTCTGCCTTACTCAAGGAAGGGTACATTTGCATACAATATCGGGCACTCGCAGGAATTCTGATCATTCTGTTCACGTATAAATATATAGGCAGCACATTATACAGGACAAGCAACAATACCAAGCATTGCCTCTTGCAAAATCTACATGCACCCAAATAAGAGAAATACCAATGATTTCTGATCACAATGAGAAATTTTATCTTAGCAGATTTCTGATGGGACAGACAAAATAATTTGAGATGAAGGGCTTGGGCGATTGTTCAGAAGGAACTGCCTAACCTTCCCTTACAAACAGCTTTGCCTAACAGACCACTGGTGAGCCAGCATAGGGCCTACTAATTATAGAGAGACTGTCCAATTTATATATTCATATAGAAACCTTAGCTTTCGTTTTGATCAATCTGAACCTATACATAATGTGATATGAGTCTGTGTTACTAAAAGTATGGAAGTCTATGTGAGCATGAAATGAATTGAAATACTTTAATGCCATGCACACGTTAACTGTCATGCCAAATTAACTATTTTAAGTTTAGGACATGTCTATAATCTAGTCATACATGTATGTATGTATGTATGTGTGTATGTATGTATGTATGCACATATATATACATTTATATTAATATATGTGTGCATCTGTGTGTGTATCTAGTATAATGTATGTGTATGCATGATATATACATAAGTTTTATACTGTAGTATTTAAGCCCATTTCATAGATCTTTTGATAATCATTAACAAATGACCAAAACCCTGATAAAATGCAATATCAAAGAAAACATCTAATCTCACTAGAACACAAACCCACATATTTTCATGGTATATATATATATATATGTGTGTATATATATATATATATATACATATGTATATAGTATAGTTTTCTTCTCATTTTGGGGGTTATAAGAAATGTTCAACAATTAATAGCATTTGATCTTGTACATGCTACACAAGATCACATATACCACGTCTATGCATAATTAGCATAAGTGTAGTTTCATTTCACACAGAGTCTATGGTTGTGGTGCATATATGCTCAACATGGGAAATTATAAACTTGCAAAAGAAGAACAAATAATTGTGTAAACATTTCTACTGTATGTACACACAGATTTAGATACAGAAAGAGAGATCAAAATTGAAGATAAATGAATGCCAAACACAACTTTACACCTTAAAAATAAATCTGTTTATTTTCATCTCTTCCTTTCTGTTTAGTATCATATATTTACAATGAGATATATGGTATGCTTTTTATTAACACCAATATGCAGTCATCAGCATTTCCTGGATGTGTCTTGTAAGAACGAACATGTTTTGACAAAAATATATGATAACCTTACCAAAAAAAAAAAAAATGCAACATATCAAACCAGATGAATTTCAGTACAAAATATCCATACTGTGAACAGGACTAAACACGCTGATCGCAACAATGATAACTTGCACATATGAGGAGAGTTATTTCAAAGCAAACGTCTTCAACAGTCCGCCCTGCACATGTTAGATCTCAGGTTACGAACTACCTCTCTCATCATTTCCCTGTTTAAAGACATCACTTTGTTAGACTGAGAATTTATGGCCCATCAGGATACTCTCTTACACAATGGAATGGGGAAGTTGAAAGTTCTTTCGCACAACGATGTCAAAGCGACCGAGTTGTCTCTTGTTTAACTTTACGATTACGAGGCACACATGCAGTACCCTGGACAGAGCATCACTATGTGGACAGCCATGAGTCTGTACTACACAAATTCACACTGTACTCCAACTCGACAAAACCTTAAGATGTGTGTGTGAGCCCCATAGTAAGGGTGCACTAATACATCAATATTACATAGCAAAAAAAACAAAACAAAAAAAAAAACGTAGAAAATTATCTTCTTGGGTAAGCACTACAAAACTTCGGCCTGTCATTCCCTCCTTTAAAAAAAATGATAAAAAACAAAAAACAAATTCTAAAAAAGAAGACAAAGAACAAAAATATGCCTACATTTAATTGCCAGATTGCTCAATGTCAGACAAAAACTTCTTAATGGATTGTAAGCAGCATTTCTTCTTCTTTTTTGGTTTCTCTCTTTGATGATTTGATCTTATTTATTCAATAATCATCTCTTTCTTCATTTATAATCACTGTATAGCCCAGTAATTGGACAATCACTTTGTTCAGTTTCATTTTGTCCTTTTAGTGCAAGGACATCTCTCATGGATATGAAATGTGCTACATAGGAATTTGTCATATCAATCATTATCACTGTTGTTGTTATTATTATTATTATTATTATTATTATTATTATTATTATTATTATCATCATCATCATTATTATTATCATTAGCATAATAATATATAATTATTTTTTTATTATCATTATTTTTATTATTTCTATTATAATCATTATTACTATCATTTTCATTTTTATTACCATTCATATTTGTATCATTACTATGATCATCATTTTACTATCATTGTTACCTTATCATTATTATCACTGCGACGACTACTACACTAGTATCATCATTATTTGAATGTTTATTCCAAAGGCAGGTGTAGGGATAGAGATGAAATGAGATTGGCTTACATGACCAACTGTGTATCCCATCCTCACGCTCCCCCCCCCCCCCCCTTCCTTCCTTCCATACAGGCATGATGGAATTCTTAAAAAGAGCAGTGATATTCAGGATGAGGTCTAATCAGCCCGACAATTTGAGGTACAAGCTGCCCCATTCTTATACTTCAATTGAAGCAGAGTCTGGTAAGGAATATCATCATTGAAGCTAGGAGACGGCAACTTTGGCAAAGTGGAAATCACCAAACCATCAGAATAAACTCTACCTGATGAGCTCTATCTATGTAACACTGATCTAGCAAACTCACTTTGTTCCAGTAATCTTTCAAGCCCCCACCCAGGGTGTAGGTTCCTTGGTACTGACACAGCTTTGTATCTGTGGCACTCTTTTTTCTTGGGGGAAGGGGGGGGGGGGGGGTAGGGGATCATCCTGGAGAGGTTACCATTACAATGCATTATTTTAGCAGTCATCCTAAAATCAACTCATTTTTTCTCATTTACATAGCTCAACACACAGACCTTCAAAGTATTTACTAACTGCAGAATTATTATTCGTAAGCTGAACAGAATCGCTACAATAGATCAAATTTATTCATCACAAAATTCACTGCCCCTCTCTATCCCAGCAGCTTTGCAAGACAATGTGAGATTTGATTTAAATATGGGATTCAAATTGTTCCATCTATTTTCTCTTGACGTGGTGTCAAGTGTACACAATCCATTTCAGTAGTTCATCACATCAATGTGATATTGAGGAAGACCAACATTTTTTTTTTCTTTTCATAGACAATGGATGTACACAGAAAGCGACCTTCAAAGGGGAAAAAAAAAAGAAAAAAGAGAGAAATAATACTACTCTTTCCATAGAGGGGTTCTGCCTGAAACTAAAACAAAACATAACAATTCTTAGACCTAAACTGGCAACACTCCCACAGAATATGGTGAAAAAAAAAATTCCTGAAGGTTACACAAAGCCCCCTAACCAGCACAGAATATCACAACATTACTGATATAGGGGAAAATATGGCTACATGCATTCATTAATTTGGTGCATCTTTATACGTTTTGAGTTAAATAACTTCTGCATAAGTGTTAGACAAGTGCGAGTTCGGTGACGACAGTGTCTCTACACCTTTCTGACACAACTTCGTAGCAAACGAGTAAACAAACAAAAATGTGTTCTCTACATGGCAGAAGCATTTGAATTGCACAGTTTGATATTCATCATCACCTCCATCATCCAATATTGACAGTAACGCTGTCAACATCCTGAGAACGGCACCACAAAAATCAACATCACCACCATCAACAACATCATCATCATCATCATCATCATCACCTTCATCGAGTGTATATAAGGAGCAGCAGCAGTACCATCATAATATAATGTAATCAAAAATCTACTACAAACATGCATGAACATTGTACATCTGGCCCTCTTGGGGCTTTCCTTTTCGCTATACCAGATAGCACAAATGAAAAACAAAAACAAACAAACAAAAAAAGCTACACATTCGCCATCTTCACGTTATCTCTCCTCATAATAACTACAGAGAGATGACTGCATGAACGTCATCTTCCACAACCCAAGGGAGGAAGCACACCCCCAAAAGATACATTGGCCCATCACTAGGGACGCTGGCATCTCCATGGCGATGGAGGAGGAGAGAGGCAGGTGTATACAATAAGTGAGCCGTCACGAGCCGACACAACTCCCGTCTACTTTTAAGGCCTTACTTATAGATCCTGGGACACGATTCACATACTATCTTCTGGATTAGGTGTATCAATAAATATTGTCTTTTTTCTTTTTTCAATACTCCTGACCCAGGGTGTAGCTCAACATGACATCCCCTATGAGAGATGGGGGATTAATAATTTTGAGGATGTTAGGGGAGACGACACTGGCCTTCTCATCCTTGCATCATGAATTCAAGCTCAAGTTCCAAGACCACTGTTTGTTTTTGATTTCTTTTTTTTTTAATCAACTCAGTGAGAGAAAAAGTACCAAGCAGAAAAACAATAAAACCACAAGTTAATCTAACTGCTTTATGGGTGTTTTTCTTTTTCCTTACAATTTGGACAATTTGTGATTGTGCAAAGCCTTGTTCTTTTCTAACAAGAAGTTCTGATTTGGCAAAAAGGGCAGCAAAACTCAATTTAACAGGTGAAAGATTTTGTAATGCCTTTGAAGACAAAGTAACACCAAGCCCACGTCCTCCACAAATCTTCCTGGTGTGCACTGTCACAATAGGGGAGGACCAGAGGAGGGGAATTTTCGATGCCATGAAACCAGAAGTTTCATAATGAAAGATGGGCACTTGTCCACTGTTTTTTATCGAATTGTATTGTCTCGTATGTAAAGCAAGATTTAATTTCATCAGAGGCTGATGCTTCTTCAAAATGATTTTAAAAAATACAAATAAATGAATAAACAAACACAAAAAAATCTTACAGTAAGAAAAAGGTACCACACTAAACTCTTTGTTGATTTAAACTTTGCAATGCTGTTGTTACACACATGCTATATTCATTCAAGACACACTCAAATAAAATTACAAATTAGAGGAAAATGGCACAAAATTGAAATTTGAGATGACGAAGGGGAGGGGGGAAACAAAACAATACAAATCATACCAGACCCGGAGATATTCTGAACATATAGTAGCAAGAAAACCCATGGAATGCATATCACGAAACTTGCATCAATCATCCGTTTACGGTATTACTGTTTGGTCGCTGAGAATTTTGGAAAAATACACAAGATGCGATGTCTGGACATGGGCAACTTTCAGCTCAAAGACAAAGACACGAAACGCAAGGATCATTAGTTGACCAACTGTTCATTTCTCCCCCTTCCAGTAAACCCTAGAAAGTGCAGATTTTACAGTCAAACAAAATGCAAAAATGTAACAAAGCATAAGCTACATTTGCTCCATGAATGAGGCAATTTGCTTTTTGTAAGATTGAAGAGGAATTCCAGACCAGTTTAAAGTGAGTCTGAAAAGAACGAGTCCAATTTTACAAGCCCCAAGGGGAAATTTCATCAAAATGGGTTAATTAGGGAAGTTATGAAATTATTAAGTTTTGCTAACTTTTGCAAAAGTGTTCTAGAACAGTTGATATGAATATGCAAATGAACGAGCTGACAATGTTATCACCTTTACTGTGATCGTGTACAAAACGCTGACAAACATAAAGTTTTCTGCTGTAAAAGTGTAAAATGTAATATTATCCCTGGCTGCATAACTCAAAAATATTGATCAGTCAGGTTATATATTACGATTTGAGACTGGGGGCATGATTGCTTTGGAACTACAATAACAACAAAACCACAAAAATTTGCAAATTTTTTGTACAAACTATTTGGCAAGTTGTGAAGCGTTAACAGCATCCGCTTACTCATTCGTATATTCATGTTAACTGTTCAAGAACTGTTTAGTGAAAATTAGCAAAATTTCACAATTTTACAACTTCCATAATTTTAATCAAAGTTGATCAAATTTTCACTCTTGCACTCATTTTACTCTTTGTTATCAGACTAACTTTTAACTGGTCCAAATTTCCCCTGTAAACCACTTTCAGGATTTTTCTGAAAATGTATATATGAAGATTTACGCAAAGTAGACTCAAACAGACACATAATTCTGAGGAAATGGGAATTACAAAGAATATCGTGGCATCATAAAGATGATCACTTGCAATGTCATGACACAATGTTCCACAACGAACCAAGCAAAATCAACACAAAATTAAATAAACTGGCACCCAGCTAATCACAGATGAGGACCACACTGCCCCCTTTGATTGTCCAGCATACAGATAAGAAAGATTCACTTTCATGAGTTGTTCAATACAGAGGTCGGTTTGGCAATCTACGTACCACACAACTGCAGACACAGGTCTGCGTGTTGGGCACACTGTTCCTCCAATTGTACAGTGATAAAAGCCTTCGCACTTCCATGCAGGTATAATCATTTTCATTAACGCACTACTACTGAACGAAGTGCAAAACTCCCAAATGTCCCCGTGACCTCGAACTATCATCGCTACATTTGGCATTGCATTCGTGTGTTCCCTCAAGCCCCCATCAAGATGGTGAAGAGTGATTACTATGTCCATTCAGGTAAGAACGCTTCTCATATACACCTAGACGGACACCTAAATGCTGTCGTGACCTAATGGCGTACAATCTGTTTAGAATAAAAAGCAAGGGAGTTGAAAATCGTGCACACCTTATACTGCGGAGTATATGCCCTTATAACACAAGCTGTGAAACTGGCTAATATTACCCCATCTAAATTCAGAGCGTGGTAAAAAAAAGATTTCCATCTTCCCTTCTTTGAATTTAGTTTATTCTTTAAGAATGAAATAAATCAAAAGAGAAGAAAAATTAACAATAACAACGGATCAAATTAAAATAAAATGACTGGTTAAAAACAAAAAATCAATTGTAACTTCACTGCTAGTGAAAGAAGTCTTTTCACATCAAGACATTTTCACCCATCCATCTTGTGTGAAGAGTCCACAGCTATTGCCAAAATTGTGTCTGTCACAAGGTTAGACCTTCCACTTTCTTTATGGGGCAGCAATCAGTATTTAAAAACATCTAGAGTCCATTTATATGCACCAGTTTATCTCATTTCCCTCTCCTCATAAGGAAATTGATTTTGGATCATTGCACTGAGAGGGGGGCAGGGAGGAAACTGCTTTTGATGTTTTATGTCATTTACTATTGATATTATTATTTTTTTTTTTTTTGCCAACAGGCAAATCTAATGACCATGATTCAGAGTTTAATATCATACTGATTTTGTCAACACCTTCTTGCTCCATTTTTCAACATCAGAATGTCAACTATGTAATTGCCAACTATGGAAATTACTGTCACACTGAACGTCTTCCAGTCCCTTCTTTTGTTGAATATTGCGGCAGGAAGGGAGTAGAAGATCTGGAACATTGAAAAGGCTCTGCTTTTCCCCTTATTTGGTTTCTTCAGCGAAATTTGTTGAATACAAAAACTATAAGCCCTTGTGAGCATCAGGAAACCAAACCCCTACAGTGTCTTTGACGAATTCCTAACAGAGATTTATTGATTGGAACAGCCAGTGGAGGGCATAGTTTCATCTTCTGGCGTCCTTTCGGTTTCCTCCGAATTGCAGACCTCGACAACAAGAGTGTTGGGGGTTCTGTGAGCTACAGCTGCAGCCTCTGCAGTCAACTGCAGCAATTCGCAGCAGCTGTGATGAGGCGTGGTGTCGTCTCTCGAGATGAGATGCTCCCTCCAGAGCAGCATTGTCCAAGCTCTCTTTACGAGGGGAGAATCCCCCACCCTTCACCACCCGCACCCGAGTTATCCGTCCCCCACTCATCTTTGGATTTCAATTATTGGAGGGTACAACCGGTTCCTCTCGATCGCTAGGCACACCAAAACTGCTCCCTCTCCTCGAGATGATAACATCCCATGCAAACCAACCTCATTCGCACAGGCACAATTCGAGTCTGTGGCTCTGCGATGGCCGGCAACGTCAAGTTCACACCAAAAAAGAATTTTTTTTTGTTTTGACTGGATGTCACACGATGGCATCGCTGTCCCTGATTGGTCGACACGAATGCATGCTGGAGGACGGGTCGCGGATCTGTCGTTGTGGGGAGACGCAGCACTACCTACTCAGTCAAAAAGATTAGTATGAACATGCAAAGGCAGGCGTGCAATCCGCAGAGTTGCCTTGTACGTTCTCCAAAACCGCACATTGTCCTTGAGATGTCCCGGCGCTGTGGCGAGCGCTGCGTCATACACGCGTGATTTCCATCTGATCCCATTCTGACTCGGAGTCTGTGTCTGATATGTCCTCGCCATCGCTATTTTCATGGTCGCTGCTCGTGCCTGACGACCGATCGTTGCTATCGCCTGATGGTCTCCGCGACTTTTCGCTCTCGACCCGCTTGAAGTAACACTTCACCTGTAAAAACAGAAGGGATGTAATATTGCTAAACATACGCATAGATGTACATCAACGACATATGTCATTATACATTTTTCTTATAAATAAAGAATGAGGCAACAGAGATTCAAAGTAATCGAATGAAATTTGCTCATTTGGATTCACACTAGACGTTTTGTCATCAGTCTTGCAAAGAAAGGCGCAAGTGGAACCAGTGAAGCTTTATGGTTAAAATAAATTTGTAAATGAAAACTAAACTGTCTTCTGTCATTTCCCTTGTGTGGACTCACATAAGGGAGATGGAATTTATTTTTTCTTGCACCTGACTGACAAATATAGATGATTGTCATTCCTCAACATAAATAACTATTTATGTCCGTTGCAACAGAGACATGTTGCGCAACAACTGAATAAGAAGGCACGTGTGAGCAAAAACATTTCGCTAACTGTTCATTTTTTTTTTCATACGGGGATATCATGTTACACAACAAATTGATGTTGAGCTGTAAGGTATGGTTCTTTTGTTTTTAACTGAATTCATCCAGTAGAATTCTTCCCTGAGCATTGATCCTCCTCCATGAATAGACCTACTCAATCTTAAAACACTGTAACTTGACTCGGCCATGACTGGGAGGGCTTCCAAAGAAGAAGAAAAATGATTCAATGGGTAATGCAATGAGTCAGGCGCATTGCTACAGTATGTCAGTGTATAAATACGGCTAAAATAGACATTAACTTTAGAAAACAGAACCCAAAATGAACAGGTCTAATCATAAAGCATTCTCCTATGTGAGGTCAACAGAGCAACAAGTACTTCATGAAGAAGGTAACAGCACACAGGTGTCTGAACAGCACCCAGTTGCTGTGGTGTGGAAAAGTTCTGTCCCTCCAGGGTTACAGAGTTAGCTAAAGCCCTAGTGTCAGAAACTCTCCATTTGACAAACCTTCCTGTAGTATGGGAATCAAATGGTTCCTGCGCTAAATTATAATATCTGAGATGACAAGTTTCCCTAAAGACTTTGTTTTTATGTGTGGATTTTGGGATACGTGGTTGTTTTGAGGAGGTAAGAGTATCAACTTTCACAACATTGCATTCTCAAGAGTGGAAAACGAAGCTCAGGGTATTCAGCAGCACCGTCCATGATATGCACCACAGTAGTGATTGTGAGGACATGCTTTGTTTGTTTTTTATATCCAGAGCATCGCCCTCTCAGGTGACTGAGGCAAAGTTGTGTTTTCGTAGCCGAGGAGTCTGGGGCATGTGGATGATTAACAGCCGGCAAGTTTCTGTTTCATTCAGTTTCATAAACCTTCAAACAATGTTGAAGAGTTAGCAAATGTGCACTGCAGACAGGTACGCTCGAGACGGACAATGCAAAGCATAGAGAAATCAGATTGCTCTCTATTATGCATTCACTTTCAGGATGAAATAGAGAGATCTAGATAAATGGATAGACAAACCTGTTCATTTTGATCCAGGGACCAGAAGGCAAATGGGGGAGGGGGGGAGGGGGGGGGGGGGAGATGGTCCAGATAGAAGATGAAAGAGAAAGTTAGAAGCATATTGATGAAACAAAAAAGAAAGTAACAGCTTCCCTTTGTAGGAAGTGCTTATGAAAGACAAATATTGGGGATTGAAAAAAGCTTACTTACCTTGAAGTTGGGTGAATACAACTTGTTGGTTTTGTCCTTGTTGGCGCGGTCGAGTTCGTCCTTGTTGAGTCGGAGGACGATGCAATCCGAGTCGAGGACTTCCAGGTCCTCGCTACACTGCGATGAGTTGTCGGACCCGTTGGCAAGACGCTGGTGGGGGGCGGAGTTGCTGGGTGAGTTGGCCACGAAAAACGTGTTGAACCAGAAGTGGAACATCCGGTCCTATTCCAGGAGAGAAGAAGAACATGAACAAGAATAGCCGAATGTTTACTAAAAATACATATCTCTCATTTTAATATCTCAGGTTCAGGTCATGGGTGCCTATAGAAATCATGCCCCTACGTCACACATGTCTGAGTCAGACCTACGTCCTACTGGTCCCCCCGTCCGTGTCCTCAACGAGATGTCATTGATCACTTCACTGTCAGTCCATGCATTATCCGTCGTGTTAATCTGCGACCTATCGCTCCACTCAATCTGGACGACACATTGTCTTCACTCTGACCTTTCGGTCAAGGCATGGAAAACAGCTGCCCAATGATGAGAAATGGGGAGAGACAGACAGACAGACAGGCACACAGACACACATACATACACACACATACAGAGAGAGAGAGAGAGAGAGAGAGAGAGAGATGGAGGCAGGGGAAGAAGAAGGCATTCACAGCTGAAGCAATCTGGTGTCATCGACTTCTGACCGAGGTTCGATGCCGTGACTCAAGGTGGATTCCGAGAAAGAAGGCTCTCCTGTCAAGGCTGTCGTTCGACAGATGACAGACGTGTTGAGGGGCCACTGTCATGCGACAGACAGACCATGTATGCTCATCTGAAGCTCCCTCTTCCCGATCTCGCCCCACAACACTTCTAAATGGAATACAGTCCAACCTCCATTATGCGGCCATCTCTTATCATCCGGACGCGTTCAGTGAACATGAAAAATAAAGCGATTTCAAACTCAATCAAACCTCCTACAAAACTCACAGGATTTACCTGTTAATTCCCAACAGAAACCTAATATGAATTTTACATTGAAATGTTTCAATTTCCGCTGAAAAAAAGGCGGACTACAATTTCAAGAAGTTTAGCCTAGATTACACCACTGTTATGATGTATGCTACCTACCTAGCTACCACTGGGTCTGCAGTTACATGCTGCATACAGCACATGAACATTGTTTCTCCCATGTCTAGCCAAACTGTTTATCCAATGCGAATGGAAGCCAGCCCCAACATGGCCAGACAACGGAGGTTGAACTGTATTGGGTGCTGCTTATGTATAAGTGTGGGGGAGGGGCGGGTGGAGGGTAAGGGAAGGTCTGGAATAGAAACTACCTCATTATCTCACAAATGGACAAAGAAAGAGACCTGAAAATTCTGATCCAATTTACATAAAGGTACATGAAATTGCTTTTGCCTTATTTTGTGATACAACATCTATGCAGGGAATCAGATTCAATGCTTCATCGTTAAAGTGACAGTAAGATGCCTTTGGGATTTGTAAAAGGAATCATGTGATGTGGCAACACACAATGCGGCATGCCACTTTCCCTTGTCAAGATAGCTACACACGAAATCAACTTAAACATCAACCAAAGCAGAGAGCCTAGGGGAACCCAAACAACCCCCTGCCATCCCCTACAAAAAAACAACAAAAACAAATATTAATAATAATAATGATAATAGGGCCCACACATGCAAATGTATGAGGTCATTGCCCTCTGATATCTTGCAATCAAAGCATAGGGGCGTTTCCCATGACTGGGACGGACAAACAAAACAAAACCTTGAATAACTTTCAATTCGTGACCGCAGGGAGGTCAAGCGAGAGAATGCTCAGGGAGGGGTCCCTAAATAACTTCATCTGTAAAGATGACTTTAAAGGTAGGGGATACCTTTTACAGACCTCCCAAAATGCAGCAAAACATTAAATATGAACCTCAGGGGACTTGTTTAGGCCACTGCTGAGAAATTTGGAAGTCAACAGTTATCTACAATTTGAAAAATGCACAAAACTCAACTACTCAGTAGTTCTGTGTGTCAGCCACACTTAAGCCTTTTTGTTGCAGTCTTCTGTATTTTTTTATCTATAAACACAAATCTAAAAGTATAAGAGCTGATATAATAACATATAGAGTGTGTGGCAAGAATGTATATAGAAATGTTTAAAAGTTTTGATGAACTTTCTTCACAAAATATACATGATGGACACACATGCAGTGCATGGGTCTGCAAAGGTAGCCTAGTAATGTACTGGAATTTTTGGTGAGCCCCGAAAAAAATTCAATTCAAAATCTAACGGTCAATAAAAATGTACTAAATGTTACCTTCCACTTTCAATACTTTATGGGAGTTTCTAAAATGATACTCTCTTCAACATACCACTGTATTTATACAACTCTTCATTTAAGGCATGCAAATGGGATTCCCTACCTTTAACAGAAGATGAGGAATGACCATGAAATGTACCATGTCACTGACCACGCTCAGTGTGCCTAGACAAGAACGATGATCACAACGAACAGCGTGCCAAGTCAGTGGTTATTCACTGAAGGGATGTGGGTATTTCTAGAGGCAGGCATACAGAACATGCTAAATCACGGGGACAGAATTTTATTGTTCCTATTGTCCTAAGAACAGATTTTGTACCGCCCGAGCAGATGATCAGGTGGCGTCACACCAGTGACGTGCCACCGCGTGCCATTCTTGAAGCAACAATAGGGTGTGTTTCTTGCGAAGGTCAAGAGTAAACTAGCACTCCATGTGCTCCAGTGACTAACGTGTCCATGACATTCCCGCTTCGAACATGTTCTACGTCATGAACGCATAAATCACAGCACCTCGTGAAACTGAAACCGAAAGTTTGGGGCGAGTCGGTAACAGCCTAACAGGACTTGCTCCCTTGGTTCAGGATCATTTGCAGGAAGTGACCATCGTGGAGGACTTGGTAGTGTGGGATAGATGATCGTACTTGGCTCGTTCAAAATTGCTTCAGTTTTCATGTAGTTGTACTTTGTGTAGATCTACAAGGTTTCCAAGTAGGGCAATCTACTCATATAGCATCATATTGGCCCATTCAAGAAGATTGATTCTGAGGACACCCGGAACTTTTTTTTTTTTTTAGCTTCATCTTACAGAAAAGTTGCCCCACACAAGTATTTTGGTGTTGTACATGTTGTGCAATTCTGTAGAGTTCAATATTCAGATGCCAGCTGCTATGTTCTACTCTCTGCATGGCTCACTGAAATATTGCAATTTACGATCCTATTTTTATTTTGAATCTTCAAAATGGCATTTTTGATGAACCCAATTCCATGACAATATGCACAATAGCTGAAGTGGTCTCTTTCCAATTTCAGTCAAAAAAGCACAACATTGTGATAGAATTTACTCCCATAGTCCACTGCAAAATGGGAGAAACGATGGAATCCATTGCTAAACCAAATATGTCATATGATACAGAACCAACTAATCAGAATTTGCGATTATGAGATTTTTATTATACACTTATATACACTTATTTAACATATCATCTGTGTGCAAAAAAAAAAAAAAAAAAAATGTGTATTAGGAAAATTGATTTTACAACCATTTTTGCTCAGGTTGGTCAGTCTGGTAAAACTGGGGGGGGGGGGGGGGGGAGAAGTTTGGGAGATAGTGATTCAGGGGCCAAATGGGGAACTCCTTTACCAAGTGCCATCTGATGGATGGGGGTGGGGGATGATGTTTACCTTTTTCAGCTTGTTCGGTTTGTTGAAGAACTCTATTTTGATGTCCCCGCATATTGGCACTGGCAGGGGCACCTCGCACCGCACAAACTTCTCCCTCCGTTTTGACACCTGCAATGGGGATCAACGATGGAGGGGAGTGGATTACTTAATTCAATTCAGTTCACTTTATTGATACTCATAAAAACAGAATATGTATGTACAGTGTAACATGTGTCAGGGGGAAAAAAAGCCAAAGGCTAGAGGCAAATGTGATCAGTAGTGGGTACAAGCAGACAACACAATACATTGTTGCATGTTTGTTTGTTTGCTTTTATTTCTGCATTCAATCAGATGCAATTTGAATGCAAACTTCAAAAAGTACAAAGACAAAGAATAACAAGTGCAGTGAAATAAATCGATAACAGTACATAAATAGATACACATAGGTGATTGCATTGAGCAATGTAGATATACAGAAACATAAAATAAGATATACAGTATTTTTCAGCAAACAACAGAGATCATTGAATGCAGGAGACCACCATCATAAGCGATTAAGCTTGAAATGGATGGAGGCAATGTCACATTGTGACATTGTGCTACAGGACATTTTGCTTTCAAATTGCTCACAATGATAATTTCTCACAATGATAATTTCTCAAATATATAGTCAAGGATAAATGTCACATAATTAAATCCTTAAATGCTTCAGGAAGAAAGAAAACAACA
Source organism: Diadema antillarum (assembly GCF_040938485.1). Classification (NCBI taxonomy): domain Eukaryota; kingdom Metazoa; phylum Echinodermata; class Echinoidea; order Diadematoida; family Diadematidae; genus Diadema; species Diadema antillarum. Next base: position 571,663 of record NW_027270944.1, read on the forward strand.
CATGAACTCATGTCATGTACAAAGTACAAGTTGTGACGCCATTACAAATTGTTACAGTGGCAGCTTCATTATAGCGCTCTGTACACTAATAATATGAGAAAATTTCCAGTGTTAACTTTTGCTTTCGCAGTTATAATCACTCTTGGTTTTGCCAGAAGCCGCTCTGCAAGACACATTGTTGAACAGTAGTTCATTTTTACATGGATATATATGACATCTAATAGAATGACACTTTTGCTTCTCCCTTTGTTGTCTTTTCTAGTGAAGGAAAATCTTTACACAATGCAGCAAATGGCATCCCAAAGGAGTCTAAAGTGCCCCACGTGAGAACTCAGCTGGCAGTGCACAAAGGCAAAAGACGAAAGCAGTACAATGTTGCGGGTCATCAAACTCGGGGCAGAGGAATATTGTGAAACCATAAGAGGGGAGTCTCTGCTCGTATGCCATTTGAAAAGAAGGTTGAAAATGAAACCCACAGCATGCGTCTTCTCTGTGCTCAAATACCCGTATCATTTTTGTCAAAGAGAATGTAAGTAGCTGCACGTGCATGTTGTGCAACTGAAGTGCATCCATGATTTTTTTTTTTTTTTTTTAACCGTTACTACTGGTGTAAAATTTCAAACATGGCAACACGGCATCGGATAACTTTGGGGCGTGGGCTCTCGCAAAGGAAAGTTGACACACCCCTGAGAAGAGTGATTAATCGACAAGTTGTGATGGCTTTTCGTTTGTCTTCCGCCCAAGAAAGAACCGACACCATTACCTCGTAGGCTTGTGAGGAGAAGATCTTGACCTTCTGCTGGTAGATGACAAACGCCGGCGCGCACGAGCCGCTGTTGAACAAGGGCACGGTCTCGAGGTCGATGCGCGTGAGGAGGAGCGTCGTGGGCTTGTACTCCAGCTCCTTGACGATGAGGTCGCCGTAGTACTCCACGTACCGCCTCTGGGACGGTATCGTCACACCCTGCAGGGCGGAGAATAGAAGTGAAACATGCTTGAAAGAGGGTTGGTCAGCCTTTTCTCTGATAGTGTCTTCAAGTGCTTAATAGATTAAACATAGCTTCCATATGCCTGCGGAAACTGTTGATTTTTGTTCTTAAATGGACACATATGCATAAAGAAATCTGTAAAATAATACTGTGATCACACAATTTCAGTTGGTTAATGATAAAAAGTGATGTAATAGGCAAAATGGTACACTGACTGTATTGCAATCTGAAAATATTTCTGATAGTGGTTGCTACATAACTTTTCAAAATCTATAATTGATAACTGACAAATCAGCCCAAAGCAATATCCATTGATCTTCTGAGCGAGAGTGAACCAATTGACCTTGTTGGGAAATACGACTGCCAGAGCATGATCAATCATGACGTAACGTTCTACCTATCCACCACTAAAAGGGGAGGGCTCTTAAGGAATTGAAGATGTACAGTGTATACTATGATCTAAATCATTTTACACACTTGGTTTCAAAATACTCCAAAACAATTCATTATCCTGCCAAATCGCGTCAGCCAGACAAGTTTCTTGGTAGACCCTTTCAATGGCATAATCACCAGCAAATTCCAAATGGTGAAAGATGAATTTTGAGCCCTCCTGAAAACTACGCTTCATCTTCACATACATGTATCTTTGAACATTCAGGATGACTTCAATGTCACAGGGCAAAATCAAATATACAGAATGGCAAAAGTCTTATCAGAATGAGACATGGCAGGAGAAATGAACAAAATTTCACAGTTTTATAAATCGTTGGTATTGATGACACCACATATACATATGCAACAAAGCTGAGGAGATGACATCACCACCTTCCAACTCTTCCTCCAGTCTGGATACAAAACAATTCATAGAATTACATTTTTTGGTCCTTACTTAAAGGAGGCACTATCCCTTTGCCTAAAAGTCACTATAATTGGGTTATTACAACACAACAGCCTTCTGATACAACATTTCTAATTTCATGCCAAAAGAGGATATTTTGATAGTAACATTTTTGAAGGTAGGTCAATGGGGTGCTTGTAAAGTGGTGACTTCATTACCCCATCTCATTTGGAGAGGGGAAGGTTGTCTCCAGGTATTGTCATCTTTCTTTTATTGTGTCATCGCATACACATACAGATTGGGAGAAAGAGAGAATTGCACAGATGTACATCAAACATGAAATTAGCTGGCAACCCTACATCAATGAGCACACAATCTATTGCAAAAATGGCAATAATGCATACTGTCTCGCTTTGACATCTGAAAGAGCCATTGCGACAGTCAACGTTTGAGAGGTTGGAGAGTGTTAACGAGGTCGGACACCATTTCAAACGGTACATCTCTCTGCGATGCATCATCAGTAGAGAACTGAAGGACTCTATTTCATTCAGGTTTAATTCAAGTTCCACAAAGACACACACACACCAACAAACACACAGAGAGGCCTGCTTAGACACACACATACACACATAATGAACACCCCGTACGGTTCTCTAGATGACAAGCTTGCGACTGTACGGGCGTTCAACTCTACCTGGCACTGCTAACAAAGTGAGGTCACTAATACAAGCTTGTGGTCATCGGGGTAGATTATAGCTGGGACTAATGGATATGGGATACAATCCTTGGACGTGGGCCAACACAACGGCAGGATGTCGACAATCATCTTGCCCTATTTCAGCACACTCGCTCGCTCTTAATTTCGCTCGTCTGCAGCAAACTGCCGGCAGTAAACAAACCATTGACAATGAAAGCTACTATTCGCTGATCCCACTACAAATGCAACATGGCCTAAATGCTTCCAGTAATTTAATGGAGGTATGTGAGAGGGAGTTTAATCTAAATCTGCGCCTTTGCAACAAACAGGCAAAGACGGGAACACGTTTTAAAGTAACGAAGTCTTTCCAAGCATATTTCGTCAGTTTCGCAAAGTGCAGCACATAGTCCTTTGAATGTGGGCCAGAATAACAGATTTTTAAATATTATTTCCATGGCACAAGCACAGGCTTTCATATGCATGGCCAAAGCACGAGGCAAAAGCACTTCCACTTTCCTTCCCGTTACTACGGTTCAAATTTCCTAAAAATATGATGTGAAACAGTTTTTGACGAATCAAGCATTCATTCTCAATGACTGAGGTGCAATTGTGAACAATAAGATGATTAAAGGCATCCATCCACCCATCCTTGGGTCTGTTCCGTACTGGCAACTTGGTTGATCATGGAAAGCAGAAACTCATTCAACTGGCATTCATGGCTTCCATGATCTTATTAATGGGGGGGGGGGGGGGGGAGGAGGGGGAAGGGGGAAGGGGAGGGGGTTTCACCACTTGGCATATGACCATTACCATTGGCTCCACCCACAGTGGGAAGGGCCAATAAACTCGCTCTTTGTGTCATTCACAGTGATTGATGGCCGACATGATGTCGATGACTCATTGCAAAGCAGACCGAATCTGTGATTTCCTCGCGAGAATCTGCCACAAAAATCTAGATCAGACGAACCTTTGCCACTCATACTGAAGGGACCAGGTACACTGTAAAACCGGAAATGATCTCGCCCATTTTAATTTTGCAAATTTCGAAAGAGCCAATTTTCGCAAAATTAAAATGCGCACAAATGTTCTTGTCTACACTATATGCATTGAATGCCAGTGGCAATTCGCGGAAATTTCATGCCGCGAAAAAGGCAGTTCTGAATGTATTTTTTCCCCCTTGTACATGTGAATGCAAGAATTGTCCTTTTCCTGTATATGATCGAGGAAATGGAATAATATTTGGATACTATTGTATGAATAAAGTAGAAAAATAGATCTTCTGTTATCAACAACAACAAAAATAGATATATTTGTGAGCACATTTTATATAGACATATATCTGTGCCTGCTGTTTATGATGTACAAGTTTTGTTATGGTTTTGCTTTCCACACAGTCATTAATATACGAGGGATGTGCAACATTAAAGTGTTATTCCACACTTTTTCACGTTGAATGTTATTAAAGGGACTGTACAGTACTGGTTGAGGTAGGGATTCAGGTTTTGAACATTCCTAAGTGAGATAATGAAAAGCCTCTTATGAAATATGAAAGAGCATGTAATTTTAAGAAGGATTCAACGTTTATTTGATGAAAATTGGTTTCCAAATGGCTGAAATATCCAAAAAAGTGCTAATAATAAAAGGCGACATGCCACAACTTTATTAGGATCTCTTTGTTTCACCTTGTTTTTTGATATCTCGGCCATTTCAAAACCGATTTTCATCAAATAAACTTTTGATACCCCTTAGAACTGCATGCTCTTTGACATCTCATAGAATGGTTTCTGAATATCTCGCAAAACGTTAAAAGCTAAATCTTCACCTCGACCAAAACTGTACACGCCCTTTAAGAGAGTGAAATTAGACGAAACCTCACCAAAATGGCACACAAAATGTGAAAGCGGGTAAAGTTACGCACGCATACAGCGAGCAATGATACAGTCACCACCAGAAGTGTGATTCGGAAAAGGAAAATGTGAAACTTCAGATTCCATCATTTCCTCACTTTTAGTCCAGATTCAGCACAGCTTTTACCTTTCCATTGACCAAATTTCACTCTAACTTCTTGATTTAACACGAGTAAAAACGTAATAATGCTCTTTACCCGTCAAGAAGAAAATGCCGCCAGTTTCTCTTTCAACAAAATCTCTCTCCCAAAAACACCATATCCAGGCTACGATAGGATCTGAAATTTGATAGGTTTCAATTGTTGAGCAATTGCACCCAAGAAGAAGATGAAAACGAAGTACAAGCGATCTAAGTATCATTCTGTACGCGCTCAAGCTTCCGGTTTCACATTTCAGATTTTCACTAATGTCTCCAAAATGACTTGCAATTTCGGTGAGCACTTTTGATCTGTATAGTAGGGATCACTTTGTTATTTGTAATGGAAGAGATGCCAGCCATCCCTGACAATGAGAGACTACTTTCCTTTTTCCTGGAAGACTGTCTAGAATTACCCTGCAAATGAACAGGACCTGATGGCTATGCCCATTTCTTTATTTCACTCTGAACCTCTTAGCTTTTTTGCTCCACCATACATACATACACACATACAAATATACATACATACATACATACATAAATACATAGATATATATAAGTGTATGTACAGACATACATACATACATACACACCTTCCTGTTCTTGGTCCGCTTTGAGGCGTAGAAGTCCAGGGCTTCGTTTGCAGACTGGTAGAGCCGCCGGTGCAGCATGTACGCGCAGATCATCACCCCGGTCCTCCCCTGGAAGTGGAAGATATCGTGAGATTGAGAACAATGAATCCCCGTGTGGCACAGCAACACCTACATACAAGTACATTTAATACCCCTATAAAGACCGCCGCATTAAAGTTTTCATCGAGTTTTCTGAGCTTGTAGGGCTTCGACGAGGGGCCCATCTCGCGGAGCTTGGCGTCCACGCCGAGCTGCAGCAATGTAACCATGGCAACAGAAAAGGGAGAGACTTGTGAAAGGCACGCAGATGAATGAGAATGATCTGGCCACTGGGGGTAAATTTGTAAAATTCACAGCAGTAAATGCTTTTGTTTCACTGCATATATCATAGAAACAATCTATTCTAGCCACCTCATAGTCATTGATGTTTCTGTCCTTTGTGTTTGGGTGAATGTTCATGATTCAAATGCTCTTTTAACAGCTGAACAGACAGCTTTGCCAGCTATTACCTAAACCCGTATGAAGGAGGGTTTGCAAGCTTGCTATCGGCCGACAACATTAAACCAATCATGGTAAAAATTCAAATCAAATGCATTCAATCTTCATAGCTCTGTATTGAGATACACTGTAGGTAATATGACCACAAATAAGCATAATTGTCAATTACAAACAACAACAATAACTAAACATATGCACACGATAGCCATGATGGTATCTGGTTAATATCAAGATTACAGTTAAAGTTGAACAAATACTGCAGAAATACGATGGGACCTACAAAAAAGCAAGTTAAAAACTTGGTAGTCTAGTAGATATGACGCCTGTCTCCAGCAATCGGGTTATTGGTTCAAGCCCAACCCAAGTATGTAAAGCCCATAACTTTCTATCATGGCTGTTAGTATAACACTGAATAATCAGTGTTTATTTACATTGATGAAGGGTAATTTTTCAATCCATTGCAACTAAATTCTGGTTTGCCTAATTATGATTTCATTCATAGATCACAGAAGTCTACGGGAGGTGGTGGCATTTTTTTTTTTTTGTTCACTATAGATCTACAGCTCGATGAACTGAAAATACTTGTGAGGATTTGCTATCCCTCGAGTTGCTGGATTTCAGAATCGACTCGACATCTTCGTCCATTATTAAAACTGTAATGCATTTATCGTCCCCCTCCCTCCACACTTAATGACACCTCCGACAGCACCCTTCTCAACAACTTTCCAACTCTCCTAGAGGTTGCTGTGATTAATGAGCATTTCCCATTAGTCTTATAGGTGATTTTATGTTCTTGTAGATGATTCTAATGATAGCCTCCCTAGAGCCTTTATGGGTGGAGTAGATTCTCTTGGGTTAAGGCAGCACGTTCATGAACCCATCCATCGAGCCGGCCACACTCTCAACTCTCTACTGATCAGAGTCTTGGATGACATTCACCCTATTGATCTGTTGTCGTCTTCCAATCATGCTGCTAGCGTTCCCCAGTCGAGCTCGTGAAGCCGCAAAGCCCTAAAAGAGCTGAAAGTTTTAGGAAATTTCGCAGCATTGAGTTGGACTCTCTGCTCTGCGACACGAGACTGATGTTCCAGTCTCTTCCTAGGCCAACATGTCCCTGCGGTGCTGCAGGTCAGTACTTTACAACTCATGTTTCGAGTTCTTCGATCAACAAGCAGGCTCCTCGGCAAGTTAAACACCATCACTATTTGACCTTAAGCACCATGGGTCACCAATGACACCCAGAAGTCTAAAAGATGCTGGCGCAGTGCGAGGCATTATATGACGTAGTTAGGACTTTGTATCAATGGGGGGGGGGGGGGGGCTGTACCAAAGAGAATGCGAATCTCATTACAAACAATGAGATACGATGATCAGGCTTTTTCTGTAATGGTCCCTCTCTTCTAAAATAAATTACTGGATTCTTTGCAAACATTCAATTTCTTGGTGAGTTTAAGTCACAGTTGTCCTAGTTGTCAGGCAAAGGAGGTGTTCTTTTGGTGTCAGTTTGAAATTCACAAATGTATAGGTGGTTTTTTTCTTACTCTTTCTCTCCCAATGTAAATCCTGGTTTATTTTGTAATTCAGGAAATGGTGCACTTAGAAACACCAGTACTGAGTATATTACAAGTGTTAAATCTTATTGTTAATTATCATTGTTTTTTTCATTATCATCATTATATTATTATTATCATTATTATTATTATTATCATTATTATTATTATTATTATTGTTGTTGTTGTTGTCATTATTATTATTATTATTATTGTTGTTGTTGTTTTTATTATTATTATTATTATTTTTATTATTATTTTTATTATTATCTTTATTATTAGATAAAATCGATTTTAAATTTCCTTACCACACATGCTGCCGTAGACTTACAGTTGAAATCAGTTATAAATCAATTTCAACTCTTCATAAAACAGGGCCCTGATGCCACTTTGTCTCCTGAGCTCCCATCAGCAGGTGCGATAGACAGGTGCAGATATGTCACCCTGGCTGCAGAGTGCAACATTACATTCATTCCTTTTGATAGATACTTTTTACACACATTCCCGCTCCTGACGAATCCTTGTGGCGAAAATGGTGAACTTTTCGCTGCAAATAATGCCAAATTTGCTTAAACACCATAAGATTAAATTAAGTAATGAAAAGCCATTCAGCGGAAGGGAAAAAAAATGGCAAGTGGAATAGAGTGATGTCTGTGGTTTACTCCTTGCTAGGACCGACAAATGGTCTCTTGCACAACCAAAGATCATTTCTTCGACAGGTGGAATTACAGGCAAGCTGCCACACAATTGCAATACATGATGTTAATGACCTTTCCCATACAGTTCCTATTCTATTTTTTAAAATAATTTCATCAACATTATTAGTTCTTGACATAACATATGATTCTATGAACTAATATACCACGTCGCTGACACATTCAAGTAATCCTCTCTTTTGTTTTTGAAATACATACTACAATATCTTCTTTCAACATACAATATCTTTATGAGGAATTTGATTGGCATGCCTGTCAGTGATATGGCTGGTCTTTGGCAAACCCCAAGCATGTTTGAGGGTCATACTGAATAAACTTGCAAAGAAAACTATAAAGCAAATTCAAATATATGGTGTACAGGTGGTCTGTTGAATCTATTTTTCATATGCATACATTTCATTACACATGTGTACACTGCTTAATTGAAAGCCAAGTGGAAAGCGGGAGTAAGTTTAGAGACCTTCATACGGTGTTAAATCAGGCTTCTGCTTTCTAAAATTATGACATCGCAACGTCTACTGTGTTGTGGTTTGTTTTGTTTTCGCGTCTGTTTCTGTTCTTCCTGGGCGAGGTCTGTGAACGCTGCTCGGCCAAGTAGCACAGGTGTACTCACGACGACGCACGCAGGCAAAGGGCAAACCGAACAGTGGGGGCATGGAGCTGGTTTGTGACTGCCGTGAATCACGAGAGTGACGCTCACGTCAGCACTTCCCCCGCAGGGTCGCCTTCCTCACCGTAGCCGGCGCAAAATGCGGGGCTAAAAATATTGCCGGGGAGCATGGGGGCACTGTGCCAAAAGAGAGATGAGTAAGTCGACAGGTTGCGGGCACACTTGCCAGAGCTCCCTCACTATTCTACTGTATGTGCCTCCCCCCCCCCAAAAAAAAAAGGATGATCTCTCCTGAGTGGGGCGCAATGCTGACTCCCAAGGTATGCCACATAGTTTACACAATGGGGCGAGATGGAGGGAAGGGGGGTTGGAGCATAACCTCCTATTTTTCTCGTCCAATAATGACAGTAACACTCGAAAGTTGCACATCATCTGTGTTCCTCTTCTTGAATGTGAAGAAAGAGCAATGCATGTTCTCACTTACGATGACATCAAATCAACTCATCTTCAACGCATGTTTCAGAGAAAATAAAAATAGTCCTCAGTGATGATGTGTATGCCTCATAAGATAGACAATACACAAGCAAGCACCTTACAAGCAAGCACCTTACACTTAGATCATTGTTTTTTCCCGGTAGATAAACTTCATTGTCCTCCATGCATGAATGACAAATTACTAAAACAAAAACAAATGCAAATAGATATAAATTTCTATTTTCATTCATGCCCTTTTAATACAAAGAATAGATTTTACAGCCATATACCTGTATTTATATTTATCTGAATTCTGCTTATTCCCTTTCCTCTTTTATATAAAAAACCCACTAAAGTGAGCACAAATCAGGTTAACTGCTCATTTTGAAGGGATAATATTATCTTACAAACAAACACAATAGTTGGATACTGATAGATGGTCTCCATAACTTAGAATTTATAATGAACATAAGATTAACTACTCCTGGAAAAAAAGAAAAGGACTCGTATCCATTACTGAGAATCGATAAAAAAAAAAATGATACAGCATTATATAAACAATTGACACTAAAATCTGATCAGAACCATAATAAAAACTGAATGCCCGTAGAGTATGTTCCTCGAGTTCTAATTCCTAATGATCAATTTGACCCAGTTCTGATATGCCGGTATGACGGTCTGCCAGAAGAAAACAACAAGTACAATAATGGTAATGAAGATAACAAAGAGAGTACAGACCAGTGCTACAGTAATGCTTCTACCAGTAAAATAATGGTAACGCACACCAGACATGAGGGCAAATCTCGCGCAGGACAGCTTGGGCATGATCTAATTGCAAGCTTTCTTCTTATTTTTTTTTTTTTTTTTCCATGTCAGGAGTTGATAGGTGTCTCAGGGCACAATGGGATATTGAATCTCTTCCTATCCACCAGATCACGGTTCGGGGTGACTCAAGCAATCATTCTCACTCGCCCCAGCGCGCCATTCACGGTTTTTATGACCTCCAAGAGCTCAACATCACAGTCAGAGAGTGTAAACCATACCAACACTGCTTTTTCTTCTCTCTCTCTCTTTCTCTCTTTCAAGTTGTACCTGTTGCGCGCTCCGTGCCATTCGACAGACCGCATGGGAAGGAGGGGTGAATTGAGGAGAGCTGAGGGAGAAATGCTCTGCTCTGATCCAAGCTGAAGATACCACCAGATTCGACTGAGAAGTTGACGCCATTCCAAGCAAATATCCAACTAGCACAAGGGTAGCCCAGAGTAGCAGGAGGCTTTCTCTTCGGTACTGATTGATTTGTAGTTACTTAATGGTTTGAGTTTCCTTTTACTTTCTCTCCTTTACGTCAGGTCCTTATCTTTAGATATCTATTTCTGCCATTTGATGCAACACTCTCATTTTGTGCTCTATGATTTTTCCATTGTTGTAGTGGTGTGTGTGTGTGTGTGTGTGTGTGTGCGTATTTTTTTCTTCTGAAATGTTACCTCAAAGCTGCTTAATAGACTCTTCAAAAGGCAAAATCTTTGCTTTCAAGGACAGGTTTCTTCTTTTTCAGTGGTAAGAAAAAAGACAGAAACTACTTAAACCAATGCAGTCACCTTCAGCTGCAACTGTATACTGCGAGAAGGCCCAAGCCTGGATACCTTCAGTATAAGGGAGACAGCCACCCTTAAAGGGATCGTGCGTTTTCGTTCGAGACCTAACGTCAGGTTTATAACATTTTCTGGTGAGATGAGAAACCTCTTATGAAATATCAAAGAGCATGTAATTCCAAGAAGGATTCTGCATTCATTTGATGAAAATTGGTCTTGAAATGGCTGAGATAACCAAAACAGCTTATATCCTATCCTATCATAATACAATTGACAGGCCACGACTTTCATTAGTATGTCTCTCTTTTACCTTGTCTTTGGATATCTCAGTCATTTCAAAAACCGATTTTCATCAAATAAACTTTTGATTCCCCTTAGAATTGTATGCTCTTTGACATTTCATAGAGTGGTTTTTTAAATATCTCGCAGAGCGTCACAAGCTGAATCCTCACCTCAACCAGTACTGTACAGTCCCTTTAAGACTCACCTTGCCCGCTTTGCAGTGTATCGCGGCCACGTTGGCCCCATCGGCCCCCAGCCAGTTGTCCAGGTCCTCGCAGAAGGGCCGGATGAGCTCCAACCTGGGCGGGTTGTGGTCATCGAACGGGTAGTGGGCCACCCTGTTGTAGAACTTTGTGGTGTCGTAATTACGTTCGCTGCATCTGGAGATAGAGGAAGGGGGGGGGGGGGGGGGGAAGCAATAGATGCCAAGACAGATCCTTAGGAACGATTTGAGTGATATTATACATGTACATATGTATTCGCATAGTGCCTATTCTGACATTGTGATACAAGACATATCATACCAAAGAAATATAGCTAATAAGCACATAATCAACGTTGGTGAAGGTGATGGAACAAACTATCACTTCCGAGGCGATCTGGATGTAGCTATCTTTCCGAAGCACAGCTGAGGAAAGATGGCGTACACATTCAGATCGCCGAGGAAGTGATAGTTTGTCTCATTGCCTGAAACTAAAAGTTGATTATTTGCTTTATATTCCACATCAAGGGTTCTAGAAATTCCCATTTTATTCCACATCTGAAGCCGTTTTAGCTGTCTATAGGTATCGTTAGGGCTTAGGCTACGTGTGCGCGTAGATGACAAAACAATGAATTTGCTGCGCGCACCGCGCGGCACAGAAGTGAAAGTGCGTTGCACTGTGTACTATCACGTGACCTAGGTCACATGATAGTCCACAGTGCAACGCACTTTTATTTCGCGCGTACTCATCTTGCTTTAGGACTGTGTGGACTGTGTGGACTGTGTGGAGATCAGCGAAACAAAAGAGACTATCAACATAGAGTGTAACGAACTTTTCTTCTCAGGTGATGTGATGGGCAAAACTACGCTTCATCACGTGATCAGCTCTGGACCAATCCTATTGCAACATTCTTAGTATGTGGAATATAATATTCGATATTTCATCCAGCAGGTATACATACTGATAAAGGATACATGAATACAGTTGTACATGATACCAATGTCACCAGTTTATCTGTCCATTATGGGCATAATAATACAACCCACATAATAGAGATATACTCTTTAATTGCTATCAACCCCATGTGTGCATGTGCATTGGCGGGGGGGGGGGGGGGGGGGGTGTGATAAATGGGTAATATCAATAATTTTTTTTTCCATACCAATGACATACAGTGATACAGTTCATTGTGTGACAGTGCCTGTCCTGTGTGATCTACTGCCATAATCATCATCAAGGTTTTAAATCTTGTTCCCCTCCCCCAAGAAATGGCATAATATTTCCGTCATACAGTCACTGAATGACGACATAGTCACACATGACAACTCCTCGTTCCCGAGCATTAGGATAGGCACTCCATAACTGGCTTGGGGGGGGGGGGGGGGGGTAACAGAAATGAAGGGGTTTGACTTTTGATTTGCTCCTTTTCAATTCACCTACTCAACAAAGGGAATGAACTGTGCCACATTCTCTTTTTCTGTTTTTTTTTTTTTTTAACACACACATTTGCAATTACCAAACTGCCACTTTCGATATCCCACGTAACTGGAAGAATGAAACCAGGGGGGTATACTGTTCTATGCATTCATGACTGTTGTAGCACCCAATGTGAAATGTCTGAAAGTTTCTATTGCGCTTTTCTACGGGGTCATCATCTTTGAATGTGTTGTGTGCACAGTTAATGATTGTATGTTTATATAAAGCTACTTGACACTTTGAGTGTGATCTGCAAAAACAACTTAATGTACTACCAAAAAACTTTATATCATATCATCTTTCATTCATCAGTCTTTCATCTCAGGCACTATTCTGAGTAGCAGTGAACAAATATGATTGGCCTCCTTTGGAAATCCCCACGAGGGATACAATGTACCTCACCTGGCTTATCATTTACCATTCCAAAGAATGTATACACCCAAACAAACCAAAAGTAATTATTATACATCACAACTATCCATGGTGGTGTTCCTTGATCATTATTATCTACATTCATACTGTGAGTACAACAATTTTTCCAACCTGGAACAACAAAGACAAAATGATCGGAGTTAACTTTGAATGCAAATATAATGGAGCCACAATCATTAGCATCAAGGATGTGTTTCAGCGACGTCCTCCCCCTCCCCCACCCCCACGCAGAGACACTGCCACCAGAAGCATTATTACCAGGGTATTGCTGTTGCATGTTCATGTGTTTGAGTTTCATATCCCTGGACAAAGATGAATCCATACCTGACTATAACTCAATGCATTTGTGGGAGATCCAAGGTAAGTGTAGCAGGAGGAAGCCGAGTCAATCGCAGCTGCAAGCAGCATGGGATACTTCCCACGCACATTTACATGTAAACACACACACACACACATACACAAGATGCACAGTAACAAATGAAAGCTAAGCAGCATCTTGATACGACACACAAAAGCTTTCGCTCGCAGAGCATCGCCTCGCAACTCACGACCCAATACTAACGCCCACGCAAGTTTTGATTTGCTGCCACAAGAAGACGACCAAGTCAAGCAGCACTGCTTCCCTCCCTTGGTCTCACATTTGTTGCAATTCCACCCTCCACCCCCCCCCCCCCAATACACATACACATATTTCATACACATTGACAGCAACACTTTTACAGCTCTCTGAAGTTAACACCCATGAGAGATTTAATGTTTTTCATGTTGAGTTCTCAACTTGTTTCACTTCTGCCCTCGTGTTGTAAAAGTCCGGAAGAGAAGGCTTCCCTTGCACAACTCCACACCAAAGGCTCTGCCATAGTCCGACAATTCTATTTGATCCAGCTTTCAATTCACAAATTGCTGGTGACCTATTATGAAGCAAGCTACATAGTAACATAGATGGTCTCTCCTTCTTTTAGGTATGGAAAGAAATCTTCTCAGGCTTCTGGTTGAGGTTGGTCTGTGTAGAGGAATTTGTCTTCCTTTAATACTCAGAAGCTGCTCAATAGTTTCTAAATTGCATTCTTCTTCATTGTAAGGACTGATTTTCATTTTACAGTCATAAAGTATCACTGTAGAACAGTTTTATGATTTGTGATAACCAGAAAAGTTTTATGATCTGTGATAACCAGAACGATTTGTCATATATTCAAGTGTATACGGCCCCATTATGTCAGATGAGACTAGAAACATGTCAATCACTGGCCACATTTTTCATTTGGCGTCTGTATTGAAAAGTTATTTCTTCATATAAGTTCTTGTGGTCTACAGGGCTGCGAGGCACAATGGACTTTTTATGCCCATTTTCTCTCTCTCTCTCTCTCTTTTTTTTTTTTTACAACTGGCTGGTGATTCTGCATATTTCATTCTTACCCACCCACTCCAGACCTTGCCCAACACACAGCCCTGAATGCCACCTATGACAATTTTTACCTGAACATTGCTAAAGGTATGCTGAGCACGGCACAACAAATGGAACATCGTGACCATGGCAACAAAGGAAATGCAAAAGGGACAGGCCTCGCTTTGCTCTCTGTATGTGACGTTTATGGCCAGTGGGCATCACATCTACAGTTGTGTACGTTGCTATCTTGGTCAGGCTGAAAGATCTTATTCGCTGATATATCTTGCATAATTTCTCTTGGAGTTCTGTCTGCACTATAAATGACGAAAGTTTCACTACAGCGTGTTCTTTCAAATAAGGTCATAGGTCAAGTGATGAAAGCATGTCATCAGCAGCTTTTGACTTTTTTTTTTCATTTGTTCCTGGTATTTAAGCTGCAGAATATTTGTGGTCTTGACACTTGACAATGTGAGTGCTGTTTTTACTCCAAATACTGTACTCTATGCTAAATATTTTGTGGGCACATATTAAGCAAATCAGGGGTTGCAAGATAATTTCAGTATAGGCGTTCATATAGACAGGCATGTCAATATTTTCATGGGTTGATAATCTTAATTAACAATCTTTTTTTTTTTACTCGCAAAAATTTGCGAAAATAAAATCCTTTAAAAAATATTCAGCACCTACAGCATTATGTGATCAAGATTAAAATGAGTCTATAAAGGGCCCACTGGGAGAAAAAAAAAAACATCCTGCAGTGATGTACAACCTCTCTATGTACAATATCTAGAGTGAAGAAAATGAACACAAATAGTTGATACAGGGATGATATTGAGGTTTGTAGAAAAAAAAATCGGATATAAAAATTTTCAGGTGATTTTGATACATGGAAAAAAGCAAAATGTGTGTAGACATGAGAAAAAAAAAATCTGAAATCAGATTGAAATCTACAGAATATCATGCCTGTGATAATTTGCTTCCAAAGTGAAAGGGAGTCCTCTACAATACGAATGTAAGCTAACACAGCACGCCTCATCTTTATCTTTGTGCACTGGTGCAATACTGTATACGCCGAATATTTCACCAGGTTTTTATTTTTGCAAATTTCGTGTGTCAGGTGCATTCGCGAAAATTAATGACACGCGAAAATACTGTCTCTGATCCCGATGTGGATTTGACGTATGCGTGTACATTTCTCCGTTCAGTACAGGACTCCATGATCACGAATTTAACCACTCGCGAAATCGTCGGGAATTCCCGATTCGTGAAAATTTAGACTCGCGAAATATATGGCGTACACAGTAAACCCTGGAAGCAGATCACAATCTTCACATGGTTGCTGTCATAGGAGAGGCAAGTCGTTACAGGCAGTCCTACATGTTCATATCTATGCCTGCATTCTGTAAAAGTACTGTTTCTTTATCAGGGACATTTTCCACATATTTGACAAGATCTTCACATACCCTTTTTTTTTTAATCCTCCTTAATAGACATCAGTATATAATCAGTTCTTGACATCACTGTTTGCTTCAGTTTGTAATTCTCATACTGACCACTTCATCTTTCAACACAGTTTCTTTAGCACATTCATATAATGGATATTCATCCAACAAAATGGACAGAAAAGTCTTGACTTAAGGTTGTATTGTTGTTGTTATTGATGTTGTTAGTTAAGTTTAGAACTAGGACACTACTAGATCATTCCATGCGTAAATACATGTATGTATTCTACAATAAGTCACATAGTTAATGAATATTATATACTTACAAATTGTATACTTTGTATCGCTCTCCATGCTTTTCATTGAAAAACCTGCGATCAGAAACAAGAACAAAATTGACACGAGAACAGTTTATCTTTATCCACTTCCTGCTGAAAATGAGGGAGAAAAAAAAGTTCACTTAATATGGACGCTATCAATGTTTCCTCATGAAATATACATGCTTTTTTTCCCAGTTGATTTTGAAATAAAGAATTATTCACTAAAATGTTGGATTATAAAGTCCCTTGAATTTTAACATTTTTGTCTACACCACCAATTAACAAAAAGTGGAAGATGGTAGCTGTTGAAACACTTTCCATACACACACATTAAATGCCACATCAAGAATAACAACTTAAATGCATGCATACATTATATGTATACAGTCATGCAACATTTGTATAATTAGATATAATAATTTCTTTATTTTTTTTCTAGGAATCATAAACAAAAGATGTCATAGTACCATGCAGATTTGAGGCAACCAATGTGGACCAACTGCACGCTGAATTCAAATCCGAAAATGACTGAGCAATTCTACGACAATCGTAGATGGATTAGTCTGAATGTGCAGGAAAAGCGAAGAAACAAGTGTGCCTGAAATTTGCTCTGTTCACCCGTTTTCCTCCCTCACACCCACTCTTATTCAATGCTTACTTGACGACGTCCTCAAGCTTATTCCTGTACACGCCTTCGAGGTTTTCAGCTGGGAAGCCCATCGCTATAATGTTCGGGTAAATGTCTGTTGGAGGCCATTGCATTAAGGAAAAAAAGCCAGTCGTATAAAGAGGAAAAATGCTTGCCATGACATGCTGTAAATGATACTGCACACTCACAGTAGGAAATTACATTCATCACAACCACTGTACAAATATTTATTTTGCAGGATATCGCATCTCCGCTGTCAGCAGGAAGAACAATAGTGGTTTTAATAGGCACTCATAACAGTTGATATGGTCACATACACATACATCTGAATATTAACCGAGAGCAATGTGATTTGTGGGACAAGATTTATGAGAATCTTCACAACTATTAAAGGTACCATTAATACTG
Source organism: Diadema antillarum (assembly GCF_040938485.1). NCBI lineage: Eukaryota > Metazoa > Echinodermata > Echinoidea > Diadematoida > Diadematidae > Diadema > Diadema antillarum. The sequence goes on from NW_027270944.1 coordinate 588,901, forward strand.
ATTACTTCTGATCTAATTCAAATCACAGCATATTGACGTAGCACACACACATGAACATAACAACTTTGTGATTAACATACAATTATCATAATTCTATTCACCATCCCCCACCTTGCAGTTAAACTGTCATTGACATCAAAACCATTCAGGCAAGAAGACTACACAGTGGACTTTGACAGCTCACCGCTGCATGACCCATTTTGTAGCAATGGTATCCGGGGAGGCATTTCACACTGTTCTTTCTTTTCATCACTCCATGAGGTGGCTAACAAACCACATTACTTTACGCAACTCTGAATCAGAAGGGGAGGGCGCACATCTGGGGCATTTCGAGGTTCTGTGGCGGTCTCTACTTTCATCGTACAAACAAAAACAAAAAAGAAACAAAAAAAAAGCAAAGGAGGGGGAGACAGAGGACTCAATGTAAATGTCACATCCCGAAATTGGCTCCAGGGTTGGAAGTGTTTGGTCTGTGAGGAACACAGAAAAGGCAGAAGAGGACTCGTGCAATGGTTTACTTGGGGTTGGGCCAGGGGGGTTGGGCTGGGGGGGGGGGGGGGGCCGAGAGGGAGGGGGGTGGGGGAGTGTGCGGCACACACATGAGAGATGTACGGATCATAAGATTACATCATCCAATACCAACACCATCACCATTCTCAGCAGAAAAAAAAAAAATAAAAAATCATATCTCGAGCATGTGGCGCCTGAATTGGAGAGGGGAAACACAATCTGAATTTAACCATTTTGACGGTAATGAACGCAGTGCGAATGAGTTGGAACTGCCTTGGCAAATGTCAACTAGCGCAGTAGTCTCGTTGGCACCAAGGCTGTATCTGCAGAGTGTGCTGTCTCTCGAATGCAAGAAATTTTGTCTACAGCAGTAACGCAAATCCCTCTGGGCATGTTTCTTTCCAACCTCCCCCCCCCCCCCCCCCCCACCTCATTTCTTTTTCTCCTCCCTTTCCCCATTCTCTGCTCAATTATTCCGGTCCAGTAAAAAAAAAGCAAAAAAAAAAAAAGAGAAAAAAGGCAGTGACGTGCGAGCCGACAAAGTCGACTTTTGACATATTGAAAGTCCGTCATCACATAGAAGTCCTTTACAATGCGATGGCCTCCTACACTTCTCTCTCTCTATCCCTCTCTCCCTACACCGTATCTGTCTATCAATCAGCATCAAAGCAAAAGAAAGGCTTTCACCTGTACAAGTGGCGGTCCTTCTTCACTTCTTTTGCTTTGTTTTGAATGTCCCTTCCCTTTTCCATTTGGTCAAATTGATCCTCAACAGATTCTGCACACTAGAATCTTTGATGCAATGACCTTCAGAGGTAGTTGTACTGCTACAAAAAAAAAAAAAAAAATTGCATTTGTGATGCAGTGTTGTATTCAATATCTGTGGGAAGAATTCCTTTTAAGCCACTTGCCTTTGTGGCCATGACTGTGATATTCACTGACTTCTTCTTCCTCTTTCCAGCCTTGAACCATGGACTTTTTTTTTTTCTTCCTTCCCTTTCTTTTCCCTGCACAATGTTACATTATAGGAGTAACCTTTTCCGCCTTTCAAGTTCACACTGGTCTTTCTCTACAGACAATTTCGATCATTTCTGTGTTGTCGTTATCATTTCTACTCAAGATTTTGGTACGAAAAGTGCATCATGGAGCGAGCATCACCTCAAAAACTTCTCTCCCCTCAACTCACAGATAGACCGCTGAACAGAATCCTCCAGCATTTAGAGTGAGGGTTCGCTTGCAAGTTACAATATGTACCTTGAGTACAAGTAGAATGAAACCAAAGTATGCATGCGAGCTCAACATACGTGCAATGCATATGTGGCCAGGATAAGTGACAGAGCCTTACATTTGCTGCAAGTGGGGGGGGGGGGGGGGGGGGAATGGAAAACCTAGACTTAAACCTCTTTATCATTTCAGGTAGAGCCCTGCTAGCAGTGTTCCTGAGCCTGTGTAAACTAAATTACAGTACCATCATCGTACTGTTTCTCAGGGACATAAGTTGCTACTCATCACACACAAGCAACCATAAGTCTGTTTCCTGCTTGCACTTTTAAACATGTAAGAATTGAATGATGATGGAAGGAGCAAGAATAATGACAATGATGAAAGTGATGATTTGCATAATTTTTCTCTCTATCATTTCTTATCAGATTACTATATCAAGGGTGGTTTGAGAATGTATCAATGAACACCTTCGTACACTGAAAATGGCAGATGCTTCTACTTCACAAAACGAAGGACGAACAGAGCATCACTGATTCTGTTTCAAAGAAACAAACCCGACATATCAAATGTAGCAGGTGACTTCATTTGTCTAATTCATCACAACTTTCTTTATCCCCCCCCCCCCCCCCCCCCCCCCCCCCCGCTTTCCTATGTAGTTACTCTCATCATTGTTCAAGAAACAGTTTCTGTGTCAAGTGAAGTTGACACAGAAGAAAGTGTACCCGGTACTTCTGCACACCAAAAGACTATGTGGTATGCACGCAAAATCACATGCATGAAGCTATCATGACCAAATCCCATTCAGCAATGAGACATTTCAAGTTAACCTGGCAAATTTCTGACAAAGCAAGAGTGATCCGTTTTGGCTGAAACTTGCACTCCAAGCTAGAAACTGGCTTGCTGGAGGAATATTATTTGTTTGTTTATTTTTTGTTTAATGCAGTGTCATGTAATGAAGGTGTGTGCATGTCATTCTATCAAATTATAAAGTGTAAACACAAACCTGAAAATACATGTGGTTTGGTGTGTGTAGTCGAAATGCATTTTCATGTGGCTAAATGTGCATAACTTGCGCTGTGTTTGCTGTCCACCCCCCCCCCCCCCCCCCCCAAATGCTGGCTACTAATACAATGACAGGAGGGGACACTCACTCCTTACAAGAACACTCTAATTCATCAACAAAAAAACTATCCATCAGTTGAATATTGCAGAGTATCACACACACTTTACCCACACTGCTATTACTGTAAATCCTCAATTCCTGTCCTACCCCCACCACCAACCCCCTCCCTTCTCCCTACAGAGCGCTCCCCCCCCCCCCCCCAAATTTCCCCCTCAACCAAACTTTCCTGAGAGCAAGGTATTTGACAACCTGGGAAATGAGGAAATATTAGTAATTGCTCACTGCTGGCTGACTCACCAATAAAGGTGACCCAGTAGACACACTGAGACAGACCATCTTGAATAGAGTGCCCACATCCTACGGGTAACCCTTTTATGCCGGCTGTGCCTTGATGTTCGATGGCATCCTATTAAACCAGACGGGACATGATATGAGGAAGGGGGAGGGTATGATGAGTGTATGCTTCCTTGTATTGTAGATTTCACACCACGCTCACTTGTAGGCCTATCAAGTCTTGATCGGGCTGACTGCCTTGCAGTGTAGCAAGTGGACGGAGCCTTGCAAGATTTAAAGGAAACCAAAAAACCAAATATTTTATGTGGATTGAGTGAAAGCAGCAACATTAGTAGAACACGTCAGTATACAAATGACGCACAGGTCTGAGTGTGTCAGTCGGAATTGTGTGCATAAGGTAACTACGGAATGCTTAACCCACGAGGCGAAGCCGAGTGGGTTTAGGCTAAATTCCATAGTTACCGCATGCACACTATATTCCGACTGACGCACGAAAAGACATGGGCGTCATCTGTTTTACAGAATGGGTAATTTTCTTGCCAAAAACCCATTTTTCTATCGTGTTACCCAATGACAAATTTACTGGATGCATTTCCTTTTGGCTTGCCATAGACGAGAGCCCGAAAACCATGCATCAGTTTTTACTGGACGCATGGTTTCTCCTCAGAACCATGCATCAGTTTTTAGCCAATAGGCGTCTCGTACTGAGTGCGCGAACGCTTGCTTAATGCACGAACCTTTGTTACAAGTGCGCATAGTCTTGCTACAAGTGCGCGATAACATGTTTACCACTGTGACTCAGTAAGCCGCCAGTATAAATAAACACATAGCATTCGACCAATGAGATCGCAGGATTCTCGCTACCCATTCTATAATGAAAGTTTGAGGAAAATCAGACTATCGATTCCAAGGTTATGAATTTTTAAAGTATCAGTGCCTTAATCGCTGGATAAGGAGACTACTACAGTTCATGGATGTCATTATGGACTTGTAACAATATGATGAAGATATAAGGAGCATTCCACAAAATTTCACTTTTCACGATAAGCACACATTCCACTGATTCGTTACTGACATATTCTAATATTAATACTATTCCCCTGCTTTCTGGAAGAGGAGAGTCAAGTGCTCTTTCATTATGCTAGTAAAGAGAAAATATGTTGAATTTGATGAGTATGATGAGGAAAAAAGGCAATGTCCGGTCCCATAGTTTTTGTCTCATGCCATCAACAGAACATAGCACAACCCGCACTACACTACTCAGCACGGTCAACACAGGAAACTGTCATCACCAACAGAGTAGGAGTGGCATGGCAGTCTCGATGAGTATATAACAAAGGGGGAAAAAAAAGCAGCACGTATGAATATCAATCTGAAGGCAACAGGATGGTATACCTTGAAAGCACTCAGCAAAAGTGGCAGAAAGTTGCCATTTCTCTTCACAAAGTGGGCGGCAGTTCACACTGTGCTGCAGTTCACAATACTAATGTAGGCCTGTGGCTCTTAAAGGTCATGGGATAGACAACACGATACAAGCATGACATAGCACGTATAAAATGAGTACAATGTACCTCTTGACAGTCAGTGTCTACAGAGCCGATGCACAACGCTAGATACTCGAAGAAGATTGAAACAAAAATTTGGTCTTCGAGGAAGCCGAGTGCCGATGGAGGACATGACACCTTTAAAGACCAGTGATGGAGCACTGATAAGAATCGCTCTCTGCAAGTGATGCCAAGGCGATGCCAAATTTAGGCCCACGGATGGTTGCCGTGACGACATTGATATGCACTTGATATCCCATCTGGGAATGCGAAAGAACAATGAGGGCTCCGGGAGGCAAATCTTGGTTGCAATAATTAAAGGGACATGTCACCCGCGTCCTCTTGTCCTATATACAGTGTATGTTGTAGCACTGAGCAGTCTCAAAACCTGAACCCATTTGAATTTCAGAGGCTGAGCTACACGTAACTTTGCTTTGAGGAAAACTGATGCAGGAGTTATGTTTTGAACAGATATTTCTGTGTAATGTTATAATCTACATCTCTTTGTCTAGTTTCTACAACATTTCCATATACAGAAAGAATGTGCTTTATTGTGGTTCTAGTTTATTCCCATTTCGTACCCCTTCTCATACCCCTTCATTTCTGGTTCTAGCATGCCTTGAATTACTGCAAATCAATAGAGGATATTTCTGAAAGCTGAGAGAGAGAATTCGTATGACAACAGTTGATCAATTTCAATCCATATAATATGGATGACGTTCCAGCGTGTAGTTGTAGAATGCACATGCTTGGTTTTAAGACTCAGTTACTTCTTCGGTCAGAAGAGACACGTCAGCGAAAAAAAAAAAAACCTTGAAAATCCATGTCCATAACAACAAACTTATAGCTTGGTTGAAAAATCACTATTGTGTGCACCCCTGTAATGACAAACTACTTTTGCTGAAAGTGGTAAAATTTATTGATTATGAAAACACAATTTGTTTAGTATGTAGGCCTACAGTATACTGCTTGAGTGGAAACAAACCTTTGCACATTGGGGGAAAAAAATTGATTAATACAAATCCAAAGCTATTCATTTGTCGTTATTTGCGAAATACCTTGACATCGGGTACAACATAGCGATGCTTTATGTTCAATGTTTGTCCCTTTACAATCAAGGTCTCTCACAGTGTTAAAGGGATAGTACAGTTTTGGTTGAGATGAGAATTAGGCTTTCAAATTTTTGCAAGATACCAAGAAAACACTTATGATATAGCACAGAGCATACCATTTTAAGAGGAATTCATAGTTTATTTGATGAAAATCGGGTTTGGAATAACTGAAACATCCAAAAACAAAGTAAAACAAAGCAATCGTTACAAAGTGTGGGTCCCACACTTTATCAGAATCGTTCTTTTTTGGATATCTCAGCCATTTCAAAACCAATTTTTATCAAATAAACGTTGAATTCCTCATAAAATGGCATGCTCTTTCATATTTCATATGAGATTTCTCATTATATCACCTAAAAATGATAGAAACCTGAAATTAGGTCTCAACCAGAACTGTACGATCCCTTTAACAGGCATGTACAGGTGGGTCGGAGGAATGAATCAAAGAAAATACAATGTACAATGAGGACTATGATACACTGTATATTGTAGGTCTACATAGTGTACAAGGTTGTGTTTTGCTTCATTGTTATGTTACAGTCGACACAATGTAAGATGCATCGCATGTGTGGATACAGCATCATACGCATCTACACGTAGGCCCTTGAATTTCACGTTTGGCACATCGACAGCACAGACGATACTATCAACAATAAGACGCTTTTTGTGGCCACTCTTTCTGTCAGGTCCAGACACACCAAGAGTGGCACAGCATCGATCAAAGAGCCTTGCCCATCACAGACAGGCTGCTAATGACAGAGCCTTCTCGAAATTGGCAGAGTTTTTTACATAATTGAGGACATCCTCCTACAAGTAAAAGCGTTTGAAATACATCTATGATCTAGTTTCTCTATTACCCCTTTCAGGTAATCGTGGATGCGGATAACAGGAGCAATAAGTCGTAAAATTTTGATTACATGAATGGGAGAGGAGTAAAAAAGTGTGCATTATTTTTATGCTCCTATTATGCGCATTATTGCAGCATGAGGAGTTGATCGAGAATACATGAACGCGTTTTACGACTTATGCGCACTAACATTCCACAGTTCGGTCAAAGGTCACTCGATTTCCCGCACAACCGCTGATTGCTGAGCTTGAGCGGCGAGAGCTGTGCATACACGTGAGTATATATCACCGGAAACATTACGTCATTATAGAGGCGTGCGCAGTAACCATGACAAATACTCCCGTCTTTCGCACCGTTATATGAACGGGCGCTCGTAAAAGTAGTGCGCACTTCATGGGATATATGAACGCGATTTTGATTACTTCATCCGCATTATTTGGATGCGGATAATTGAACCGCGATTACCTGAAAGGGGTATATGTCCCCTCCCTCTCTCCCTCCTTCCCCCCCCCCCCCCAACCAACTTGAAGACAGGCAATTGAGATTTGCGAAGAAAAGTCTAGATGAGGACTTCAAGGACAATGGGAGTTTCTGGTCTCATTTTTCTCTCGATTCTCAGTCATCACTTCATGCACTCCAAGAACCAAGTTGGTAGCTCTGTTCAAATCTCAACGACAAACAAGCAGAAAGATAAATACAGGCCTTCCTGCATTCACTCAAGTACAATTGTGGTTAGTTCCGAAGCTGAATTAAAGGACTAGTTCACCTTCAAAGACATGTGGGTTGAGTGAATGCAGCAATATCAGTAAAACACACCATTGAGAGTTTGAGGAAAATCGGACAATCCGTTCAAAAGTAATGAATTCTTGAAGTTTCTGCTCACTCAAGGCTGGATGAGAAGACTACTATAGCTTGTGATGTCACATGAGTACAATGATATAAAGAAAGAATAAAGAAAATTCAACATATTTTCACTTTTCTCACATAGCAAAAGAATACTTGACTTCTCTCTTTCAGACGGAAGGGGGAATAATATTAACCTAACATATGTCAGTAACAAGTCAAAGAAATGTGCTCTTTATTCAAAAAGTAAAGTTTTGTGAAATTCTCTTTTTATTTTCTTTATATGGTTGTACGCATGTGACATCAGACACTGTAATAGTCTTCTCATCCAGCAGTGACTGAGCAGAAACTTCAAAAATTCATAACTTTTGAACGGGTTGTCCAATTTTCCTCAAACTCTCACTGATGTGTTCTAGTAATATTGCTGCATTCACTCAATCCTCATGTCTATGAAGGTGGACTTGTCCTTTAAAGTATGGTAAATTTACCACGTTGATTCCCCACGCAAGAATTTGTGGTAATGGTGTATAATCTGTGCACAGTGGTAACATAGAGTCTGATCAAATAATGTATGTGCTGCATACATGTTACTATACACTGCATCGCTAGTCTGTAGGCATCCCTCCAATATCCAGCTATTAAACTGGCTAGTTGTAAGAACGGGCATTTCACAGACAAGTGTCCTATAACAGCATGTCACTAATAGCAAAGCTACACATAAATTCGATAGGAACAGAGTAGGCCTACGCTGTATATCCTACACCATCACATCCATGGTAGTGTAAGCTGCTAAAATCTGGCTGACCTACATGAAACATTTATTTCGGCGTATTCAGTTTTAGATTGAGCTGAGAGAAAACAACTAAGGAAAAAAGGATACGAGGAAATCTCAAAACCTTCTCGAGATAACTGAAACTTGGGCATCACATTGTATCAGTGGATGGAAGAACTTATACGCCATTGACATTGTATGTCAGTGTCTTTTTTATTTTTTTCTTTGTTCTTTTTATTGTCGTAAAGGGTTCCAAGGGATGTGAAATGTGAGGTGTGACATGCCTGCAGGGAAGGGTACGGCACATCCACTCCTGGTCCAAGGGCAAAAAGCTGGTGAATAGCCGCAATGCAAATTCAAATTAATTAAAGAGATTAGCAGTTAGTCACGCGGACAGGTAATGGTTCATTTTCCACTCAGAACTGATTCATTTCACGTCGTCTCTTCACGCGGCAGTTTGTCCCCCTCGGCCAATCAGGACCCTGCCTCCTGACCGAGCGACCCAGTCACACCAGCTTGCCAGCATGTCAATCGTTTGCTGGTGAGTACAAAAAAGTGGAGGTACAGGGTAAATCTCTTTTCTTTTTCTTTTCTTTCCTTTATCTTTTTTTTTCTGGGGGGGGGGGGGGGTTGGGGTGGGGGGAAGGAGGGGAAGAGGGATCTAAATATTGTGCAGAGAATTGTGACACATACATACACATACTGGTATGTACCAGTACGACTATGTAGTTTCAATTTTCCCTGCCCCTAACTTACTGCTGCAACATACAGCGTGCAGCTCTCAGCTCACTACACTGTATACTAGAGGGTCCAATATAATATAAATTGGCACAGAGCTCGAAGTACAGCTGTAGGCCCTACATAAGTTCAGCCCCATGTTTCACACCAATCAAGTATCTATCTCTGCAAGTGACAATCTCAATGCAGACATAAAACATATTTCTCCAGCATGCATTTTTCCAAAATCACAGTTGGCCAATCACAATCAGGCAGTGGTTTCCCTTCCCGGTGCATATTTTGTAAAATCAAACTGATTTTGACTTCTGCAACACAATCAAGAAGGTGGGGCTTAGCTTGACCTTGCATTCACATTATCCAGTGTTGTTGTACATACAATCCTGTATTATAAAGATAAAAACCCAATGAGACATTCACACAAAATTATATATTTTGAATAGAAATACAACGTACATGAACATTTGTGACCCTGCACCTCAAAACAAACAAAAAGTCGCCAGACATGAATTTTTACTTAAGACCATATTCTGAAAGAGCAGACTTTAAGCTTTAAAATGATGTATAACTCAAATCAAATGGACTCTCCTAACCTATCTAAATATTGGAAAGAAAGCACAAACTCAGAAAAAGTGTGAACTGAGAAAAGAGGCTCCGAAGTACAGTGTCTATTCAAGCGCTTAATCTTTACCAAACCGTGCTGGCTGTGCGATGAATGGGACAAAAAACAAGAAGTAAACCACCAGAGTAACAACAATGAAGGGATTATCAGATTAAAGTGAAATTAAGCATGCCTCATTAACACACTCTGTCCATAATTAATGCCAACTTTCAAAGCAGTAGCATTATCTTTTCAAAAGTTATTAGAGTTGAAAGTGAAGAGTGTGGACAAGGTTTTTCAGAAATGAAAAAGGGATTCTAAAGACACACCTAATCACACTATTCTACCAAAAATGTTCGAGATAAACTGCTAAAAAAAAACACACTTTCCTGCCCGTTTTATGATACCAAATTTTAGCATAATGTAAAAGAAGACCCGCTCTTTCAGAAAATATGAAAAAGTCAAGTTCGGCTAGGTTGACCCATTTCACTTATTTTCAGTCCTCACGCAAAATCAGTGTGTGCGACTTTATGTTCGTTTTGAGGTGCACTGTCACATTTAATAGGTCTCATCAGGAAAAATTAGAACAAAAGAAAAATTATGGAAAATGGTAAAAAATTTCAATAAAAAATGTTACACTTTGTCATCGTCTGTCCTATTGTGTGAACTTGCTCTTAATTACTCACTTAAAAAAAAAAAAAAGCAGTTTCATTCATCACATTCTATTTTGAACAGTTTTGAAAAGTTACACCCTATAATTACAGGGCAGCAGCTCCTTGAGAAAATGACCCCAGCATGGCATGTTTACATGTAGGAGATACTAGGTGTTACAAAAAAACATTTACCACTGTTGATCTTTAATAGTTCAAAAACTATCAGATAACACTGACATTGATATGAGCAATAGCTGAATAGTGTACAATTTTGTTGGAGGTAATTTAAAAATGATAGCATAAATCAGTTTCATTAAATTCAAGATTTATTTTTCAGTTAGGTTTCAGATTCTGCTCTGTTTTCAACCCTCTGTATAAAATTTTAATTTTGAACAGGGGTCAATTGGTGTGTATGGGAGTGTGCAGTTAACACCCTGACAATTGTCCTGAACAATGGCCAGGATTAGAATGCTCTAAATTGTATTCATGAGAAATTCCACTATCACAGCTAGTCTTTATTCATCCTGAAATGTCCTGTATGCAAGCACATGAAAACATGTGCTTACTTTTTTATTTTTTTCATGTGCATGCATTTTACCCTTTACCATGAATTCAGACTAGCAGTGCCCATGGCAATCCATAATGAATTATTAATAAAGCATTCACGTGCCTCGGAGTCCAGAAGCCTAGTCAGCAGAGCTTTGAAAAGGTGGTATTCTTGGTATTCATGTCCATTGTTCAGGGTCATTGTAAGCACACACTCACATACTGTATGCACATAACTGGTTCTTGTGTAAAGTTCAATTTTGTACAGAGGGTTCAAATTTGACCAAAATCTGGAACTTTCTTTAAAATCAATCATGATTTAACAAAACTGATTCATGCTCTCATATTCAAATCACCTCTAACTAAACTGCACACTATTCAGCTACACTTTGTATATACTCATATTAATAACAGTGTTATCTGATGTATAGTTTTCGAACTATTAAGGATCAGAAGTGGGACATGTTTTTTGTAACACCTAGTACCTCCAGATATAACACACACACCCAAAAAAAAAAACAACAACCAAAAAACCTGTTACTAAATTTGATCTCTTTTAATAAGTGATGATGCTTTGTTATGCTACGTCACGATGTGCACAGTACAAAGGCCACTGCTAAACTACACTGATTGTGTGATACATTCCAGGCATATCACTCAGAGTAATAAAGACACCAAATGATCAGTCTTCATCAAAGGTACACCCATAGTCACTGCACATGATGTACAGGTCATGGTTCTAAATTAGGCAACTGGGCGATCCCCCCTTGCAAAATAAACCATCTGTCATGCACATTGCGCCAGAGCATGCATGCTCATCAGCTATCAAAAGTTTCACTCCATTTCCTGTCACAGGCACAGACTGAAGTGATACAAGTCTGCGTTACCGCTCGTGGTACCGCACCACGCTGCCTGTCATAAAAGTCTGTTCCCATGGCAATAGTCCCAACACACGGCACCGTTGTGACGTCTGCTTTTATTCCGTATACTATAGTTACAGGTGTGTGTCTGGTTTCATTTCCCAGAGAATGGTCATTTGTCAATTTAGCAGAAATTGTCCTCAAGGAACAGTGACGCTGTAACCAATCAAACAATCACAACGAAACAAGACATGCCCTATTGTTGTGTGCGCCCACTTGCGTCAGCACACCAGTGATTCATCATGGATGCATGTCTTATCATAGAAGGGATATTTCATTCTCTCTTGCACTTAACATACATGTATTGTACCAGCACACGCCCATGTCACTAATAAGCGAGTTAATGAAATCTCCAAAAAGAAAGAGCAAATCCTACGAACAAACACGGTGTTATATTATTAATCTCTCTTTCTTGCTCAATCATTTTTCCAGAGAATGACAACTTGTATGTTATCATGTCAGGATTAAATCCATTTAATTCTTGTATGGCAACTACAAACCAAATACTGTAAAACATGATATATTCGCGGCATGAATTTTTCATGAATTGGAGCCAACGGCCTTTTTTGCGGCATGAAATTTTCGCGAACTGCCACTGGCATTCAATGCATAGCGTAGACAAGAAATTTCGCGTGCATTTTAATTTCGCGAATCTTGGCAATTCGCGAAATTAAAATGCATGCGAAAATTCCTCGTTTTACAGTATTTGCAAAGTGCATATAATGTCTTCACATACAACATGCCATATAGACTTATGTGGCAAGCAGAGAGAAATTTGATACGGTCACAGTGCCAGCCACTGAAGTAGAATTCTACATGTACCTATAGCTGCGGTGCTGATGGCATACCTTTTTTTGTGTGCGAAATCTGACTCGCACCTCAGGAAATAGAATATGACTTATGCTCGGATTACGAGAAGTGCAACCCGCTGCACTGTGCACATCTACACATCACATGGGCCCCCTTCTTCATTTGTAGTAGAGCACCTTACGGCAATTAGCGATTAAATGAACTGTAGCTTACACGGCAGCAGCTGGGCATTTTAAGAATGAAATCAGGTTGTAGCTATGGTAACTGATATTTTGGTGAGCTTTTTTTTTTCTGATTTACAATGATTGCCTTCTACAACCAAGTCTTTATGGCACACAAACCTCAGAATATATAGTTCTTAAGTAAAAAGAAAACGAATAACTCCATTTTCGCCTCATTTTTACAAGGAAATTTGAGACTAACTGTGATTTACAATGATTAAATTTACCAGAGCAACAATTCTTAAAGCTGACTGTCCAGCTGCCGCCAAGTGTTGGCAGTCGGCATAAAGCTGAAATGAATTGTATCGTATTTTATCACAAGGCCTTGGCGTATCATGTAACTGATACTGATACTACCTGGAATGTAAGAACTTTGCTCACACACACACACACACACACACACACACTCACACACACATATACAATGTACCTTGTATCGCTAGACCATGTATTTCCTCGTTATTAAAAAAGAAATGCATTGATCATCTTCTCTTGTGCTGTCACTTCCCAGTGGCACATGGTGTACACACAAACGTTGTACTGTGAAAGTACATGTACCATGATTCATCTTTCCAAGAGCATGGCATTATGGATTGAAAGACAGCGAGTTTAGCAGCCTTGAGCTCGCTATTGAAGAATACAATGCTGTTGCTATTATGAACAATGACTTGCAACTATGGCAAACACCACAGCGAGAGTAAGAAAGTTACTGACACAAACTGATCGCAGCAATTTGATTTACAATCATTCCGTACCCACTTGCAATGAAACTAAGCTTCTATTTGGACATGTCGTCGGCGTTTTCACGAACCGACGCTATTTCGTTTTTGAGCGAAAATGCAGTTCTGAGAAAATCGCGTTTAAAGATCTTACAAGTTTTAGACAACGTTATCAATGACTTTTCCTGTCTTGTGTGTGAACATTTTGACAGGGTGATGAGAGTGGAAGTTGTTCTTCATATCCATAGTGTAATTTTAGTGTGAATTCAAAAAATCTACGAGATTTCTGTCTTCAAACTCACTGCGTCGGTTCGTAAATCCATCGTTTCTTGCGCGCACCATAGGCTATGTACTTAAGCGCGGGTCTCACGAACCGACGTAAGTTGTATTACGCCGGTTCGTGAGACCCGCGCTGTAGGGCCTGTACAATAGGTAACGTGCAATACGCGTGTATTTACGAACCGTCGCTATTTCATTTTCGTATGTGTTTACATACAAATACTATTGGGGCTATACCTGCTTATCAACAATAACCTTATTAATTGAAATTACCGTTGTAATTGTCATGTAATGATTGTTGTGATGATTACAATACATTTAGTGATAATTAAGATGATAATACAAGCCAGTTTCTCTTAATTGTTCTAAAAAGAGTGTTATTGTTTTCATCTTCATTTAGTACACGCATGTATTGTTATTATAGCTGTGGTTGATCGTTCCAAAGATTTCTTTGCCCCCCCCCCCCCTTTTTGTGGATATATCATTTAACACTTTTGCACGTGGACATCTATCATTTGGTAATACATGTACTCGGTATACTGTGTTTCATATTTTTTTTACTTTTTACTGTTTTTTCAAACTTTTTTAACTTACTTTTTTATTTTTTCACATTATTTTTAATTCAAATTCAGTTCACTTCTTTCATAATAATTATGAATGTTTGTTCTAAGATGAAGGATACCGCTACATCTTGGGAAAAAGACGTGCCAGTCAGTAATAATTACTTGTATTTACTCATCTTTCATACTCATGCATGCACTCTGTTATTTCTTTCTCTGAAATAATCTATTAATTTCTTTATTTCTTATTATTCCACATATTTGTGACATTTACTTTGTCACAATTTTTATCGGTGTCATTATTGTCATTTGGCTCGCATGCGAATTCACTCATAATTCCTCATTTTCCATCTTTCTCTTTCCTGCTCAACAGATTCTATGATAGCTGCACCTGATCATATAAAAACATAAAACTCATCCTGCATGCACTCTTCGAAACTGATAAACTCCTAAAAATACATAAATATCAACACTATCAGAATTTCAAGCTTCATTTTAAATATTTAATAATGGTCATGTTTAATTATGCCTTTTGCAGCAATATATTGAAGAGGTACATTATGTAATCGAAGAAACATAGGTCCTCAATAAAATATCAAATTTGAATTATTCAGAGATGAGTAATGACAATGGGAAGGATAACAATTGCGGAAGAGCTCCATAAATCAATACATATCTAATGGCAAATGGAGATGGAATCAAGATTCAAGAATATGTGTAATTCAAGTTCATTATTATGTCAGTTCTTGTGTGTTCACAAAAAGAGGAACACAGTTCGAACATGCACACCAAATCTTACATCGTACAATTTACATCTATAGAGTGCGGACGGAACATATACAAGAGAAAGAATAATATTCTAAAATCAATATATCAAGCATAACTATGTATATGAACACAAAAAGATGTTGCTGCGTATGCATGAAGCTTGAGAGTGCTGCAACACCCATATGCTCAGATAAAACTTGATGTATATCATACAAAAGAGAAGAGGTACTGCATGTACATGTAGTTACACTATTCACAGGACAGTAGAGAAAAAGCACGAGAGAGAGAGAAGGAAATGGGTGTCTAAAATAGGTCGATGTAGGGAGTGCCAAGCCAATTAAGTCTCTAATAGAAGTCATACATATATAAGGAAACAAATTAATCACAACATAAATGATCGTGCTCATGTTAACCAATAATTAGCATCTAAAAATGTGTGTAGAAAGCCCATAATATCAGCCTTTCGCCCCGTACGCTTGTTACATATGAGAAAAGAGAAATTTTGGCCGACCCCCCCCCCCTCCCTGTGAATCCTTGATCCACCAGTACTACATGTATAAACACATTCTGAGAATGTGTTTTAGTACATGTACTAGCAAATTCACCAGAGGGGTGGGGAAATTCGGCCAAAATTGTGTGTGGCTAAAATAATTAAAAAGAAAGGTCATCAGCAAAACTACGGGGTGGATACAGACGAATTTTCATGTGATGACTAAAAAAATGCAGCTAAAGGAAAAAAAAAGACGGCGGAGAGGGGCCAAGGCTAATTTGACTCCCCTCCCCCCCCCCACCAAAAAACAAACAAACAAACAATCATCACTGTTTTACAGCACCTTTAAAGGACTCTTAATTTTTTGTTTGTTAAAAACAAACGTCTCGAAGTAAAGAATTCCATATTGTAGGCAAAATGTAGACCGATACAGTGTATAAAGTGTACATCCCAAGCTATTAAAGAAAAAAAAACAGATTATGAATATCATTTAAAGTAAGAATTTCAGTGTGTTTAATCATCTTTAGTTGAGTTGCAAATGACATGTACATATTTGATAAGAGCAGTAAACTTCGAAGCGCCCCCAAGCCCTTCTATACTTAATTATTCATGTGTAAAGGTAGCGCCAGGGCACTTCGGTGGTCTAGTGGTTATGACGCTGGTCTAGTAATCCAGAGGTCGTGGGTTCGAATCCTGCTTGGGCTGCCTGTGATTTTTTTTTTTCACAGCAGCCTACAAACTGCACACTGCAGTTGCGTGCGTTACTACGGATGGAGACAAATGAATAATCTATTATTTTAATATACAATGTTTGACATCCTTATTGCAATCACTTTCTTTAATTGTAAATTTAGAGACATAATGAATTATTATTAAAAGAAATCATATTTCTGTATTTTGTTGTGAGTTTGCATGGGAACATACACGTATCATAATTTACAATTTTAGTTAAATAAAGAACATCTTATAACAGAACTGTCTAGTGATGGTTGAATAATTATGTCAATTTGTTATAAGTCCTATCAGTTACATGGAGTGCATGTTCCCATGTTTATAAGAATCATACGTGACACATTCAAAGTGGGTTGAAGACAACAAAATAATAAATAAAAGAATAAAGGAGAATAGAACTTAATCTGATTACAGCATCATCTAAATATTGCCAATGTGCACTTAGAAATCTATCAAGATTTATCACAAGGTTATGATTACCACACAAAACCTTCAAGATTTATTATCATGAAATACATACCAATGAACACTTAAAAAAATCTAACATTCCATATCCACATGAAGCTTTCCTTGATATAAATGTCTCTCTGTAGTGTTATTAAAGTGTAGCAAAATTGTAATTACGACATCACAGAATGGAATGCATTGTTTTCACCTTCAATCTTAGGATCTCCTTTCATGTTTCCACTTTACAATCACATTTCACTATAGATATACCGTCCTTATGTTGTCGCCCTTCATCCCAATTTCTCCCTTCTATCCTATCTGTAGATTGTCTTCTTTCCTAAGCCATTGTATTCACATTCCTTGATGATCAGCACGATGCTGTACTTTTTTCTTCTTCTCTGAAACAGTCCAGCTCTTCGCTACTGCATGGCATCAGTCATCTGAAAGAAAAGACAGAAATTGAGAACTTTCGATTAAAATCAAACATCATGATACAAGATACAACTGTCATTTTGAGAAAAAGAAATCAGCCAACTAAACTGTAGTTGAAATTATTTTGCTCTATTCATATTAAACATAAAACAAAACGGTATACAGGATCAAAGAATGTCAAAAAAATACTGCTGTTCGTCTTTGATGCATATTCAAATTGTCTCGCCTTTTACATATTTTAATGATGCAAGATCTTATGTCTAGCACTTAGTAAGTCTCATGTAGAATTCAAATTATTATTCACATGAATAAATCTACATGTCCTTGTAAACAAGGCATTGCTTTGAAAAAGCTGAATATTACTAACTGCATTTGGGAAACAGTCTACGACAATCAAACTTGTTTATTATCAGAGACTTTAACATCTTAATTAGACCTAGACTCTACATTACCATTGTATTCACATCCGTTGGTGATGTACACGACCCTGTACTTTTCCTTTTCTTGTCTGAGACAGTCCAGTTCTTCGCTACTACATGGCACCAGTCATCTGAAAGAAAAGAAAGAAATTAAGAACTTTTGATTAAAATCAAACATCATGGTACAAGATACAACTTTAATTTTGAGAAGAAAAAAAAAATCAGCCAACAAAACTGAAGTTGAAATTATTTTGCTCTATTTATATTAAACATAAAACAAAATGGTAGGCCTATGCAGGATCAAAGAATGTCAAAAAATGCTGCTGTTCGTATTTGATGCATATTCAAATTGTCTCGTCATTTACACATTTTACTGATGCAAGATATTATGTTTAGCACTTAGTAAGTCTCATGTAGAAATTGAATTATCATTCACATGAATATAAATCTACATGTATTTGTAAACACGGCATTGCATTGAAATAGCTGAATATAACTACATGTACCTGCATTTGGGAAACAGTCTATGACAATCAAACCTGTTTCTTATCAGAGACTGTAACACCTTAATTAGACCTAGACTCTACATTATCATTCAGCTTTTAAAGGTATTAACCATTCACCTATAAAACACTGGCATTGTCATGTGCATCACATTTCTTTGATACTGCACATATTTTCATGAAGTCTGTGCAAGAATGCAAATGAAACACGTCTGCTGTTTGGTATTTATGAAAAAAAAATCACTAACCCGGAAGTCCTTGGCCTTAGGAATAACACGTGGCGAGTTAGTAGGAATTGACGTTAAAATAGAATAAGAATAGATCTACTAAATAGGCCTTTGCCTCATGATTGTCTGGTCTAATTATAGACTAAGTGAAGTCTAGACCATTCACTTTTAAGTTACCAGTGGCACACAGAATTTATATTATAGATCTAGACTACATCTAGATCTAGACATCTAATACTATTAGATCTTGGCAACTTTTGTCTTTGTGACACGAAATTAACACGTCACGGATGATATTGCGGCGATATCCAACAGGATGACAGTACCACTATTACTGAATCAGTAAGTTGACATAGATAACTAACATCAACTTGTTAACGTACGTTAGAGATGGCACCATTATACAATAACAGGTGACACTGACACTGACAGATCTAACGACTACGTTTAGACTAACGTTACAGAGTTAGACTCGCCATCTCAGTAAGTCGGCCAAAGACAAAGTCAATACAGGGCTAAGTCAGTGTTACTGTTATGTTAGGCCTAACAAACGTTAACGGTTGCTCGGTTAGGTTAGGTTTACCAGGACTCAAGAGTCCTGGTTAAATCAGTCGAGGGACATTTCTTAGAAGTCCTTCGATTCCAAGAATAAAAAGGGTGAAAGAACAAAGGGAAATAAGGAAAGAAGA
This sequence comes from Diadema antillarum, assembly GCF_040938485.1. NCBI lineage: Eukaryota > Metazoa > Echinodermata > Echinoidea > Diadematoida > Diadematidae > Diadema > Diadema antillarum. The sequence continues at coordinate 607,921 of NW_027270944.1, forward strand.
AAGGACAAAAGATTATGTATGGCTGCTGTGGAAATCGACAGCGCTACTGTATCACTATCAGTCACGCGTAAATATGTAAACGCCATTTGGTTGGGCCGCATTCACAAGTTTTAGGGAAAAAAAAGCCCCACCGCTGTGCTTCAAAGGTACTCCACTCGAACTAACGTTAGACATAATGTCACATATCTACACACAGTACGGTACTAGGGCTGAATTCACAAGTATACTAACACTGCACTGTACAGGAAAGCCACCTAACCTGTAAACTACTCGTAGTGTTTAGGTAGTATCACTAGACCACATACTGTCATAGATGACATCTACACCAACGCTGCACACTGGCACTGGTCCGACGGTCCCTGACCAGGAAAAATCACTGTTGGACACTGACCAGTAACTTTTTCAGGAATGGACCAGTAAAAATTGGGGGAAAAATGGGTGGACTCTACCTACTATTACCACTAGTCTAGATGTAGATCTAGAGCTAGACTATAGACTCTGTGTTAATTTGACTTGGTCTTAGACTTCAGCTGATCTTAGTTTTAGTAACTGGTATTACAAGTAAAGTCTTAACTTAGACTTAATAGTTAAACTTGAAAGTTAAAGTCTAACATGTCTAACTTTATTCTTTACTCTTCCTTTGAGTTTTACTTTTAGACTTTTTACTTTTTGTTTAGTTTAGTAGGCCTACTTAGTCAATCTCATGATTTCATTTTCAACTCAAGTCAAGGCATAGCCATGAGTGTCTTCGAGACTTTGACATCTTGCATGTCTAGCACACAGACGTTACGACTACAGTACTCAGTAGTCTCAGAAGTAACGACATAAGTTGAAAAGAAACTATAAATAATATGATTTGGGATCTAATTTGAAATTGGATGGCGTTTACAGACTAGGCTTCATAAGCATCACGCGATTGAATACATGGGACTACACTCTACCGCAATTAATGGTTATGGTAGTCCAACTGAAACTGTTATTTTGAGCATGATTTTAATAGGATTATAGCTTACCATTCACTTCACTCGTGGACAGTGGGCTGGGTTAGGTCGTCATTCATCTTTCAGAAGGTTTGGTTCTCACTCTGAGATCTGGATTAGGGCCAAAACCTAATTCTAGGCCAGTAAGTTGAACAAAGCTCAAAATAATGCAACTGCGACGGTTCGTAAAACCCGCATTGCTCTTCACCCTAGCAATTCGGGTTTCACGAACCGGCGTATCTTTCCTGCGTCGGTTCGTGAAACCCCTTTTTCTCAATTTCTCGATATTTCGAGTACCGTCGTTTTTTTCTTTCTTTGATAAAATTAAGACTAATTAATTTTGTGATCTAAAATTTGGGGATTTGGTAGAGTTTTGAAAGCACTTTCATTTGATACCAATATCTCGATTTTGAAAATTTTGACCAAAATCGAAATAGCGTCGGTTCGTGAAAACACCGACGATGTGTGTGCAAGGTGACCAGGACAAGACGTCAACACACGTTGTAACTCTCTATAGCCCACCATTACAACTACGACACTGAACGAACATACACTATAGGTTGCCAATGAGAATAGAAGAATTGATACAGGATTGGGCTGTGGATCCTTCACAGACAGAAAAGGACAAAAAGCTGTATCACAGTCTTCCTTGAGCTATCAAACATGTACAAAGTACAGTGTATGTTCCAAAAGAAGATGATGAACCAGCAAATTAATCTACCATACCTTCTTGCAAAAGTCTATAATCCACCCTCACACCTCTCCCTCCCCCACTCCCTCCCACCCCTCCCCCCCCCCCCCCACACACAAGGAGACTAATGAGAGCTCTATAATCACACTTCTTTACAGTGTATGACTCTGAATAGGATCATACAGATGAGTGCCTATGCACAATATACACATAACCTTCACCCCACATACAATATACGACAAATCATGTGTACATTGTATATACATTGTACAAGAATAAACCTGCAAACCTACAACACCGGCTACTACTTCAAGTTCAACCCTGTACATCCAAGGAATTGGTTCACTGTCTGGAAATTGGTCTCATCCCTCCTCCCCCATCTAGCCAACCAAATTCAATTTCCATCCCTTGATAAAAAAGAATGGAGTATTTTACATGCGCGCAACTTGGTACATCCTTTTAGGGATGTCTGTACAAATAACAATGAGGCACTTTTGTCACATATTAAATTTCAATTTACAACCCGAACAAAAACAAGAAATTTTCGTAGCAACCAGAAAACAACATGCATCCATGTCCTCTGTGGCAAGCAATGGAAAAATGGATCAGGCACAGGTTGAAAAAAAAATGTCACAAAGAAGGTAAAAAAACTACGAACTCACCTGCTCATAATATCATGCTATAGAAATATGAATACATTATTTGCCATCATCAAGCACTGAGCTTACGTTTCATGCTTTTTGCACATTCTTTTTATAGTAGACTGGTTTCCAAGATACATGCTTATAAATGATATCAAACTGTAACAGATACTATATCTTTACTACAATGAAGGTTGTTCTTGACAACAAGAAAAGCTAGCCTGACAAATAATACAGGCAAATGAGGCTCACGGTTTCTATATAAATTCTTGAGAAAGAAGAAAATTGTGCAACCCTTTGCACATTTCCGAGGGGTAGTAAAATATTACCAGCACTAGGTTTCACTGCAAGAGCAAAGCTGCCTATCTTCATCCCAGTCTTTGATGATTTTCCAATGATAATGCTTGAAAAATCATATCACTTTAATAACAAAAGATGGAAAAAAAAATATGAATGCATGTTTTGCTATAATGTTGTCTTTAATACATTTCCAAGAATGTAATCCCCCGGCGATTGTCAAAGTTCATTTTAAGTCCATTATTATGACTTGTGCACGTAGACAATAATTGAGTTTGACTATCACACTCAATATGTACATGTTATCTATGTACCTGGGAAAGACACTTTCAATGAAATGCAGTGTACATATTTTATACCTCATGATTAACAATGAATGCTGATCTGAATCCCAAAAAAATGGATACTAATCACTGCACATCATTCGTTGAAAGGGGATAGATCTCTCTTTTGGCTTTTCTAAGAGTGTTTCTACATGTATGTTCTCAAGAATAAAGTTTTCGATTATTATAAAGATTATTTTCCTGAGAATCACATAATCCTCCATTCACCTGTGTGTGATATTGCCAGCCTATATTATTCTTTCTTTCTTCTTCATTTTTTTTGAAACAATACTACACTATAACAAATTCCTTACCTACACCTGTACATAGCAAAATATCAAGTACCTGTTTTTCCTATCACTTCTAACCAGATTTTTATGCAACCATCCCTCTATAAACATTACACATGCCTGCATTGTAGACGGGGTGCTGCAAAACCAGAACACTCACTAGCCTGTGGCAATTCATTGCATTTTTGGGCTAATGGAAAGTAAGGAAACTGCCTCAGTAGACAACCGTCACTTCTTTTCCATCTCTTGAATTGTGCAGATGATTTAAAAATTGGGAAGTATAATGAGGTCATAGAAAAGAAAGCAAGACAAAGAAAACATGAATATGGATCAAATACCTGTACTCAGTATCAGGCAAAATCCTTTCACCAAGGTATAATTCTTCTCATGTAAAATTCATAATATCCATGAAATTCCTTGCTGTAATTTGGGTAAGTCACTTTTCGCTTCTGGCATTCATTTCGAAAGCCCCCCTCCCAACTGGGTATGTGGGACAAATGACTGCAGTAACACCTTCATTAGGAGCAATTAGTCAATCTAATCTATTAGCAGTTGCCAGGCATCAATTGAATATGAAGGAATCTGCCTACAGACATGCATATACACAAAACACACATACATTACATACATACACACTCACAGTTGGCACACAAACTGTCAGGAATTAATATTGGGAGCTGACAGCATGAACGACGGAAATGATTCAACCAAAACGAATACATGGAGAGAGAGAGAGAGAGTGGGAGAGATGAAGGGGAGAGGGAGGGGAGAGAGAGAGATAGGGTAGGAGAGGGAGTGAGATAGATACATAATGTAGAAAGAGAAGGGTAAGAAAGGGGGGAGGGGGATAAAGGGAGTAGGGGAGGGGGATGACAGGGGAAAGCAAAAGATGAGATACCAAACTGTCAGAAAGAAAAAAAGTGATATGAGAAGGACTCAGGAAACAGAAAATGGGAGAAGATAAGAGATAAAATGGAAGAGGAGCAAACAGAGATGGGTGAGAGAGATGGGGGAGACAAAGAAGATAGCTAGCTGGGACTACACCGGCCAAAAAAAAGGGAGAGGAACAGCAAGAAAAGGTGTCCTCGCAGCAGCGAGTCGCTATCTTTTTGGCTGCTTGCTGACGCGGAAGCGCTAACGTAAGGGCTTACGACACTGATGACGTAGCCACTCAGTCCAGGGTTCTAAATATATCCTAATCAATTGTTCAGATGCATCGGGCATTGGCACAGACAATGTCATCTTGTCCCCCGTTTCACCTAGGCACTTTGATGGGGGGAGCTCTGACGGTGAAGTGGAGCTGCCTAAGAGGCGTTATCTCTACGAGGGAGCGCTGAGAGAGAGAGACGACTGCAAGGATGGGACTACGGCAGGATAGCGTTGAGATTCCGCGGAGCATCCTTGCGGTTAGCTACAGTATCCTCCATGTATCTGACATGATGAGACACTGTAGTCACTCTCAAACGGACTTTGGGGCTCTGTGAAGAGATGAGATGTAGGCTGAAGTACCTTGTGTTGTGGTGTGTTGTGTTGTGGTGTGTTGCTTTGTGTGTGTGTGTGTGTGTGTGTGTGTGTGTGTGTAAGGTCACATTGTGTTGTCTAGAATCCTACAGGTAGGGACAGCTCAAGATTAAGGATGGACACATAGTCAATGCCTGCATAAATCATGTACAAGTAATACAATGATAGAGTGCCTGGAAATATTATGCTATTTAATGACAATAACAACAGTACTGAACAGTCAAGTGTTAAACATGGAACAAAATAAACTAATTAATTTTCCCTTTTGAATCATTTTGTCAGGCGATGAAAATGGGCCAAAACACATTTTCTCTCAATGTTACTCTTCAACTCCTCTGACTTCAAGATTTCACCATTTTTATAGATTTTTCAGTTATTGCTACTGCAAGAAAAAAAAATCATTATCAATTTAGTTGAATCAGACACAGGTATAACTTACTGACTCTCACTTCAAAAGCAATGGCAGATTTTGGTTCAACATGTGAGGCAGACTGTGTAGAGTTTGTGTTTGGTGAATACTTTTCCCGTGCAAATAAATTCCTATGAAGTGCAGGTTTTGTTGAACAAGCCATTTACAAACAAAACAACCACACAAACTATGTGATAACTACACACCAAATCTTTTAAGGTTTTGACAGGATAGTGGTGACAATGCCTTTGGAACAAATATATAGGCCTACTGGAGTGAAATTTGTTGGTATCTCTGATCACTTTATACACATGTCACTTCCTTTGCATGACTGTGAAATTTCATGTAAAATATTTGTGCACCAGTTTGCATCCATGTACATGCTGTACACTATCCTGAATGACAAGAGTTTCAGTCTATGCACAACTTATTTTGATACCATCCAATGCACCTGTATCATGCACTGTAATGATACTTTATGCTTGTCATTTGAATTTCCATCACACTGACACTACGGTACGTTAGTAAATGATCAGTCCGGGAAGTGCCAATGCACTCACATGCTGATACACACACACACACACACACACACACACACACACATGTTCATGAGCCAACACTGAAAGCCCTGTAGGCATACATTGTGGTTCGGTTATAACTTCCTTTCTGATACAGACCTTCAACTCTTGTCTACAGTTTCAACCTTTATGCTAATACTATCACAGTACGCATTTATATCAGTGCGTCATATATGTCACAGAACCCATACTATACAGCATACAATAATTGTACCTGTAGCTTGCTAGTCTTGCCCCGACAAGTATGCACGAGAGTGAACTATAGTCCCACAGACTTCTGCCAACAGGTGAGACTTGGTCTGCAGCAGAACAAGGAACTGAATGCTGGCCATGTTCAAACAAATCACCCGCCCTGATCACACATAATAAAGTGTTCACCTCGGGTGGGCTGAAGACGGCAAAGGTGTAAAGAGTTGAAGGAGGAACATGACAATCTACATTGTACATGTACCTTGAACAGCCCAATTACTGCACTGAAAACATACTAGAGATAGCACTGCAAATTACACCTGATATGCATGCCCATATTACATCAATGAGAGTAAACCAGTGTCAACTAAAACGGACATCACAGAGCATCAGTCTTCATGTATTCTAGTCTGAGACGCCCTTCAATCAATCTCCCACCCACAATGCCCTACGCACTGCAGTAATATTATTCAGGGAAGTACCTGTAGCCCTATATAATATGATTTGGTTGTTACACTACGATATCATGTACAGCATTGCATGTAACTGGCCATCACACACAAAGATACACATGCCATGAGAGAAGAAATACTCCTCCTAACTTGCACATCAATACCATGAGTACTGACATAGATGTAAATTACACTGACATTTGTACTGGTTACTGCTATAGACACGTAGTGCAACATGATCGCAATTCGTCATCAACTTATGACCATGAGGCTTTACTCATATAACTGTGTGTGACCCAGTTACCTATGAAAGTAAAGTTGGGCAAGCCCACTCAACCCATCCACCATGGATGAGATAGAATGAATGGCACATGCTCATACATAATGCATACAATGTTCCTCTCACCTGCCTATGTGGACAAGGGCTACACTCAGTGTTGTTCACTTGATTTGGATGGATGGTTTCAGAGAAAACAAATGGTATCTATCACAAAATCAATCAAGACTACCACAGTAGCCTCTGCAAGACGTATGATGAATCGGAGATAATATTGAAATGCGTATCTAGAGGGAAATTCCACAAAATTACTTTTTTTTTTCTTAAAAAATGACAAGTACACATTAACTCAACTTAATATGTCAGTAACAATTGTTATAAAGGATATTATTTCCCCTTGTTCTGAAAGAGGTATTGAAGTCAAGTGTTCATTTATCATGCTAGAAAAATTAAAATATATGTTGAAATTCTCTTCATATTTTCTTCATGTATCATTGTCCTGCAGTGACACCACGAACTGTTGTGTTAAGAGTTTCCTTATCCAGCAATTTCAGCACCAAAACTTTTTTTTTAAATTATAATTTTGGAACGGATTGTCTGATTTTCCTCAAACTTCATTAATGTTGCTACATTCACTCAATCCACATATTATATATATTTGGGTATCATTATCCTTTAAGAAACAAGTAATAAGCAAGAAAGACACACAATATTCTTCTTAGAGCAGGTTCAGTTGTCAAATTACAGGTAGGCGATTCTACCATTAAAGGACAAGTTCATCTTATGTGGATTGAGTGAATACAGAAATATCAGTAGAATACATCGATGAAAGTTTGAGGAAAATCGGACAATCCGTTAACAAGTTATGAATTATTAAAGTTTCTGTGCAGTCACTGCTGGATGAGAAGACTACGACAGTTTATGATGTCACATGCATAGAATTCCACAAATCCCCAAAGAAACTAAAGTATGACAAAAATACAATTCTGCAAAAAATTGTATCAAATCAGTGTCTTGTGTTTCGAATTGATTTTTAAAAAAAGTAGTATGTAACTTGTTTCATGTCAGTCCTTAAATTTGCAAAGGGTTTTCCTACTCACATTCCACTAAGAGATCAATAAAGGAAGAAACAGCTTCAACTAAATGTCCACAAGCAATATCAGAATGTCCACAAACACACATCCGTCACACCACAACTTCAATGATCTACATTGTACTCCACAGGCACCCACTGTACAACTCGCTTCATTGAAAGGATACAACTCAGGTCCAGGTCAAAACTTCCATCGATGAACCTCCTTTTCTTCTTGGACACCATGTTCCTCAGTCTCGAGGCCATCCTTCCCGACGGGAGTCCCAGGCGCGGTACAAGTGGTGGTGGTGGTGAAGGTGATGTCTCTGGGTCTCTGCAATCAGCCTGCGATTGACACATATGCAGCAGTGAGTGGCTCAAGAGTCGCTAAGAATCGCTACGTCACGATATAATACAGACAAGGCACGGACGTAAATCACTGGATTCTGACGGGTGGCGATAAGCACAATAATTTTTGTTGTGACAGGTTTGGGATCTGGACTGTTCAAGCTGGTGCTCAGGTGATGACTGATGTACATTATACAACTTTCAACACCAGAGGCCCAATCACTAGCCCCAACAAGAACAAAGCGACGTCAAAAACCTATTTACTGACTCTGGACATCAGACCCCACAGCACGGGGATTCCCGGGTAGCCCAATTTGAGTCACTTCCCACCACATACGATGAAAGTGGAAATTTTTGTGGTGTTGAAATTTCGCGCAATTTGCACAACCAGAAAGTAGCGGAAAATAAAAGCACAAGAATATTTTTGCTTGTTATACGTTCCAGCAGTTAATGTCTTGTTTCCACGGAATTAAAAACAAGCGAAACTCATCTCGCCCAGTGAGAAACATTACTCGAGCAAAAATATACTCTTTTATCATACATTGAAAAACCACAAATTGCACCAGTCAGTGAATATGTACATCACTGCATAATGCTCATCAGTAACAGTTGACTCCAGTCAAGATTCTTTGGCTGTGTGTACCATATTTGCCAGTGATAAGGCCGCTGTATTTTCTACAAAAATAAAGCAGTAAAGTCGGGGTGAGGCCTATATGCCAGCACAAGCAAATTATTGTCTTTCCAACTCAGATAATCACCTGCCCAACCAACATACATAACCATGCATGAAACTATGCAAAGTGCCAATAAGCAACACGATATCAACCATTGAATTAATCAATCTTACAGACAATGTAATGTTCTGCAGTTAAGTGACAACATTTCTATTTTCACCACCTACTTAAATCACTGTCGCCGGTGCCAATTCAACAAAAGTGTAAAAAAGAAAGCACAGCGCGATTGTAAGTTGGTGCGCATAGCCATTACAGCAATTGCAATCCTGCTCAGTCATTCTTCACATAAAGGTTCTACACACAGAAATAATAATCTAAATTCCGACACAGAGTTTGCATCAACGGGAAAAAGCCTAATATAAAACAAATAGAAATTATTGTTAGAAAGCCCATGGATGGATGGAGAATTAACAAAATTTCTCAGCAATATAATGTAGAGAAGTAATGAAATATTGACCAGACCAGAACCCCTCAGATATTTTTTTCTCTGGGTTTCTCATCACCGAAGTTGGGGTGCGACTTATCCGGCGCTGCAGCCTCATCGCTGGCGAATATCGTGTATTTGCACAGAGATCAGTGCTAAAGCTGTACACAATTACAGTGATTTTCAAATATATCTGACTTTTGATTTTGGGACCTCCAACTCCCCATCCAAAAATAAAGAAATAAAAAGGACTACTTTGACTGTTATCTTTGATTACATTTACAAGCTGCCAGGTTAATAACATGCATGCAATGTGTAGACATGAACACTGTGATAGACTGGTACTGACACAAATTTATCATTTTGATTAATCAAATGGTGCCATCATCACATCAGTGGAAACATTTTGATGTCAGACTGTAAACACAAGTATCATGCTTTAATCACTCCACACATATACAGTACGTCCCAAAAAAATTACAATGGGATTTTTGCATTGATAACACCCAATATGATTAAACCGTCTAAATGCTACATTCACGGTCTTAAAACATAACATCTAAGCTGTATTTTGCAAAAAACCCATTCAATTTGGTTAAGCGGTCACAGAGAAATGTGGATTGTTGTAAAGCATGTCATGAGTCTGATTCTTCCACGTTAAGCACTTGGATGCTCTGCATATTAAAGGACAAGTTCACCTTCATAAACATAAGGATTGACAGAATGTAGCAATATTAGTAGAACACATCATGGAAAGTTTGAGGAAAATCAGACAATCCGTTCAAAAGTTATGAATTTTTGAAGTTTTTTTGCAGTACCCGCTGGATGAGAAGACTACTGCAGTGTATGAATAACTTAGATGTCACATGCGTACAACAATATAAAGAAAATATAAAGAGAATTTCACAAAATTCCATCTTTTGAAAAAAGTACACATTCCCCTGACTCGTTACCGATAAATGTTATGGGTAATATTATTCCCCCTGCCTTTAGAAAGAGGCAAGTCAATTGCTCTTTTATTATGCGAAAAAAGTGAAAATATGTTGAATTTTCTTTTATATTTTCTTTATACTGTTGTACGCATATGACTCACAAGCTGTAGTAGTCTCCTCATCCAGCGGTTCCAACACAAAAATTTAAAAAATTCATAACTTTTGCATCGATTGTCCAATTTTCCTCAAACTTTCACTGATGTGTTTTACTAATATTGTTGCATTTTCTCAATCCTTATGTTTATGAAGGTGAACTTGTCCTTTAATGTGTAAACACAACAGACAGAACTTGGAGTGAAGATATTCCTGACATGCTCTACAAAAATCCTCATTTCTCTTTGACCACTGAAGCAAATTGAGTAGGGTTTTCTGTAAGATGTTGGCATATGAGTTATAGTGTCATACTCTGAAATTGTGTTTCGATTGATTCACTATTTTTGAAGTTATCGTTGCGGAGGGCACCGTTGTAATTTTGGGGGGGGGACATATGGTAAATTGTTAAGATCAAATATTCCTTAATATCCACATTTACATATTCATGGCCCTAGAGATTCATTGGTGAAGGGTTATTCATATTTTTGTTCATCAGTTTCTTCTTCACTCCTTGAGTTTATTCAGCCTGATTGTACAGTTCTTGTTTTTTTTTAAATGACAGGTAAGGTTTGGGACAGTTTTGAGCATTGTCATGGATACACTCTAAAAATGAAGAACAAGGAGCTTTACTTACTCAGATGCAGTGATACATCACATCAGTTTCACTATGAAACATTATCTTAATATTGTTTGCCACCTTTGGCTTGAGGATTTATCCCCTGTCGGACAGCATCATGGAGTTAGAGAAGACAAGAGAGGGAAGAGTTGTAGTTGGTTTCATTCCCCCCCCCCCCCCTTCATTGATCGTACTGTACATGTTGTCTGAATAAGAATTACTCTCACTCGTGGATTTCACACAGCCACACACAAAAAAAGGGGGTAGGTTGCTGGTCACAGTGCGGTGCTAATTAGCAATGCATACTTTTTCTTTTACCTTTAAGACACAGTGAAGAACCAAGAAGTTTCGAACACTGTGTAAAACCAGGACCTTACAGGCATGAACAAATACAGTACTGTACTGATGCATAACAGGCAACCACTTACTAGGTGTTTAAAAAAAAAAAACATATACCACTTTTGACCCTTATTCAAAAACTATACTAGTACAATCATCAGATAACACTGACATTGATACATGTATGAGCAATAGCTGGATAGTATACCACTTTATTGGAGGCAATTCAAAATGAAAGCATTTAAATCAGCTTCATTAAATTCAAGATTGAGTTCTAAGTTATGGTTCAGGTTTTGCTCTATTTTCAACCCTCTGTACAAACTTAAATTTGCACAGGGGTCAATTGGTGTACACGTACATATGAGAGCGTGTGGTTAACATTAAGACAATGGTCACAATGGCCAGGATTTGAACACTTTATTATTAATTCATGAGGAATTCCACTATCAAAGCTACATTGTAGTCTTTATTCATCCTGAAATGTATTGTCATGCAAGCACATGGAAACATGTGCTTACTTTTTCATATGCATGCATTTTATCCTTTGGCATGAATTCAGACTAGCAGTGCCCAGGGCAATCCAGCATGAAATATTAATTAAGCATTCATGAGGCAGCAAGAGACCAGAAGCCTAGTCAGCAGAGCTCTGAAAAGGTGGTAATCATGTCCATTTCAGGGTCATTGTAAGCACACACTCAAATACACATCATTGGTTCCTGTGAGTTCAAGTTTTGTACAGAGGGTTAAAAATTGACCAAAATCTGGAACCTTACATTAAAATCAATCATGGATTTAATGAAACTAATTTACACTTTCATATTCAAATCACCTCCAACTAAATTGTAACTATTCAGCTATCATTTATATCAATTATACAGTGTTGTTTGATATACGTATACATGTAGTAATCGAACTATTAAGGATCAAAAGTGGGAAATTTTTTTGTAACACCTAGTATTTTCCAAAAATCACTACTGAACAGAGGTTATCTATTGTTAAGCTTTAAAGTTTTAACTTTGATGATTTACTTCATGAAAATGGGCTCAATATCATTTTGGAATAATAATGGTCTCTCTTAAAATTTTCTAGTTTTCTATGCACAACATACAAATATCAAATGAACAAACTGGCATTACCCTTAAAAACTGCTTACACACAGAGATCTAAAATGTACTAAACACTATGGTTAAGCTACTGTACAAGTACAAATAGTACAGACTTACCGGTACATCTACCTGTTCGTAAGCATTCCATAGTAGTATCTATGTTTTATCACACACAGCAAGCGCAAGCCGCCCATAATGCCGTTCAAAATTTGACCACACCACTCACTAACTGCGACAGCCGCCACACGCAGTGTGGCGGCTGCGCCGTGCTCCCATTTCAGATCTTCATGTTTAACAAACGGGTGCCTTTGCGGCGCTATATTTCCTTAAATTTTCAACAGAAACTACTAGGAATACTTACATGGGTCGATGAAACCTAAATGACTATCATCGGCGACTGTTTGAGGCATTTCATTGCTTGTGATGCACAAAATGATGTCTTATAAGCAGCTCACCGATGTTCACAGAATTCACAATCACTCGCACAAGCACACAGAATAGGGGAGCTCTCACATTAGCGAAACTGGGGGGAAGCCGCCAGGACCGCGCCTGGCGGCGCGGTCTCCGGGGCTAACCACTCACCAGCTACATGTAGAAACCAATGTTTTTGCGCACAGTCAAATTTTTGCATGGGACGTCAAACCTTGGTGGTGCAGGTTTTTTTTTAGATAACCTACGTTTACTGTAAACTCATGAAATGCTACTGGGTGTAATGGTGTGAACAAAGTAATGAATTGTTGGTACTAATCTAAATAAGGGTACAAAACATCGCCACATGATGTGCACTCACTATATCAGTCACACGGGCGATCGGCAGGATTCCTAACCACGAACCAGGACTCACGCGTAACGCGGGTTTGAATGCTAACGTTAGGTAGTACATCGTACAGTCTCGTTAGTGTAATAGAGCCTAGATCAATAAATCATTTCAAAGGTTTAACAATGTAATTATTAATACAATTTTTTCTCCCTTTGATGTTGCAGTCCTTTCTATTTCTGTCTTTTTCCGGTATGACAAACTGAATGCCAGAGAATTCCATACAGTACGATACGCTCGATAAATACAACATGATCGTTAAACGCAATCGCACGGTACCGGAGGTGTGGTAATCTGACTGCGCCCGGCGCCCATTCAACGCACCTACTTACCTTTTACCCGCGGCTACCTCTGGCTCGCTGGCACAGAAGGGTCCGTAGACTGCGAAAGCTGCCTTCTCTAGCTCTCGGAAGGGAATGATACACAATCATGGGGAATTGTAAGTATGTTACTCCGACTACAAGGTTACCCCAGCTACAGCCCCTATTTGTCTGATAACGCCGTGAAATTCCACCATTCGGATTGTCGGAGAAGCCATATGCCTTCTTCGATAGGAGTTGGTAAATTTAAGGATAAAAAGAACTGGACGATGACGGAATGGAGTTCAGGGGACTAGTGGAAAAGTTAGAAGCAAAGATTTCTGTCGCGCAATGATATTATAAACATAGGATAAGCGAACGGCCGCGGAATTCACGTTAGTCGCGTATTCGTGCGCGGACTTCAAATAAGTACATGGAACTTTTGTCGATGTTCGTCATTACTACTTTCTTAATCCTCAGTCTCATATTGTTCTTTCCAAGTTTCATTCATTTTTTTTCCATTAAATGTTAGCCCTGTTTTTTTTCCTTGATTTTTCCGTTGACCCATATTTTGCATCATGCATAGCTTACTACTGTAATGTCATTATACCATTACTGTTCTTATCTATTGCAGGGACGATCGACCTAATATTTATGTAATATGGGCATTGCTCTTATAGAAAACCATAATCATGAGCAGAGAAGGTTGCATATTACCAATTTACTTATATGCGCCATATTAGAATATATAGCATTATATAGGCCTTACTTAATAAAGTTGTTTAGCAGAGTAGTAGTAGCTAGTAGTAGTGATAGTTCCTAGGAATTATAGTAATCTTCTTGCTACATGTTTTAACTATATTAGTATTAGTAAAATATTGCGATTACCACTTGTATTCCAAAGTTTCTAGCACATTAATCACGCACCTTTTCACTCATTTCTTTTCTACTCCTTCTCCTTGCTCCTCCTTTTTCTCCATCTTTTTCTTTTTCCATTGTCTTTCTCTTGGTCCTTCTATTTCTTTCCTTCTTCTACTCCTTCTTCTTCCCAAGTTCATCCACATTGATTTGCTTTCTTTACAAATTTTATGTATAGATGACACGAGCAACATAAATATTCTTTACTGGTCAGGCTTATTTATACATAAAACAGAATTTGTTGATGTCTATGTTTCCGACAGTGATGAATATCAACTCCTCCCCTCATCAATTCGTCTACATATCAGGTCACATGATCACTGGGATACCCGCTACTTTCTGTTATTTTAGTTTGTGTTTTCTGGCTCAAAACCAAAACGATAGAAACCTAATTGTACTTGAATTTTGGCATGGAGAAGCGAGCATAAAGAAACCACAAGACACCAGTACTTGCACATGGGGAAGGCTAAAAATGTCGATTGTGTTATGGCTGCAATATAGTATTTACAAGTTTTAGAGAGGGAAAGTGAAGAAGGTATATCGATAGGAGCGTGCTCATCAGAAGAGATGTTGTGGTGCAATACCTTTATTTTTCGTTTTCATTTTTAGAATTTATATATTAATCTATCTATTATTATTATTACTATCAATATTATCATTATTATTGTTATTATTATTATTATTATTATTATTATTAAAATTTTTGTTATTATCATTGTTATGATTATTATCATTATTATCATTAGTATTATTATTATTATTATTTCTAATGTTATTATCATTAGTATTATTTCTAATGTTATTATCATTATTATTATTATTATCATTATTATTATTGTGATTATTATTATCATTATTATTATTTTGCGTTATGTTGAGGCACCGGTGATGCTATACATTCGCATGCAGACTGTTGTACCAGTTCGGGATTCCACTTTTGCGTATGGGGCAGAAAAAGGTCATTAAGATTTTGTACCAACAGGGCAAGTTGGTTCTTATATTCACTTTGAGCACCTGTGATTATAATATTATGATGTAATGATTACTCAAGTATTGCTTGCCATCAGACACATCTACCTGACAGCAAAAGTGCATGATATTTGGCAATAATAGTAAAAGATTGTGGGTACATTCTTATAATGAAATGAATTCAACCCATATAATGAAATGAAATGCATGTTTCCCCCAAGTGTTAATCGGACCATTACGTATAAGTTCATCCTTTGTTTGAACTTGACTGACGAATTCCATAAAATTACGTCGGGCAAGTTTATATGCCTTATTGTAAGTTGCTTTGAAAACGAGTGAAGCGCCTGACTAAATAGGCGTTTTCACATCAGCCCGATGTTTCGAAATAGCGCGCTATTTTGCTGACTATTTTCTGCGAAAAATATCTCGAGCTTGGATTTTTATCGGGCTGATGTGAAAACGCCTACTGAGAAAAAAGGAGAACCATTATAGTATCCAGCATGCACGTCATGAGCTAACTCCAAACTGGATTATTCGGTTTTAATGATTACGGTGCCACCCGTTGCAACCATAATTTACTTCGCTTCTTTGCATGAGTTTGAAAGCGTTTACGCTCATTTTGTCTATTAATCATCATAACCCCGTCACGGGTTGTATGTACTGTCTGTGAATCGAAATTGATGTTTGCCTTTGAACAACTCAGAATTTGCAGTATTAAATGCATTTTTATGAGCATAAGATCTGTGCCACAATTTCTTATAATTTGAGTATTGAAATGTATATATATAGCGGTATATGAAACTCACCGTTATTTAGAACAAACCCATTTTGAAACTACAGAGAGGAAAAAAAACAGTGAACTGCTATAGATTAGACTATATACAATGGATGTTTTTGTATTGTGTCTACTTATTGTTATTGTTTCTTTTGACTTGTATGTTAATCTTGTATGTGATATACCGTAACAGCCTATATACATGTATATATAACGCATTACTTGACATTATTTTAAACGTTATGATCGAAAGAAATGCCTTGTTTAGATTTCCCCTTCTTTTTCGTCGTCTTCTGTATTCATCTCTTATTTTTTTCATTTCTTCTGCTCTCCTTTTGTGACGTCATTTCTTCCACGTCTAATTCTTCTCCTCTCTTCTCTCCTCTCTCTCCCTGAGACTTCATCTCTCTTCATTCATTTTCTCTCCCCCTCTCTTTCTGTGTGTTTATGTGTGTGTGTGTGTGTGTGTGTGTGTGTGTGTGTTGTGCGTGTGTATCACAGAACTGTATGCGTATACTGTATGCAGTGGCGGATCAGAGGGGGCGCAGCCGGCGCACCCCCCCCCCCCTTTATTTTTCGTTAAAAACAAAAGAAATAAAAAGAAAAAAATGAAATGAAACCCGGAAATGGCACCAAAAATATTAGTTGCGCCCGCCTTGACAGAATTCCTGGATCCGCCCCTGGTATGTGTGTGTGTGTGTGTGTGTGAGTGTGTGTGTGTGTGTGTGCGCGCGCGCGTGTGTATATACGTTTGTGAAAACATGTTAAAGTCACAAAATGTACAGTGTATACAGGGATCAATAGTGCTGCGCGATACGTTAAAGGTGACTTGATTATTATAGAAACCTATAATTACATGTTGCGTTAAATATTGTCGCGATTAAGACAAAAGGCAGGTCTCATCAATTCCTTCCATTCAATATTTTATACCTGACTCAATTTTGCGTGAACTGTCAAAGTTGCAAATGGAATGGTGTTTTATGACAAGTCAACGTTAATACGTGGCCGCTTGACGTGCACAGAACCCAATAATCAAGTCCACCTCAATAACATCAACGAATCAATAAGTGGAACATAATTATTATAATCAAACAAACATAATAGTAGATTTTTTTCTTGAAATAGACATACAGGAAATTATGCAATTTCGTTAATATCAAACGCATTCTGTCAAGGAACAATGACGTCATTCATGCTATGAGGAGCTGATGGTGTTACCTGAACAATCTTCTCCCATTGGATTGGACAATGTCATGTATGACATGCATGATTTGGTCGTTTTCTTCTTCTTCTTCTTTTTCTTCTTAGAACTTTGTTATGCCAGTGGAGGGCGAATTTCTGTATTCATATTAACAGACAATAAAGTACCTTGTATATCCTTGTATCCTTGTATTTAAAAATGAAGGTTATAGCAACAGAGTTACTATAGTAAGCCCTTCCGCTTAAAGACATTATGTCGCGAACCTCAATTTTATGGGGAATTCTGTTGCATGCCTATGGGAAATTCGCACGAAGATTTCCTCTATCATTTCTTAAGGGATTTCGTAATGTGACCTATTCCACCATGCCTAAAAACGTTGAAAATTCACGTTTCATAACTATCTCGTTGATAGGAAATTGCCACTAACTTTTTATGTAGTATATAGTGAGAGTTGTATGATTTTTCATCAAAGTTAACTAGCTCATGGGATAAGATTTTATTTTACGTAGTAATCGATTCAGGTGAAGAGTATGGAGTATACTAGCAGCCTTATTTGTGGTAAGAGTTTGATCATACTTTGTCACTGATAACATCTTGAAATATGTATCATATATAAATTCCATTTCAAGTACTTACGTGCAGTTTGTAGAGTCCACCGAACTACATGTAACTGTAAATGTAGTTCGGTCCAGATTGCGGCATATTCTGTCAATAGAGGGAAGCAGACAAGCGACATCGGCAGACATCGGTACCTTAGCTAATTCGCCCGGGTAAGATGGAAATAGCGTTGCAGTAAATGCAATGGAAAACTTTAATTTTATATCCATTACTGGTGGAAGAAGACTGCAACACCATTCGCACAAAAGTACACATACCTATATGATATCAATTCCCTCTGCCTTCTGAAGGAGGAGTACCGAAAGTCAAGTGCTCTTTCGTTATGCTAGAATAGAAAATAATATTATGTAGAATTATATCTCTATATTGCTCTATATCGTTGCCTTACACTGTGACATCAAAAAATTGTCTTATCCAACGATGACGGCACGTGAATTTACCCAAAGCTTTAAAGATCCATACAGTATATAAATGGATTGTTGACTTTCCTCAAATTTCCCTAATGACTCCTATTAGTTTTTTTTTTCAAGTTATTCAATCCATCCACATAAAAATGGGATGTTTCATGCCGACGAAATAAAAGATATGCCAATATTTGAATTGGTGAGCAATATAAGTGCTGTATAAAGTAGGAATGTTGAGTATTATGATTATGATGATCACTGTTATCATTGCTATTATTGTTATTATTAATATTATTATTATGATGATGATGATGAATATTATCTCAATCTTATTATAAAATAAATTTCATCGTCATCATCATCATTGTTTTTATTGTCATCAGCAATATACATTCGTGTCTCAGATTTAATGCTTTAACATTTTCTATTAAAAAAAGAAAAATATGTTTTATGCATCAATCACGTGTGCTGACTTCGGAAATTCATGTGTATAAAGACGTGAACAGGGGGTTGTTCCAGAAATCAGGAATAGATGCTTCTGAGGCTCAAGTTGTAAAGGCGGTACATCGGAGCTCATTTATTACCATTGCTGGAATTTCATGATCCCGAACGCGCTGGTACGCCGCCGGAAGTTCGTGAATGCGGTTGGACCGGAAGTTCATGCTTTACAGCTTGGCCTTGATGAAAACTTGCACTAATAAAAAGGAAAACGTCTCTCTCTCCGTTTAAGTTGATTTTGATTGACAGAATAAAATCAAACAGCCAGAGGGTAGAAGTCCCTTTCATATCAGACGTCAGAGTAAAAAAGGAAAAATGATATGTAATCCAAAGTTTTACAGTAACATGTACTTGCTTTCCCAGAACATGAATACACTGTATACACTTATGGACGCAATGCACACAAGCAATTATAGATGAAGGCAATGTTATACAGCCTATCTTCTCTCAAGTTTCATGTTGTTTTGGTAGCACATAATATCATACATAATACCTAATTAGATTTCCACTTTCTTTAATGTACCGGTGAAATGTGTTTACCTAATTAGATTTCCATTTTCTTTAATGTACCAGTGAAATCTAGAAGAGGAAATTAGGCCTATAAAGCCTTATATTCACACCACATTGATATATTATTTTTTGTAAATTTAGCTGTTATGATGACTGAATGGATATTAAAAGGGTTATAGTTGAAAATTATTGACAAAAAGAATTAATTTACAATATCTTTTGTACAATAGGCCCCTCCAAAATAAATACCACAAGAGTTGTGTCTATATTACATTCTTATAATAGTGAAAAATATTGTGCACAAACGTCACGTTTACTAACAATGCGCAGACTATAAACAGTTGACGATGAAACTTTCTGTTTATATACGCCCACGGACCGAGAGGTTCATATTTTATTGAATTAATGCCCTTTGAATTTCAGCCGTGGATTTGACTCATCGGCAGCGCAGCATGAAAATCGTATCTATCCATTGTCATCTATAGGACCCATATCTTTTTTTTCCCTTTTTTTTCGGTCTCCCTTCACTATTTCTTTGCTGTTGTTTTATGCTTGATGCACAGGTCGATTGTGTGGGATAAGTCGACACAAAATGTCAATTTCTGCTGATGTCTTTTAGATCTTAAAACACACGATAACAAAACTTTAAACTGAATACAAACACAATAAAAATAATGTGTGTGCGAAGAAGTCACGGGATTAATTGTCTGTGCCATTGTTCGAATTAAGTGTTCCTTATTTGTGTTATAAATCAACAATCTTGTTTATGTCGTATGGTTTATGTTCATAAGAAAAGCTATACAGAAAGAAAAATTAATATGAGTCATTATGATGACACGGACTATGCACACACGATGTGCATGTGTTATATTGTTGAGAGGCATTTTGATTATTCATGATTCATTTTCTCGGTATTTGCGAAAGCAGTGCATGAGTAATAAAATCACATTTCCTCTGATCGCATCAAATCATTCCAGGCAACAAAACAAAGAGGCTCCATAATAATAACAATTATGATAGTATACATTGCGTATCATTATAATGATAATAACAACAATAGCAATAAGAACCCTATTGTATAGGATAGAACCAAAGACATAACATGAAGGTTTGACATAATTTCCAAAGATTCATTTCCTTCCCATTGTATATCTGGCCACCAAAAGAAAAGAAAAATATGTATAACACGGGTTATAAGGAACGAACAAAAAACAAACAAACAAATAAACAAACAAACCATGAACAACAATGTAAACATTAACATAAAGGCCTAAAATTGTAATTGGAATCCGAACAGTCTAGACCCGCCTCCCATGAGCAGTAAAGGCCGACCGGACATAATACACAGCTGCCTCGAACATTATCCGTCTTCTTTTCTTGGCTATACTATTGTTCACGATAACCGATCCGCATGCAGGCTTTTTAAATTAACTCCTTTTAATTCCCTCTGTGTGCTTAATTGCATCTTTTAAACATCAGTTGGCGATTAGTTTAATGCGGAAACAAATCAACATTACATTGTACAATTTTGTACTAGCAAATTAATGTGTCTGGGTCAATAACCGATGGTGTAAGAAGAATATACTGCATGTGGTCTGTGCAATCCGGGGGTGGGGGGTACTATAATGTGCATGTTATGTCTTTGGACTTCTCAGAAACACAAAATGACGCATGTGTGAGCACAATCATGACACATACATTCCCGGTGACGTATTGGGCACTGTCCTCCGGGAATACCGGGAATAACGAGATGGCGGGAGGGGGTATATACAGGATTGTAGCCGGTCAGAGGCGGATCTGGCTTTTTGCTATATAGGGGGGGGGGGGATGTGACCTAATGACGATGGGTCATGACAAGTAAAAAAGAAAAGGTCTTTTTTTTTTTTTGCTGCCACTTCTCTCCAAAAATTGGCTGACAAGCAAAAAATAAATAAAATGAAGTGAAATAAAAACTTTTCCAAGGGGTAGGGGGTCAACCCTCTAAACCTCAAAACAAAACAAAGAAAAAATGAGCCCAAGAGGGGGGGGGGTTAAACCCCCTACCCCCTGGCCACTTCCGGTATAGATGAAAGAGGGAGAGGGGAAATGAGCATCCATAATTTTCCAATTTTTCTTAGTGTAATTAAAATGCTGACTCTGCTCAGTGAGGCCCCCGTCTAAACTAATTAAGCCTATACTTGCGATCATCTTTTCACTCTTGAGCACGCTAATAGGGGCTATATCATGCCAGGAAGAAAATAAAACAAAGTTCAAAGTAAAATAATCATTGTGGGAACAGGCAAAGTTAAAAAAAAAAAATCTATTTGGTAGTGGGCGGAAAGCTATACGTCATGAGGTTAATTGTACTAATATCCAATGTTATCAATATTCAAGCATAGACCATCTTGCCCCACCTTGACAACTAAACAACAGCAACAGCAACAGATGTACATTGTAAGTTCAAACGACTTACAATGCTGACCTATTTGTAGACCATGCGGTGGTCCGAGTGTACATTTTTTGCCACTTTTTTCCCCTCTTATTTCTCATTAGTCAATACTGCGTTGATGGTGTTGACCCTTTTTTCTTGTTGCACATGCACTTTTTTTGCTAGTTATTGTTATTGTTCATGTTGATTATTGATGTACAATGTTGTTGTACACTGTCAATTATGACAAGTGTTCTGTTAATTCTATTAGAGCAGATGAGATGGCTACTTCTCCTTTCCATTGAATTAGAAGAAAATACCTGCGTAACTGTCAGTAGGAACGGGCTGAATGATACAACAGATTTATCAGTAAATGTATCTCGCACTACATGTTGTAATGTTCTCACTTTTGACTTACGTCAACTGGTATCTTATCCAGTTGCTTCATTGTACCTGACCTCACGTGCAAATTTCTTATATCCATGCAGCATGTTCATCCCCTACAATTTTGAAGTATCCAAGTCATGGCCTCTGTAAACCTGTTTCCTTTCCATACATTAGATAATGATGAGCTCTTTTTAAATGTGCAAAGTGTTGGTGAAAGTAGAAGAAAAGACAACTCTATGAGTTCATCTTCAAATCCATTATACAGTATCTCTGATGAAACCATTCTGAGTGACCTAAATGCAGGTATGCCAAGTTTTGAAATCAGTTGCGATGACAACGATAGAAGTGTCTCTTGTACTGAGTCTATGTACTGTACAGCTCAACAGTTTGGTGATGCGCTTTCAGATCTGAAGCAAAATGATTTTTCTGTATTACATCTCAATATTAGGAGCCTAAATAAACATTTTGATCCCTTAGCAATTGCTCAATACACTTTCAGGTTCCCCTTCAGTAATTGCTCTGACTGAGACTTGGACTCGCAATTCTACACCATCCTCATTATACTCTATGGAGGAATATGATTTTATAGCCAATAGTCGACCCAACAGAACTGGTGGTGGAGTGGGCTTTTATGTTCTATCTAAGCTAAAATATGTCAGGAAGGACGATTTAACACATATGACTGATTTTATTGAAACACTCTTCATCGAAATCAAATCTTCTGACTGCAAAAATATTTTAGTTGGAGTGGTTTACAGGCCTCCCCAAGCTAAACAAGATGAATTTATGACGGCTCTGAATGATATATTGTCTTCCAGTGAGGTAAACAACAAACATTGTATTCTGGTTGGAGATTTTAATATTGACTTACTGTGCTCTCAGGTAAATCCTTACTGTCAATTATTCATCGACACCATCTTATCCTATTCCTTCTTCCCGTTAATTACCAAGCCAACTCGTATTGCTGATCAGTCACATACTCTTATCGATAATATAATTACAAACATAAATCCAACCCCCAAAACAGGGATAATTGTGTCTGATAATGACAGACCATTTTCCGGTGTTTGCTATACTGCCTCAAATGGCAAGTGTAAAAAATCCCCCTTCTGTAGAAATGCATCAGTGGAAGTTAAGTAGTACCAATTTGAATCTGGTGAAGGAGGCACTGAGTACACATGACTGGTCACACATATTAGATATAAATGATGTAAATATTGCATACGATTACTTCCTTGAAATAATAGTTTGTGTTGTTACGGGTATTTGTTCTACCCCTACTAGCAGTAAGAGTAATTCGAGTTATAAAAAGAAACCCAGATCTCCTTGGTTATCGCAAGCACTCTTGAAGTCAGTAAACCGGAAGAATAGACTTTATTACAGATACAAATCCAATCCTACTCCTAAGTTAAAGAAAAAATATACTGTTTATAAAAACATTTTGGTCACTCTCTTACGCTGTGCAAAGAAAGAGTATTACTCGCAATTGATTGAATCATCCCCATGTAAGAACGACATTAAAAAGACATGGAAAGTTATTAATGATGTTTTGCGTAAAAAG
Organism: Diadema antillarum; assembly: GCF_040938485.1. Classification (NCBI taxonomy): domain Eukaryota; kingdom Metazoa; phylum Echinodermata; class Echinoidea; order Diadematoida; family Diadematidae; genus Diadema; species Diadema antillarum. Next base: position 631,657 of record NW_027270944.1, read on the forward strand.
AAAAATACAACCAAAATAGACACATTGAATGTAAATGGGAAAAAGATTGAAGATTCTTCTCAAATTGCCAACGGTTTGAATAATTTTTTTTTTGTGAATGTAGGCCCTAATCTTGCACGTAATACTCAATCGTTTAACACACATTTTTATGATTATTTAGATCATCACAACCCAAACACACTGTTTTTCTCTCCAGTTGTCATAAACGAAATAATTGAGATTGTCAATACATTGGATAGTAAGAAAAGCCCTGGTTATGATGGAGTTACTAATTTTCTTTTAAAGCATGTCATTTCTGAAATAGCTGAGCCTCTTGTGCATATATTCAATCTGTCACTCAGCTCTGGTATTGTCCCTGACAAGATGAAAATTGCAATTGTTATACCAATATTCAAAAAGGGTTCCCCTGAAGAATTAACAAATTACAGACCAATCTCTCTTCTCCCTACCTTCTCTAAATTACTGGAAAAGGTGGTTTATTCTCGTGTTGATGATTTCTTGGAAAAAACAATATCATATGTGAATCCCAGTTTGGCTTTCGTAAAAAACATACAACTTCTCATGCCATTTTAAAATCACTGAACACGATAGCTCAATCCATAGAAAAATTTTCTTATACAGTCGGTGTTTTTTTTAGATTTTTCGAAAGCCTTTGATACTGTTAGCCATGATATTTTATTATATAAGTTGTCTAGATATGGAATAAGAGGCAAGTCATTAGATTGGTTCAGTAGTTATCTGCATAACAGGAAACAATTTGTTGTTGTTAATGGCCACAAATCTCACATAGAGTCTATCACGTATGGTGTACCTCAGGGGTCACTCTTTGGTCCACTGTTGTTCCTGCTGTTTGTTAATGATTTTCCGAAATCGAGTAATTTACTTTCCTTCACTCTTTTTGCTGATGACACAAGTGTATTTTATTCTCACCAGAACTGTGCTACCCTCTTGAATACTGTGAATTCCGAAATGATTAATGTTCTGAAATGGGTAAAAGCAAATAGAATGTCACTAAATGTTTCTAAGTGTAATTGTATGTTCTTCAGTAAATGCAGCATCAATCTACCTTCTCCTGTATGCATCGATGGGACTGAACTAGTCGTGGTTGATTCTACCAAATTTCTTGGAATAATCATTGATAGGAATTTATCCTGGAAGACACACACAGATGCCATGGCGAAGTTATTATCAAGGAATGTTGGTATTATCCATAAACTAAAGTCTTTCATCCCATCCAATATCTTTTTATGCTGTATAATACATTGATAATGTCACATTTAAATTATGGGCTGCTTGCTTGGGGGTCAGCTCCAAGACTGTATATTGATAGGATCTTAAGAATACAAAAGAGGGCCCTACGAACTGTTTTTAATTTGGACTTCCGCTCACACACTTCAAATATATTTTTTGAGAAAAAAATCACTGAAAATATATGATTTGTATCTTTTCCATCTTGGATGTTTGATGTATCAAACCTAATACGTGAATGAATGTCCTACTGCCCTTTCTGTTTTATATAAGAAGAACAGTCATGTTCACAATTACTCAACTCGTCAGCAAAACTTTTTCCATATACCTCGTACACGCACCACCTTTGCACAAAACACTGTTATTTTTTCTGGCCCTAATTTTTGGAACAATTTGCCAATTGATGTTAAATCTGCCCCCAGTTTATCTGTATTCAAGCAAAGATTTAAAAAACATCTCCTCGCATCTTACGTTGATTGATGATAATATGACTTTTAATTAATGACCAATGTGTGTATTTACACCTATTTGAACTATATGTCACTACTCTACGTCTTTTACTTCTTTTCCTCTCTTCCTCCCTCCTCTTGTTTTTTGTTTCCCACCTCAGCCCTTCATTCATTTTGCAACACACTGTATATCACTTCCACTCATCTGCATGTAATATTTCTTTTTTGAGGGGACCTTGTTTAACAAGCTGTGCTTTCTCAAGGTCCCCCACGCAACATTCCATGTAAATATCAACCTTGTTCAATTTTTTGTAATTATACTAAGCAATGTACTTGTCCCCACAAGGGGTTTGTGACACATGAGAATGGTGTGTGAAATAAATTGAATTGAATTGAATTGAATTGAATTGAATAAATGGATAAATAAAAATAACATGACGACGATGACTGTATAATTATCAGGACATGTCATTCTTCCCCTTCCGCGTCGCGTTGACAGTTATACCATCTGGCTTTTACTATTTTTGTATATTTCTTTTAATGTTTAACCTCAGTGTTATCATAATTAAACGTATCCGATCATGAGTCCCCATACTACAAAAGCAGTCCCGATGCATGTCGAGTGGTCATCACTAGGCCTAGCTAAACAACTCCCCAAGATAATGGTTACGCATAATGTAGATGCCACGGATGTCTTCATTACGCGCTCTCATTACTTCCGGGTTTTTGACCGTATCCGATCCGCCCGGTCAAAGGTGATAAACACTGCATCGATAGCTCTTCGGGCAAGAAAGCTACGTCTGGCTTGTGAAGAAACTCAACATAATTTCTGTCTGAAAGGGGTGCAAAAATCGTAAGTTTGTACTTGCGGTAAAATATCTACTTATTACATCGATTTGGTTTTGCTGCCATTATGTCTTGCTTATTTTTCGTAGAGTTTTGGTGAACTCGCTAACGAATTACAATGTTGGCGATCGTCTCGCTCGTAGTACACACACAACTTGTACCCACGTCTGGCGGTATCCAATGCGTTGGCGATGGCAGCATCGCAGCCTCTTTACCCGAACAGTACATGCACATATTTTTGTACATTTGAGCGATAGATTTGAGCCAGACTAGAGAAGTTAGAACAAACCCTATGACTTGGCTTGACTCGTGTCATTCTTGTACCTGCTAATTCTTATACTAGTGTAGTACTATACTTAAATGAGAGCGAAATGAGTAGGGAGCCGTGCGTGCGAGACGTACGTGCTAGACTCTAATGCAGAGTCCAGTGTTTATTATTAGGTCTATATTGCCAGATAAGTGAAATAGACACTAGCTAGTAGTAGTACTAGCCTAAGGCACGGGGGTCTAGTACCCGGTATAGAGTACCAGTAAGTTTATATAAACATGCCGCATTATCTGGTGAATATAGCTTCATAGGCTCCCTACATTACTACGTAAAGGAAATGTGTGTTAATCTGTTATAATGGTGGCATGTTTAACAACTTTATTTGAAACACTCGTGATTACATTATGAGCTCTGGGGGGTGTTTCATCAACGTTTGTCATAGTAACAGTCAGTGACCAGAGCATCTCATCCAATCAAAACCAAGGATTTTGCTGAAATTGTCAGCGCTGACAAACGTTGATGAAACACCCCCCCTGATCTCATTTCCAATGATGTTAGGTGAAATTTTTCAAACAATGACAGACAATTAACCACTTATTTGTTGAATTATGTTGTTTTTCCTTTTGAAGTTTCAACAGTTAACGTTAGTGCCTTAATTGCTGTTGAGATGTGATTGATAACCAAGAAAGAGTAAAAGACAAATTTTTTGAATTCTTTTGTTGTAAGTGTGCAATTGTGATATCGTGTAAATGTAATGTCACAAATAAAGAGGTCAGGGTAAGGGTACCAGTATTCAGTCAGCTACCGGTATTCGGTCACTTATCACTTGTCACCAGCCAGTAAGTTCAACTGTCACAACACATGCAAATCACATCAATTCACATACTTGCACACTCATTCTCAACAAGAAACTCCCTTAGCCCCTCCAACAATCCATCCAAAATCCCAAATTTTACCGTCAAAAGTGCAGAATCGGCGCTACTTTCCAAACGAGCGTGCGGATTGAGCCCAGTTTTAAGAGTACGGGTCGCCAAAAAAGTGCTAAAAGTCGAGAAATACGCCGTTCTCTTGCGGGATTTTTTGCTTATTGCAAACTTGGAGTGTGATGGTATCCTCAAAAACGCAAAAGAAAAACAAAACTTCCGTACGTGCTGATAGAGTGTCTCAATGTACATGGGTTGAATGCAAGTGCCGATTCCCCAGTATTCGGTCACCAACAGGCGCCGCAACGTAGCCGATGCAATTTTGCGCCAACAAGGTAGCGCGTGCGGCATTTTTCAGCTGCCTTGAACACGCATTGACTTTGAACACGCATATTGCGTGACTGAATACTGGTCGCAGTGACCGTATTCTGGGGAATTTTCAAGGTGATATATTTGGGGATTTTGTGAAATTCTGTGTGATATTTAACAAAATGAAAATTGAGATTAAAGAAATTTGATATATTTCACATACATTGCTGTATGTATTATTTTAATTTGAAAAATATTGCAAAAAAGCTCAAGTGACCGAATACTGGGGGTGTTACCCTACCTGAGTTAGAATATCCAGTGCTATTTATCAGTTGAACCCTTCTAATATATTACAGTGGAGACAGAGAATTGTACAGTGAATTTATAAACTACTTTAAAAGTGGATATTTTCGCGCTACTAAGCAGAGTTTCGCATGTTTTTAATTTATTTTGATTTATTTTATTTCATTTTATTTCATTTATGGCGAGCAAAAATATTTGTGTGCTGTTATTTTCGCGCTAGTTTCTGGTTGTGTGAAATGTGCGAAAATTTCAACACCGCAAAAATTTCCACTTTTACAGTAGCAAATTATTAAATGATCATTAAACTAACATTACACATTTGTTTCCATTTACAGCAAGACATTTTATCACCTAATTCATGTGAAATATCTGAGCAGACTCTGCTTGGAAAAAAAAAATGCTGGCTTTCCCCTTGACTAATGTTATGACCAAAAAAAAAAAAAAAATAAGGTGTGAGTATGACACTACAAGAACAGCGCACACATCCCTCAACAATGAATGATCATTAATGCAGACTTGATGCAAGCCATTTTTGCACTTGTGTGCAGTTTGACTTATCTCTTTCAGAAAGCAGTGAATAGCATTACTGGTACCCTTAACATTATTATTATTATTGGAAATTTGAACAATTATTGATTTTATGTTTTTCAGCTGTATTTTCAAGGTCATTGTCATGTTATAGACAAATCAATTAATCCCAGATCCTCTTATACTTGTTACAGACTACAAGTACTGTAAATATGAATATGATCAGGCATTCTGTCTAAGAGAAATACTGATTTTGAAATATGATTAAATCTTGTGTGTTGGGAATATGGTGATATTAACTAATTCACAGCTATTTTCAGACCAATGTCAAGGTCAGAAGATCTAAAGATGACCTGAAATATTATTTGTAGCTTAAAATAGAATAAAAATGGAACATGATCAGCAGTTCTCAGCTTAAAGTCACCAAGAGTACTGAAATGGCACACAACTAAAAGTCAATGTAAACACGCTTTAACACCATTATGGCTACAGAAAATTGACCGGTTTATTTTTTTTTGTGGTTTTCAGCTACATTTTCAAGGTCATTGCCAATAAGACAAAACGATTTGTGGTGTATATCCTTTTGGTACTAATTACAGACTGTCATCACAGAAGATGCCATTGTGTCTTGGCACTTCATCTCTGATTTATCACAATTTGAGATGTGGTGAAAACCCCAGGTGTCATTTTACGTTGATTTTTGGGTGTTTACGACCATTTTCGAATGCATAAACCAGCTATTAAACATTCCGGTCACAAAAGTCTTTTGGTAACCAATGAAAATATAGGTAAATGTCTATCAATAAACAAAATTGGTGTCACTCCTCGATGGGACGAGGAGTGATTTGTGACCTTGAACTTGGCAACTTTTTGAAAAAAATCCAAATTTGAGGGCGCCCTACAAGAAAACGACGCATACTTTTTGGCCGATTTTTGGTAGGTACCAGGTATGTAAAGCAAGTGAGAGTCTCCAAATATGCATAATATTGGGATCTAAGCTAATTGAATTTTGAAGTTATCAGCTTCCAAACATGCACCCGAAAACATTAACTTTGACGCTTAACACCATTTTCGGTGACCTCTTGCGCAATAACGGATTGTCAGATCCGCGCCATAATATATTGTGCATGTTAAGGTCATAAAGTTCTTCCAATTAACAGAAAATGAGCAGTGTATCTCATCTAACCTGGCTGCAGCAGTCGGTCAAAAATAGCAAATTTTATTTAAACTCGGTTGTTCGGCCACGCATTGGTTGCTAAGGGAGGCCGTAGCTTAGCAACCGTTTGACCTTGGGGCAAAATATTTCAGAATCTTCCGTCAGACACTTGGGGGCACATTTGGTGCGAGTTTAAAGAAAATTGAAGGGGTCGGGTTAACAGCATTGGTTGATTTGATGTGGATTGACCCATACGTCTGTACGAAGTCAAATGAATGTCTACTTTTCATAATAAATTTTGTTGAATTCCCTTTATATTTTTGTACTTGTATTTTTGTATTATTTTGGACTAAATATTGATTTTCTTGTAAACTGTGCACTTAGAAACATCCATATTAAGTGCCTTATAAATGCATTGTAATATTATTATTATTATATTTTCTTTGTATCTTTTTTGGCTTGTAAAAAAAAAATCAAAATAATCAGGGAAAAATCTGGAGGAAAAAAAAATCACACCACCCATGAATTTCCAAAAGTTCTGTCCGGGGATTCTTTCCATCTAAACGGGAACAGGGGTTTCCATAGACCTTGACATCCCCTATAGGATACTACTACATACTACTTCTTTTGCTTCTTTCACTTTTATACCCAATAAAACTACTGTCATTACTGCTACTTCTTCTTCTTCCAGATGAAGTACGTACTGACCTCTCGGCCGAGTATGCTGAAAACTAGTGTGCCATGCTCCAGCGTTTGATCCTCAGTAAAAATTCATGAGTTTACAAGTACAAATATTGTATGTAAAGTAAAGAGTGCTCCATAAAAATAGCTCCTCTTCCAACTGGGTTTGATGCAGAGTTGCTGGTGATATTGAGCATGTTGTCATCAAGAGCTGGTCATGTTATTGTGTAGATGTGCAGGCAGTTCAGGTGTGATGGCAATCAATCCATGCAAGATACGGTACAGCATAATGACTTTCGGCTGGACTCCTCTTTCTTGCAAGAGACCGTCATTTTTAACAAGTGGAGCATTTCATTAACAACACACTGTGTATGGTGATAGTCTCAAATGGTGAATGGAGCAGCACACCTGTGAACCACTTCTGTCCTTCTAATCATACTACCAGCACTATTGGTACTTCAATCACAAACCACTGTCACACCTTGTGTTGCTGCTACCAATACTGTTTACTAGCAGCATTCTGAATTAAAGAGCATGCCAAAACCCATGGTCGTGTCTTAAGCTAATGCCATTCATCTTTCCCCTGCCCGGTCTTTGCCAGAGTCATTGTGGATCTCCCGGAGGCAGCCGAGATGGAGGACATGGAGATCGCTCCTCCCGATGCTCCGCCCTACACCAACAACATCCACACCCGCAAGGCATTTGAAATGCTCAATGTCTTCCGAAAGTGAGTTTGTGGCATTTGTGGAGTGTGTGGGGGAAGCTCTGTTCTGATGCTCCTCCATGAACAAGTTTCTTCTTCTTTTTTTTCTCTTTGAAAAAAAAATCAAAAAAAAAAAAAATCAAAAATCAGTATTGGTTCAAAGTTAAAACTTAGACTCCCTTAGTGTAATTATGCTCAGTGGTATGAATGTTGAAACAAACTTGCAGCTACCATCTGGACTCAACTGGTGTAAATTTCAGTTTGATTTTCACAGCAGTTTGAGATAAGGCATTGGTTGATTTATCCAGGCAGATATGATGCTTGCATAAAGTGTGTATTTGTGAATCAAAAGTCCGAACCATCTTCTATACATTCTCTTAGTAAACACCAAAATCATTAAAATATGTTACTATGCATCAATGATAAGCATGCAGAGTTTGTCATAATTCAGCTCAAGGATTTCATGAGTTCAGCAGTGAATATTCTGTTCTTCCTGTTCCAAAAATCTAGGTCATTCTGTGTTTAACAAACAACAATCATGAACAAACTGAAAAAGTTCTAAGCCTTAACTTTCATTGTGATCACATACACATGTAGAGTGACGTTCATAACTATCCAGTTTTGACAGTGTTAAGTCATCAGTACAAGCTGTAATTGATTCATTTTCTGAAGGCAGTAATCCACTGTGTTTTTCAATGAGGGATTACTTACATTGTAGTATACATACCTTTAATTCTGCTTGTTTTGTTCTTCTTAAAATTACAATCTGGTGAGTGTTTGTGCAAAAAAAAAAAAATGAATTGATGCAAGGATAGAGTATCTGATTGTATGAAGTCTCATGGCCAAAGGACTTTCCTTCATCGTACAAATGATAAAGGCTGAGCTTTTTCATTATAATACATTGTCACAGGCAAAATGTCCTCTGTGATGTCATTCTGGAGGCAGAGGGTGTGGAGATTCCTGCCCACCGCATTGTTCTGGCGTCCTGCAGCCAGTACTTTGCGGCCATGTTCACCAGCGAGCTGTCGGAGAGCCGAGCGGAGAAAATAATCTTGCAGGAGGTGGACGGGAGGGCGCTGTCCCTCCTCATCGACTTTGTCTACACATCAGAGGTGCAAGTCACGGAAGAAAATGTACAGGTATAATGAAGAGTGATTCTTTTTTTTGAAGAAATAAAACAAAATGCAAAACAGATAGGACAGTCTACTTTACATCCAAATTGACCTTAATGAATTGAGTTAAGGTTTAAAAGCATTGAATAGTAGAAGTGTATCATTGTCACAAGTTTTCCAGTGACCAGTGCATAAAACATTTTTTCTTGAAGTAAAATGAAAAAAAAAAATGTATTGTATATTATGTAAAATGAGTTGAATCCCTCCCGATTGTTTTAGAGTTGTAATAGCTAAGCATGATGTTGTAAAACCAGAAATTTTCATGTGCATGAAACTTTGAAGAATTTCACGAGGAGCAAAGATTCACGAAAGTAAAATGCACACAAAAATGTTTTTGTCTACACAAAGCATTGAATGTCAGCGCCAATTCACAAAAGTTTCACGCTGCAAAAAAGGCTGTCAGCTCTAATTCATGAGAGTTTTATGCTGCAAATGTTTCTTGTTTTACAGTTCTCTTTAGGGACAATTGATTGCAATTGCTAAGTCATTGATCAAAGCAAGATTTTTTTTTTTGTTTAGATATTATATGAACATTAAAGTTGACATAATTGTGATGATTGTGTTGATATCATTTTGTTGCAGAGTCATCAAAGGTCAAGGGTCAAAGGTGCCTGAATAGGTGCTAAAAATGACGCCTTTTCAGACAGGAATGTCCAGCAGTACATATTATGATTAGGAAGGAAGGGTAGAAACAAATAGAAAATAATTTTCATGACATGGTAGTGGTAAATAGGTCAAGATCAAAAGTCACTGTACTTTTGCCAAAAATGTAAATTAAACCAATACTTCAGCTAGGAATAACCATTTCTACTCTATGGTAGTGGACAGGACACAACTAGACAATCATTAGCACTAGATGTCATAGGCTAATGTCAAAGGTGAAGGTCAAAGGTCTCTATGTTTTAGTTTGAATTGTCATTTCAAGCCATAACTTCAGATAGGGGATTGTGTTGTTATCATATCATTGGGTAAGAAGAAAATAGATAAATAAACAATTAGTTGCCTGAAATGACAGGAGTTTAAAGGTCAAGGTGAAAGGTCACCAGCATAACTTCTATGGGGAAAAGTTATTGACAACATTTATCAGTGTAATGGATAGAAATGAATTGGGAAATATTTCCTCTGTGTAGAGAGGGTTAAACATCAGTTGTTGAAGTCAGTGGTCAAGATACTGAACCTCATCTAAGTGTAAATGAAGATGTATGCTTTTTACATTTGTTGTTATACGGAGAATAAAAAATACTTGATAAGTGACAAAATTACCACAAGAATGATAATTACCTCACAAAATTTACCTGATCAATCAAATCCAGACCCTTTTGCCAGCTGCAAGCCTGCTCCAGCTGAATGACGTCCGTGTGGCATGCTGCGACTTTCTCCAGAAACAGCTACATCCCACCAACTGTTTGGGGATTCAGGCCTTTGCCGACGTCCACTCCTGCAGTGACCTCTACCACTATGCCCAGAACTACACCATGCAACACTTTAGGTAAGAGAGATGCACATGGGCTGTCATAGTTTAGGTGCTGTGTGAGACATCAGCCTCCATTCGTAAAGCAGTGTAAGGACTGTCAAAAGTGATAGTCCACCCAATAGAGTACCAAAGTGTGATGTCAAAGCTATGTATGGCCATGGAAATTGGTTCTAAACAACCGCACCTGGCCTGAGTGTTTATATTTACACCCAGCTCTGACCCAAGCTACAACAAAAGACTGTGACATCATGACCTTGGTACTCTATACACACATTACGGCATTTTATTCTTTCTAAATATGCTTGCTAAATGTGCTGTCACTGAATGACATTGATAAAATTGTCCTGGTAGAAGTAATCTATTGTATACGGTATATTACATGAATTTTAGGAGTTGACCACCATTTGTGAACTTAACAACTCGCGAAAACGTAGCCTCCCATAATGCAAGTGGATCATGTATTGTCTCCAGGGTGGAAATTGCTAACTTTTCTCTCAAAAAGAGATAGTTCTTCTTTCACATTCCATCAACAGTTCCATCGATTTATCCACTTGTGAAATCATCATACAAGATCCAGCACGCAAAATATTGTACTCGCTAAAATGTGGTGGCATATATAGTATGTAAAGGAATCTATGTTTCACGGATAAGCATACTCGTGTACATCTGAGACTAACTGTATTGTACTGTGTCTCTTTTAGTCTCTGTCTTCCTCGTTTCTCCTTATGCTCACACTATACGTCTTGTCTTATTGAATCTATCAATTTTGTCTATCATTTTCTCCCCCCTCCAGTGCCGTGGTGCGCAGCGACGAGTTCTTTGCCCTCTCAGCGGCTCAGGTGTGCGAGCTGATCAGCAGCGATCACCTCACCGTTCACTCAGAAGAGGAGGTAAAGCTCGTCTTGAAGTAGAGATAAGGCAGAGACTCCAACTCTACTACATTCAGCGGGGCCATTGAGGCCATTTTCTCAAAATCTCCTCCCTCTCCTGCTTAAGTTTGAATTTCTCCCGCTCTAGCTGTGTGTCCCCATTTTGAGATGTCTTTTCTCCTGCCTAAAATTTAGCTTTCTCCCACTTGAAATGTAACTTTTCCAGCTTTAGGTTTAGCTTTCTCACACTGAAAATTTAGCTTTCTCTTGCTCAACTGAAATTTGTCATGCATGTTCAAAAATAAGGCTAAGAAAGCACCAGAGACCATCTGTAAACCCTAGAGGTTGGGCCACAAGGAATGTCATACCCCAAGTTCGTAATGTGCGTACGTGCACATACTATTGTCCGCATGTTCGCACAATCAGAGTCTCCAGTTTAATTCGCTAAGGGGTCCAGGTGGGATAATCTCTTGTTTAAGAGATACTTGGGGTTGGAGTCTCTGACAAGGGGAAGATAGATGCCTCTGTGGCACAGCTCCACTGTGGATTATGAGCTAGCATTGTCACAAGCACATGATCTTGTTTAAGATTACATAATCATGCAATGTTCTCATCCCCTCTGAATTGGCCTGTGCCATCAGCTCTCAGACTACTTGCAATTTGCTTGTTTGTCTGTCATCTTGTGACTCTGTTACTAAAGGTGCATGCAACTGGGAAAGTATGCAGGCACTATTGATGTACTGTATTAGCTGGTCATTTGGCTGAGCGAGGCTGAAATCCACACACATGTATGAGTCATGCAACCCTCAGCTGGAATCGTTGCAAATAAGTTTGTGTCAGTCCAACACATTCCTCAAGAGGAGAGCCCCTGAAAATGTTATTAAGCCACAGTTGAGTTCCGGTCATCAGCAAATTTGTTTTTTTTTTTTCATGTTTGTTTTGTCATATTGAATATTTCCAGTTTTGGAACTGCATATTTTTTGTCAACATGAGCTCTCCCAATTAGAAAAGTGCTCTCATTTCCCAGAAATTCAGAGAAACGGTAATTGTCTAACCTCAACTCCTTTTCATTGTTTCGTTCAAGTGTAGGAGACTTCACCATTGCAGCGTACAAGCTCAAGACATGTAAAAAGTTCACTCACATTGGGCTGATGGTGTGAGAAAAAAAAATTGAAGCATGCTGGCTGTTAACATGCCAGCAGATATATGACCACAAACACTTTCATTTTCAGTTGTAGGTTTATAAATGTTGAGTAGGAAACATGACCTCAAAACATTTAGACCTATTAAAACTCCTACTTCTCACCCCTTGTGGACATTATTGCCTTCCATTCAGTTAATGCTCTCTGATTATTTTGATTATTTGAGGTGTCATGTACCATTTTATGTGTTTTATGAACTGTGTAATGAGACCCCACAAAGGGATGAAATAAATTCTTCATAAACTACATACATTTGTTCCTTGATCTATCAATATTTTCATGTGTAGCTCTTTCTTACTGGTACTTTTATATCATATACAGTACTTGTCCCAAATACACTTGTATGTTTGTTTTGGGATGAGGATATGCAACTAAGGAATCGGACTATTAAAATCAAACTGAGCAGATGGCAGGTATGGTTTCAAAAATGTTTCGGTTTGAAATATTTTGAATAGCCTGGATTAGGGCTCTTGTGAGAAGTTGACACTTTCATCTTTGTTTCATCTCTTAAAAAACTTGCTTGTAAACTTTACCCCACCCCTCCTGCCAGGTCTTTGAAGCAGTGGTTGCCTGGGTGAGACAGGATGAAGCAAACCGCAGTGACTACATGCCTCAGCTGGTGGAGTACGTCAGGCTACCACTGCTCCCCAAGGAGTACCTCATTCAGCGAGTGGACAAGGAGCCCTTAATCAAAAGTAATGCAGGACCCACCGGGGCCTATTCCATGAAAATGTTCGCAGTTGTATTAAATCACAATAATTTCAGTTCCCATGGCAACAGTGTAAATGCTCATGGCTGATTGGTTGTGTCCTTGCTGCTTACATGTATAGCGCACCACTTTGTGAAATGGTATTTTGCAGGAGTGCAGATATGCCTCAGAAGTGATGGGAGGTGTAAGAGCTGTAAATTTCCTCAGCTATTTTGTGAATGAGTTTGAAAATTGATGCATGTATTGTAATTAGTCAAATATGCCACTGAGTACACACAAGGCATTGAGCTTGGAGGGATGAATTTAGCATACCTGGTAATTGCACCCAGTTGTATGATTTATGAACTTTATGAATGATTTATGAGTACAGAAATTGTAGTACAGACTCACACCAAAGTTGTGTGACATATTGGAGACACAGTCAATGCATAAAGCTAGATTTTCTTCTTCTTTTTTTTTGTGAACCAACATACATTTCAAGGCTTCTCACGTGTTACATGGACGTCGAATAACGTTGTGTGCAGGGCTAGGGCTGTGAGAGATACTTTGTTACTGCTATACTTGATGTTATCACTTTCTTATAAATATTTAATCATAACAAACTATCAACTTTCCTATAAAGATTTGATCATTCCAAAAATTGTTATGAATACTTCTGAAACTGACAAGTACTCTTCATCGTACCAGCTTGTTGCACATTCCCACATTGCCCCAGATTTCCTTGGGATCTATACATGTGAAGAGTTTTCTCAACATCTCCATTTTCACTCTCTGTTGCATTACCGATGCTTATAGGTAATAGTTCGTGCAAAGATTTCCTGATCGAGGCGATGAAGTACCACCTACTACACAAGGAGGAGAGGAGTCGAATGAAGAACCCGAGAACCAGGAAGCGAACACCAATCGGTCTGCCAAAGGTGAGGCAAAGTGATGTGGATAAGTGTTCATGACTCTTCCTCTTTTAAAGGAGACCTCCGGATGATTTTCAGGCTTTTACATATGAGAATCTATGAATTGGTTACGCTGGGTGCAGAGTTTCAGAATTTGTAGTGATTGGGATGAGGAATAGGAGTGTTTTCAAAATTTATAACGAATCACAATGATCAAGGTTAATGACATGGCAGCCTCACGACAAGAATGCATGAGTTGGGGCTCAAGGAAGCAGAACAAAAGAAGAAGGCATGCATAAATTCTACACAGGTGAACTCGTTAAGCACGTGGTATTGTAATAGAATTACATTGCTCCATTTCTGAAATATGTGAGGCTCCTATGTCATCAACACTGTTCAGTGTAATTTGTTAAAAGATTTTTTAGAGTATTGATTTCTCTGCTCAAGGATCACAGTAAATTCCACAAGTCTATACATGGAGCTGTTGATCTGTGTACTACAGAATGTGAAATTATGAAAATTGTCTGGAATGCCCCTTTAAGGAACTACGCAATGAAAATGCATGTAGACTTGTATTGAACTGTAATATCATCGGCATCACATATCTCACCAAATGAATATCTAAATACGTGCCCTATATTTTATACTGATTTTTCTACTATTTTTCTTCATATTATTTGGATGCATACACAAAAACAACTCATCAACTTCCAAACCAAAATTCTGCCCATAACATAATCTGTCAATCATTGCTAAAAGTCTGATATGATTTAACAAAGAAATTGGAAAGTATCTTTCACTAGACAGAGCATTTCTTGCATGTTTCCATGTTACTAATATGATTAACCAAAGACATTGCAGAGGTTGATTTGTCCTTGGCTCTGATCCGTGCCTGTTTTGTGATGAATGCAGAGACATTGAAAGCAATGTGATGGGATTAGGAAAAAAGTGATGGGTGGGGGGGAAAAAAGGCAGGTTTGAGATGTGCGACTTTCTGAGAAAGACAAGGTCAAAGGTCAGGATGAAGCATGGTGCAGAACTTCACAGATTGCTAAAAGTAGAGAAAACTTAACAGAGAAAGAGATGACAATACAAAATGTTGGATTGAGACAAATAGAGATAAGCAGAGGCATATTTGTTGACATATGATGCCATTTTCCCCCCTCATTTGAAAGCGCAACTGCAGAGGAAGGGTTTTACTACTATCATGGTACAGACCAAGACAACATTGAATTATGTGGTAGTTTTGCCTCTGAGATTTACAATCTTCCTTAAAATCTCCCATTTGCATGTATGGACATAGTAGTATGGAAGATTTTCAAAATGGAAGACTGTTGGCCATATTATTTTATCTATCACTGTTACCCCCTCTATCTTCTATGTGTGTGCTGCAGTTAATGCTGGTGGTTGGTGGCCAGGCACCGAAGGCCATCCGCAGCGTGGAGGTGTACGACTTCAAGGAAGAGACCTGGACGCAAGCAGCTGAGATGCCTTCCAGGAGATGTCGGGCAGGTAGGAAGTCCGGCCGAAGCTTGATCACATGACCTAATTTGCGCACCTTTGGATTTACATTCTCGTATGTTACCCAAGCCCCTTTATTGCCGTCAGCCATGTGGTTGTGTGACAATTTCAGTGACGCTTTGAGATGCGGTTCTGACAGGATTAAAGGTAGGAGCCTTTATTTGCAGACACAGCCAAAGTAGCAATTCATAATTTGGTCCTTCCTTGTTGAACCCTTTGAACCACAGGAGTTGCCGTTCTCAATGGCATGGTCTACGCTGTCGGCGGCTTCAACGGGTCGCTGAGAGTCCGGACGGTCGATGTGTACGATCCCGTGAGAAACATGTGGTCCTCTGTAGCCTCGATGGATGCGCGGCGTAGCACGCTCGGGGTAGCGGTGCTGAATGGCATGATTTATGCTGTCGGTGGTTTCGATGGTACCACAGGTAATGAATGCTGCAGTTAGCTGGTGTATTCCTCCGCTTAATTTGCATGATGGTACAAATTGTATGATACAAACGGGAATCTCCTTGCTGAGAGAATAGTTTTAGTAAGACTTCAACTTTACCTTTTTACAGCAAATTGATGACAATCATGCAAACCATTCCTGATTTATTGATGAATTTCTCAAAAATAGTCACCCAGTTAGGAGATTTGTTACACTGTTCAGTGTTCTAGCAAAGATAATGAAAATTATTGTTAGATATGGTGTATTCATACAAAGTGCAATAAAAGAGCCATGCATAAAAGAGAAAGTAAAGTATTACATGTCAATGACATGTTTGTCAATGCAGAAAAAAAATTGCTTTGTAAGTATGTCACATGCCATCCTGTTGCCAAATATGCAATAACAACAAAAGTTTGTTAAGACCAGGGGAGCATGGAAACATTGGTGACCACTGTCAATTCCAAGTAGAATCAGGTCCCAGTATGTGTGATATGTAAATGTAATACTCTATTTGTTCAGGGCATTTAGAGCTCTCCAGGGCCCCATTTTATGAAAAGTTGATATGATACCAACCCTTACTGGAATAGCAATTGTCATGGCAATGACAAGAAACCAGCTCCCTGATTGGCTGTTGCTATGGAAAGTTGTCATTCCGGCAAAAGTTGTTATTCTAACATCTATTGTGTAGTGGGTCCTAGGAGTGTTCCTGAAGCCTTCTAAACTCTGTACAAACAGACAATTATGCCCCACTCAAGGCTAGGTTCAGGAGTGCTCCTAAACTTAAACTGTGTTGATGGTCACCAACGTTTAGAGCACTCTGAAAGTGGTCAGCAGTTCTGTGTTGTACATACTGTTTATATGGTAGAAGGTCCCGTGCACACGAAGGTCACCATGATGGTCATATGAGCCCCTCTCTGCCACTTTGATATGGTCTCGGCGAGCAGTGACTTTTTTGTATGAACAAACTTAGAGGGGCATAAGTTCAGACGCTTCATTAGTGCTCCTGGGCCTAACTTTGTGTGTAAAATGGAGTTATAAGTTGCCTCCCACAAGCTGCACCTCTATATCAGCCAACGGTCCTGTCCCTCTCCTGTGTGCAGGTCTTAGCAGCGTGGAGGCCTACGACCCCAAGGTCAATGAGTGGAGACCGGTCGCCCCCATGAAGACGCGGAGGAGCAGTGTGGGTGTTGCGGTCCTCAACGGTGAGTGATACCAGCCTTCCAATTTGGCTGGAGACAGGAAAAAATGGATGGATGATATTTTATTGAACGGGTCAAGAAAATTCTGCATTCTCATTGGTCGAGAGCTGTGCGTCGATTTTTACTGGCTGCACATGTGATATCAAATTACCATTACGATCGCTGACAATAGACACTGGAAATGTACTTGCATGCTGATATAGCAAGAGTTTGTGTAGTTAGCAAATGTTCAAGCACTTAGCAAGAGATGGCTAGCCATGCATACAGTAAATGTAAGTTGTCTGATTGGTTCAAATTGGGTCACAGGACATTCTGTGAACTGCACTTTTAAACTTGCCAGGGTGCAGGTGTAGTACACAGTCTATGAAACAGATGATGCACATGTTGTTTTAGTGCATTAGTAAGGACTAGTGTGCATTCAGCAACTATGGAATTTAGTCTATATAATTCCACACTTACCTTATGCACACAATTCCTATTAAAGCTCTTGGACCTGTGCATCATTTGCGTAATAGTAAACACTGCTGTGTGGTGCTCTTCATTGACACAGATGGTTCCCTATTAAGAGGTCTCCACTGTTGATGATGATGATGGTAGTGCAAACAATAGTAGTAGCATTAACGATAATGATTATAGTGATGAGAATAGTATCAACAATGATATTAATGATAAGAAGTATGAGATGGAGGATGAGGGCAAGGGGAAGATGAAGAGAAGATTGAGAAGGAGCAGATGAAAAAGAAGACAACAAATCCGCAGAAAATGTATTATTGTATTCGCTATATATTCAGCAAGTTTAATTCTGTCGCGAATCAGGACTTCTTGACAATTTCACATGTAGTTCCATGATTGTGGAATACAGCAGTGGACGGAGAAATGTTTACGCGAACATGACATGTCTGGATTAGAGTCAATATTATGTCCGCATGTTTTAAAATTCACGAATAGCACCCAACGCACGAAATTCGTAAAAATAAATACCCCCATAAAAATATATAGCATATACAGTATCTGTGACAGCGTGTATTGCATGGTTGCGCATCATGCCCAGTATGATATTGTTTTGTTTTTGTCTGTGCGTTATCCGTTACAGGTTACCTGTACGCAGTAGGTGGGTATGACGGGGCATCAAGGCACTGTCTGAGCTCCGTGGAGCGGTACGACCCAACCGAAAACAAGTGGATGCCAGTAGCAGAGATGAGTACGAGACGAAGTGGAGCAGGTAATGAAAATTTAGCTTCTGCTTCTCAATGACGGACAGTTTTCTGCTCTCTCTCTCTCTCTCTCTCTCTCTATTAAACAAGCCGTCACATTTTATACCAAGTTACTTCTCGGGGTAAGAGAGAATGCTTTTTGAAATATGTACTGTAAAAGTGGATATTTTTGTTTGAGCAATTTTTTTGCGCTCGGCCAGGTAAGATGAGTTTTTCGGAGTCAAGACATCAACTAATGGAACATATGGCAAGCAAAAATATTTGTGTGCTTTTTTTTTTTTGGGGGGGGGGGCTAGATTTTGTTTGCACGAAATGTGCAAAAATTTAAACACTGCAAAAATTTCCACTTTTACAGTACCACACGTTTAGACTTAGTTTGTAAGTGCTTTTTAGCCATTTCCCTGTTGTTTTCTCTTATCCGTATGAATATTCCCTATCTGCTGTGTAGTTGATGGACCCACCTTGCAAGGAAAATATTTAGTGAATATTAGGAGTGAATGGTAAGATCCTATGTCACAGTAGTGAAAGTGCTTTAGCCCACCCTAGCAAACTCTACCCATTGCCATCAGAAATTGTATGTGACATGTGTTCAGCCCCAAAGTGTAAATGTTTGTGACAGTCTCTATTTAGCTTTCTCTGAATGTGTTCTACCTTTTTCCATCCTATGTGTTATACATTGGCTCACCTTATCAAGTGAATATTTCATGGGCAGTATGAGTTCCGTGTCTCGACCCCATGTGTTGCCATCTTTAGTTTCACTGTACAAAGAAAGGCAAATGTTAAAGGTCCAGCAGACTTTCCATATGATAATGTGTCACTAAACATAAGGTGGCACTTACTATCTCAGCCAAGAAGGTTATGTGATTGGCGATGCTGGTTTGTTTGTTTGTCTGTCTGTTTGCAAAATATGAAAAAAAAAGTTATAAATGGATTTGAATGAAATTTTCAGGAAAAGTTGGTAATGACACAAGGAACAGACGATAAAAATTTTTTAGTAATCCGAATCACCGTCTGGATCCAGGAATTGTTAAAAAATATTTTTAGGGATTCGTAGGGCCAACAATGAGGAAATTCAAGCTGCTCACATATGAGGCACACATACGTGTACTGAGCACGTGATCGAGGCTCGGCAAGAAGCTATGGTACAAGTACAGACGCTGTACAAGAGAGGATTCTTTGATTTTGGGAATCCATCTTGGGCCATTCATACATTGGTGGAGATGAGCCGCGTGACGAAGGTCCGCTCTCTCCGAGTGCTTTTGTAGATTGTTTTGTTTGAACTCTCTTTGTGTGTTACCTTTCTCTCTTTAACACCGTCTTTCTTCATTGTCTGATGTGATTGACCAGGTGTCGGCGTGGTTGACGGCCTTCTCTACGCCGTGGGAGGCCACGACGGGCCGATGGTCAGAAAGAGCGTCGAGATGTACAACCCGGACATGGACAAGTGGACACAGGTGTCGGAAATGACGCTCTGCAGACGCAATGCAGGTGAGACATAGAGACAAGGGGACACTGTGTGTGGTATACTGTAAAACCTAGAATTTTCCCGTGCACGAAACTTTTGTGAATTTTGCGAGGAGCCAAGATTGGAGAGAGTAAAATGCACTTAAAAGATTTTGTATTTATAATGCATTACATTTTTGGTAGGGTAATGCCGTGAAAAAAAGGCTGTCGGCTCCAATTTGCAAATGTTTGTGGTTTAACAGTTATGGAGAAATGTCTACGGCACTTGACTTTTGATAAGAGGTTCCGAGTTCAAGTCCTGCAGAGAGCTTACTTCCTTGGATGGGATGTTTTTACCCACAATGTCCCCCTTGGCCCAGTTGTAAAAATGAGTACCTGGGAGTGATGGAGTAATAATGATAAATGCAGGGCCCTCTGGAAGAACAGTGTTCACACAGAGTATGCTGCCCTTGGTATATGATGAACAAATACTGCACATTTTTTACATGGGGTGCTAGAAAGAATTATCCACCCAATAGTAACTTTCGACCAGTTGGAAACACAAGCAGCTGCTGAGGGTGTTTTGGAATGTTCAAACATTGTGGAAGGTGGATAGTTTTACTATGCCTGTCCAAGTAAGGTTCATTATTTGTTTTATGAAATGTTGGCATAATTCAAATTTGGTGGCAGCCATTTTTTGAAGACACCAAGGCCAGCCCCAGCTCCAAGCTATAACTGTACTGCATGCACAAACAATTGCAAGGCATTTGTAATACACAGACAATGACACTTAGCATAGTACCAGTTATTAGTACAGGGGAAACTCGGTATAACGAACACTGCTATAACGAGATATCGGTTATTACGAGGAAATTTTCCCGGTCCCAAATTTCCTTCCACACAAGTCTATGTAAAATGCTACTCTTATAGCGAGATCGGCTATAACGAAATAACTGCTATAACGAGATAAATTTTGTGACTTCCAAACAAAGAAAAACATAGTCAATCAAACCTGATATAGCGAGGTAAAGCAAAATGTCTTCGGGTAAAGCTTTACTTCGCCTGTGCTATCATGTTCCGAGATTGTAAAGCTCGATGCGCCAAAAACTGTCCTGTACACACATATTTTCTTCAGTTCACTCTACAGCTAGCACCGCATGTTGTACGTGTATGTGTGTGTGTGTGTGCGCGCACTGATACATGCAGAAAATGTGGTGGGACGGCCGTATTCTCATGGTCGGACATCCGGGTATTTTGCGTGTCACGGGGTCATGGATAGCGGTGGAGTGAAAACAAACAGTCGCGTGAGCCTGGAGTGGTAACGCTGTACGTGTTTTCTGCCGGGGCGCCCCGCGAGCATAGCGCTAGCGCAAGCTGTACTACTGTAGCTGTGCGGGCGGCAGGATTAGGCCCTAGGCCTACCCCAAATTAGGCCCTACCCTAACCTACTACAGTACTAACGTTAGGCCTATAGACCTACCTGAAGTTTCTATGAGGTACTAAGTATGCGTAGATATCGGGGTAGGGCCTACTCAAAGAGGTTCTACCGCACATCTGGCCATTTTGTCGGGTCGTTGATCCAGAGTCCTGCCGCGATTTCATACGGGCACAGGTCCAGTCCGACTGCCTTCAACTTGGCAAAATACCGGGACTGATCGATCGACAGGATCCAGATTATTAGAATATTGCTGGTAAGACATGATGCGTGTATCTCATGAATGATGGCACAAATGACAAAATGAATAATGAAAAACAGTCCCCATGTCTGCGTAGAGTTGCACATATAAGTTATACGCGTCGCGTCGCACATGCACAGCATGCAGTATGCGCATTTATATGCAGGCTTAGCGCATGCAAGCTGTTTGTTTTCACTCCAGTCAACCGGAAGTGACGTGTAGCCGACCGCAAGAATACATGACATCATCATGGCGTTTAGCAAGTGTGAGGCAATCTGATGCTGTGATTGGCTTTCTACGTAGGGAAGTCCCCATCTTCACACACACGCAGTCATAATGTCCATACAGAATGTGTCACACACACACACAGCATTGTGCAGACCATAATATGTCAAGCTTTACACACACCCATACCATAACCACACACCAATTCACAGACGATCTTCACACAATCGCAAGCTACATAGATTTACAAATTCAAACAATCAACAATTAATAAGAAAAACATTCTTGATATCGGATTTCATTGGCGAAAAAACATCTTCTTACCCATAAAGGTGAGTAATTACCTCACATACATTACCAAGTTATCAGTATTGATTGAAAGATGATGTGTAGTCCCACATGTGCAAATTAATGTCTTTATGTTATGCTTTCTTTTATGCCTACTGATATAACGAGATATCGGCTATAACGAGGAAAACGACTCGGTCCCGACCATCTCGTTATATCGAGTTTCCACTGTATCATATTGTCTAGTAAAAAGTAAAGTTGGCCTTTAGGAAAAAATAACAGACCGGTCGCATGAAACATGTTTGCCAATCATGTAATTAGGATCCATTCCATATCACCATTTTATATTCATGACCATGTAATAATATGGAAATTGATCACATGTGTTTTTGTAGTAGGGGAGTGTGTTGCATGTCACACGAATGTGACTATGCTTGCAGTTGATGTGCATGTATGTATGTGTGTCTTAATGTATTGTATCGTATGTATGTGTGGCTGGATGGCTGGATGAACGTATTCGTACATTGTACGTGCAAGCATGTCTGTATGCATGTATGTGTCGACTGTGGACTGGTATGTATGCATGCATGTGTTTATGTTTGTTATATGGGTGCATGTTAGTGAGTGTGTGTGTGTGTATACTCTTTCATGTTATTTCCTTCACTTTCCTCAATCCAACTGCATTAAAAATGGAAATGAAAGCATGCAAGCCGATATGAAGGGAAACAGGAAAGAGGACAGAACAGAGAAGAATACCGCTCAAGGAGTTAAGGAAACAACCAGGGAAACACTTCTGCACACAAATACATCGCAAATTCACTAAAACAATAGCAGTAGTTTCAGAGCAGAAAGTGCAAGAATCAGTCACAACAGCTGCCAGGAAGTGTTGTATGTGATGCTTAAAGATGACACCATGTTCCCCCCCACCCCAAAGTAAAGTGTGCACCACTTCATGCAATGAAAAGATAAAGTTCTCATGAGCTGTGCATGTTCTTTATTCTTTTACAATCTCATACATACAAACGTAATAGAGAGAGATGAGTCAACATAAACCTTTGCAATTCATCATTTTTTTGTTTCCATTCCTTTTTTGGCCCTTTCTTCTTCTTTCGTTTATGAATGCCGACATTTTATTCCATCTGTATGTGGTGCTCCAGCCCACCCTACCTCCTGTAATTTTCAAATTGCCACACCTTTAATATGCAACCAAAAAAATTGTCATTAAGCCATGGATGTTAAGGTGTCCTATTACAATAACTGTGTACGTGACGAGCAGAGAGTCTTGAACTGTAGTCATGTAATAAAGCATCTAGGAATCATCACTGTCTCTTTTCCAGTCTTCTTTTCCTACATTCCATTTTATTCAAAACAGTGCCTTGTTTTGGGATAGAGAGTGGTGCCAATGAGATACACATCTATTTTACTGTAAACGTTGATATTTGCGTGTGATTAATTTTTCACGCTGAGCGGCTCAAAAACATGTTCGTGGGTTCTTGAATTCGCTTTGCGCAATTGTCAACCCATTCAAAATGTGCAGAGAAAATTGTGAAGATAATCTTAGAATTGGCACTAGCCAGAAGTAGCGCAAGATATGCGAATATTAATATGCTGCAAAAATTTCTGCATTTGCATTATATTATTGTGGCTTCTTTGATTTGGTCATGTTATTAAGCACGAAATCTCTTGCCATTTATTATTCCATTAGGGGTAGCCTCCGTCAACGGCTTGCTCTATGTGGTCGGCGGGGACGACGGCTCCGCGAACCTGGCCTCGGTGGAGTGCTACAACTCGCGGGCCGACACCTGGAAGCTGGTGACGTCGAAGATGACCACGGGGCGGAGCTACTCGGGCATCGCCACAATCGACAAGGTCCCCTCGCTGAATACCTTCCGGGAAGGCAATGCCCTCCAGTGGGAGTCCGAGAGCATGAAGACAGAAGGCGCCTACGGACCGCTCCCCAAGCTGTGATCACTCTCGATTGCTTCTGGAATCGGCTTGCCTATTGGACTTGTGTCCTGAAATTGACACTGACGGCCTGCCCAGCAGCTGCCGTTGACCGCCATTGGAGGACACATTGTTTGTTTTTCGTTGTCGAGCATGAAGTGGACGATGAAATGGACAAAAGCAAGATCGCATACGGTACTTGCATGGCGTCCGAAGCTGTACCAAGACAGATCTTGGGCAGCAGTGCAGCGTGATCTGCGTAATGAAGGGATTGATTTGAGCTAATTTCACTTTGCGCGGCATTATGTTTTGGTTTGGGAGAGCAAATTGAGGCATTGAGATAGGAAGGTGTTAGTTATGTCCAGGAATGTGTGACATGTTCACGAGAATCAAAAGAATAGAGGGACCACCTTAGCCCATTATGCGCTTTGAGTGCCGATTTGGCGTAGAAAACCCCATAGCCTTGTATGCACTGTCCAAAGTCCCCGGCACTGAAAGTGTTAATGCAGATAGGTATGCAGCGTCACTGCTGCGAGGTCCCAACATAAAAAATGAGGGTATCTCGGTGTACATGTGTCTGTTGTTTGTGACCTGCATCAAAACGAGTCAATAGACCAAATATTAACGGGTGCGACCCCACTCAGGCCATGCACAATCTATAGGGAAGAATCTCTCTGATCTGTGTATTTTCCCATTCAGTTGAGAAATAGTTGCCAAAAGTAGATCCCTTGGACCAAAGTGGAAAGGATGTGCCGCTCAAACTGCATTCCATCGGTCAACTCTGCTGACCCCGTCTGGGGAGGGTTATGTACCATACAGCTGGTTGCCGTGGGCCACAACTCAACACTGAGCTGCGTTCCACTTCATGCACAAGGTTCCTTGACGGAGATTTTGTGTCCGCTTGTGGATGCCACTTGCACTACAGGCTGCCAGAGGCATCAACACTTTGTTTTTCGATTATTTCAGTAAATATTTGTGTTTTTTTTTTTTGTAAGATAGACAATTATTGAGTCTTTAATAACTGCCCCTTCTCCTCCTTCCAAGTGAATGGACTACTGCCGTGATACCCTCCCCCGGGCTTAACACTCTGCACCTCAGAGCAATAATTGGTGTTATCGTGTTATTGAAGCAAGTGGATGATGTGGAAATTTCTCTCCGCCAAGTTGTCCTCACTTCTGCGCTACGCTCCTCCTATTTAATGCCAACATTCTTTCATCAGTCCGCTTATGTGGCAACAATCGGAGGGTATGTCCGTACGTTCTTCTGCAATATTTGATTCGTATGGGATGTAAATGCAATTCTTCAAACGAAATGGTTAATTGGTTGATGTATTCTAGTGTCTTTGTGTATGTGTGTCTTATTCCTGAAAAGGAAGTAGTGAAGGGGAGGGAAGGGACCTGTACAGCGCTAGTAGTGCCACATAGTGAATATTTTCACAAAAGTATTTATTGACGAGGATGGCATTCTCAGATGTTATTGTTGGAACTGTACAGTAGGAAAGTGCTGCCTTTTGTTTTTCTCGGGGAGTGTGTGCGTAGGTAAGTCTTTGTGGCTACTTTGTCGTAATGTCAGGTGCGTGACTGTTTTTCCTTCATTCTCGGCTGTCGTGTCTCCTCTCAGAGTAGCTCCGCCGGCGAGCTGTGCTTTGAGACGAGATGACGCCGTGAGAGGTGGATATCGTGTGGGAGATAAAAGCTGTGCTTCCCTGTAGACACTGGGAGGCAGTCCTAGCATTTTAGCGGCTTTTTGACAATTACATGTCAGAAGGGCTTTCTTGATCTCAAACATCTCTGCACTGTACCAGAGAAGTATATCATACAGTGCACCTTTGAAAAAAAAAGAAACAAAAGCTGCAATCGACCAAGTTCAGGGAAATTGTTCTGTTCAAGGCTGTGCAGTTAGCAAATTGCATCTGTCCATCATTGGGATTTTAGGTAGGACTGAAGATTAGAGAAGAATTCAAGGATCAAATTTTGTTATTTCCTCAGTTAAAGTACATACAGCTGCATCGCTGCTCTCTTTATTTATTCCTACTGCGTCATTATTTTGTTCAGAAATGGCTGAATTCTGGGACTGCGTTTTGCTTGAGGCCATTATGAGTTTAAATGGCATGCTTTAAAAAGAGAGAGAAAAAAAAATGCCAGTTACAGTTATAGATCAAATAGGATCTATCATTGCTCAGATGTACAGATAAAAGAAGTTGATAGAGATACAGTAGTAAGCTTGCAGCATTGCATTACTGTCACCCTGTGTGTGTTTTGTGAATGTATGCGCGTGCCTACGTGAGTGAAATTGATACTTGGGACCAAGATATGTTTAGTTCCTTTTTTCGTCATGGGATACAAAATGGAGAGTGAGGTAAGGAATGGAATGAAAGCCTCGAGAGAAACCTCAATATTCAAGATTTGTGTGTGCAAATAAAGACTTGTGCATAGCCCTTGTACATATTTGTAGATTTGTACATTTGTTACCTTAGCAAAGTTTGTATATCACTCTATTACATTTGATATTATGTTACGTAGAAGTCTCTAAGTTTGTGAATGACGAATGACAATTTCAATTACTTGCCAATGAGTTATGACTATTTAAGATGAAAAATGAAAAATGAAAGTATGAGGTACTGAATAAGAGAACTGAGTATGATATTTTTTTTCTTTCAAATACTGTTTGAAAGTATCCATAAGCAGGCTTACATGCCATCATAAATGTTCATCATGACCTTATGGATCAACAAGCTCAGATTTATCAATAATATCCATCTTTCCAATATTGCAGTTCAAAGGATGTGTGATCAGGGCTCCATTTCATAAAAAGTTGATATGATAGCAACTCTTGCTGGAACAGCAATTGTCGTGGTAACGACAAGAATCCAGCTTCCTGATTTGTTGTTGCTATTGGAAGTTGCCATTCCAGCAAGAGTTGCTATCCTAAAACATGTTTTATGAAATGGGGCCCTGGTCTCCAGCATAATGTGTCACCAGTGATAACCGTACAGCCACAGTTTTCTCAACCCAGAAACCTGTGACTAAATTTCGCTTTTCGCAACCAGTTGTACATCCTCCTTTGTTATGAAAGTTTCCTGTTTGAAGTATTAAAAGGGAATGAGAAGAATATCTGTACTTTCAGGTTGTATGGGTGGACAGTTTTAATGCTTCATGCCTAGGACATCAGTGCTAGAATGGGAAAGGCAAATCCCCACACTCTGGTTAAAATTTTGGAAATTGCAGCCTTTGTAGCAAAACACTAACTATTTTCCTCTTATGGAAGATTACTGATTCTTTGCTGATGTTGCTGGTGTAAATGAGGCAGTTTGCTGGATGTATTAAAATTCATGCATGTTTCTCTCCTATTGGTGTGAGGACAAGCAGTCCAATGACCTCGAAATTGCATTTCCATCAGCAGAGTACCAATGGCATTGATCAGTAAGTTTATACCAACGCATTCAGACTTTATCTGTACCCTGTTAATGAACGTTATTTCTGGCCATTAAACAGCTTGTATGATGCATGCACCTCACAGCAGCAACTGATAGATCGAAATTGAATTACAAATCTTGAAATATATTTAGTAGAGATCTTAGCTGATTTGACTAGCTTCATGAAATGTGCTTTCAAGAAAGAACCAGGTTGTTATAACTTTTTTGAGTACAGAAGTAAAGTAACCTCACTGGCGTTAGACAAACTGCAGAGGAATAGTGTCAGCAGGTCGTAAGTTGCCCCGGGGACCTTTGCAATTGCAGTGCGCATAAACTTTGAATACGTAATGAGAAATAAATTGTGAAGCCAATTAAGAATGGTGTGTATCAAAAAGTTGAAGAGATTCATAAGAATGTGCCACTTACACCAAACAGTGCACTTGCATCTTTCTCATCTGTCACTGTAATACAACACAAGGATGATTTACAGAAAGGCAGTAGGGAATGGACAGAAAGAAAAGAAAGAGGAAAAAAATTGTGATGTAGCAATGCATTTTACTTGAAATACATACATGAGATGCGAGCCTCAAATGCATTCCTTTTTATGTGTGTGAATTCAGTGTGTTTGTTGCATTCTTTTGTTTATTAAAGATCTGATAGCACGGGGTAACATGGATGACCCGATCGTATGGGGAAACATGGATCACCTGATTCATAAAGAAAACACACATACACTGTAGCACCGGTAAGTGAATACTGTATGTGCATCAGAGCATAAGCTCATCAGTAGTGGTCCACTCCAGTCAAGATTCTTCGGCTGTGTGTGTACTGACACAGAGATCGGAAATAAAGCTACACACGATTGGTCACGGGTATTCTCGAATTACATGTATATGATCCCAGCTGGGCCAGCCTTCCTACTCCATGGTATCCCCACGCTACCAGGTGTTAATTACACACCCTACCATTTCTGTCGTAGATTGAAAGAAAGTGGACATTTTCGTGCATTCTTGCTTACATGAAGCTGGCAGGAAAGTAAAGCAGGCAGGTTTTTTTTTTATTTTTGTTTTACTTTTTTAATATTTTACTTTTTTCTTTATGTTTGCGAGTCCTGTAGCATACAGGATGCAGTGCTCTCCTGTTAAAACAAACACGGTTATAACGAAATTCCGGTTACAAGAAGTAAAAATTCAGGCCGCAATCTATGTATTTTTATTGTTTATTTGTTTGGTTACAATGAAAGAAAACTGCCGGTCCCGAGGACTTTGTTATAATGGGAGTCTACTGTATCAAGACCAGTTACCTTTTACTAATGGTATGTGCTGCCAAAGCCATAGCAGCGGTGGAGCTGTTTTAAGTACGTCTTGCTCAATTCTTGTGACTGACCGTGAAATCAAAAACGTGCGAAATTCATCTTACCCAGCTGAGCACGAAAAAATTGATCGCGCGAAAATGTCCACTTTTACAGTAATGCTTTTGTGTCTGTGAAGCTTTGTGACGTCTTGCTGTAAACAGTAATCATCAGGCTCCTCTGTCTGTGTGTGTGTGTGTGTGTTTGTGTGTCCTGATGTGTACATAATATCCACGGAGACTCCAACTCTCCTGTTTCGACGGGAGATCTCCCGCCAAAAGCCAATTTTCGCAAAATCTCCCATTCTGTCGCTTTAGATGTAATCTCTCCCGCCCTGGCTCTCTGACTCCGCCCTAGGATGTATTTTCTCCCGCTTGAAACGATCTTTCTAATGCCCAAACACCTTTTTTATATGAAATGCAGGTTTATCAATCCAAAATATATGATTTTCAGTACCATAGTAAACCACAACAATAGTAACACGCCGACTTAAAAATGCCATGTAATTTTTTGTGCGAAGGGTCACCATTAAACCACTGTGGTGGCAATGATTCATATTTCACAAAGTACCGGTAAGTAGCATTTTATGCGATGATAAAAGCTACTTCCAAACCCATCACTGCAGTCTCTGGAATGAACATCAAATTTCGCAAGTTGGGTGCTTTTCACGAATTTAAAAACATTCAAATCTCGACATGATTGTGACATGCACACATACATTTCTCTCTTCAGCAACTGTACTCCACGATCGCGATTATTTAACCACTCGCGAAATTGTCGGTAAGTCCTGATTTGCGAAACATTATAGAATTGCTAGATATATGGCATATACAGTACCACCTAAAGTATATTAAAGGAGATTTTTTCGTACATAATGAAAGAGCACTTGACTTCAAATGCCATTTTCACAAAGTAGCGGGATTGATACCACCGACATATGTCAGTGAAAAGTTGAGGGAATGTGTACTTCTCATTTTAAAAAAATGAAATTATGAACATAATTTCTTCATGTTTCTGTATATCATTGCCCTGCAGTGACATCATGAACTGTTGAAGCCTTCTATTCTAGCAATGGTGGCACCAAAACTTTAAAAATTCGCAACTTTTCAATGCGCATGAAAGAGGAAATCCACCCAAAAATATATAAACTTGAAAAGAAAGAGAAAAGTATTCCCTGCAGAACGATACAAAAATGACAAAATCGGATAAGAAATAAGGAAGATATGACATTTTGAAATTTCACATTTTTTCAAAAAACACTTCTTGACCAGTCCTCCTGAATATTCAAATTGGCAAGTTGACGATGTCATGCCCTCACATTTTCTTATACATGATTTCATGTACAGAAATGACCAAAATCTCATATTTCAGCTGTATAAGTATAAAATTTGTCTTAAAATCACCCAAAATAAAAAAGAACAAATTTTAATTCTGATATATCTTGGTATGGGAACATGGTTTTACTTGTATTAGCTAAGTATAGCTTCTTCTTTTTTTCGATTTTCATACATAACATACATTAAAAATTGTGAGGGTATGACATCATCAACTCCCTCATTTGAATATTCATAAAGACAGATCAAGAAATGCTTTCCAAAAAAATTTGAAAGTTCAAAATGCCATATCTTCCTTATTTCTTATCCGATTTTTTGTCATTCTTTTTTATCATTCTGTATGGAATTTTTTCTCTTTTCTTTCGAAGTTCATTCGTTTT
Organism: Diadema antillarum; assembly: GCF_040938485.1. Taxonomy (NCBI): domain Eukaryota; kingdom Metazoa; phylum Echinodermata; class Echinoidea; order Diadematoida; family Diadematidae; genus Diadema; species Diadema antillarum. The sequence continues at coordinate 661,804 of NW_027270944.1, forward strand.
TCGGGTGGATTTCTTCTTTAATAATAGTCAGATTTTCCTCAAACTTCGCTGCATTATGTGTCCTAGCTGCTAATATTGCTGCATTAACTTTGAACTCAATCCATATACTGTAGGTATTTGGGTTTCCTTCCCCTTAATAATTCCATGTCTCCATAAGGAGCATACAACGCAGGCTGGCACTTTTTGGTACACATCACACATACGTGCCTATACAAATTCAACCTGAATAATTTTCTATTTCCTACTGGGTAGTCATTATGTATGCCTGGGTAGAAAGAAATGCTGTGGATTATACTTTTTTGCTGAAAGAATATCAAGTGACATGGTAGGGTGGAAACGGTGGACTTTTAATATCTCTCCCGTTTTATGAAGATTAGTTGGAACACAATTCTGTGAGCCACAGTGTTTGGATGACATATTCCATTGTGTCAGACTTGTACATGGTACCTTTCTTGGCAGGGGAGTACAATGTATTGTATTTCATCAACCGTTTTGTCAGATTTTTATTTTTTTCTTTGATACGTACAGGCATCAGGTTTCCACAATTTCATATTTATGTTAACATCTTTTTTCACTCGCCTCTTTGACTGCCTGTTTTGATGTGTTGTTGTAAGTGCACATGCACATTACAAATGAGTTCTTGTACAGCTTCTCTTTAAAGAGCTTTCATTAAGCAGATTAACAACTATCCATGACTGGAAGCTGAATAAATAATAATTATAATAATAATAATAATAATAATAATAATAATAATAATAATAACAACAATAATAATAATAATAATAATAATAATAATGATAATAATAATAATAATAATAATAATAATAACAATAATAATAATAATAATAATAATAATAATAATAATAATAATAATAATAATGATAATAATAATAATAATAATAATAATAATGATAATAATAATAATGATGATAACAACAACGATAATAATGAGATAATAGCTGTCAGTGCTAAGTTGGTATCCCAAATAACTAGTTGGTCTAGGGGGCTAAATCAGGACTTCAAACATTAAAACATCAAAATCACAGGCTTCCAAATAATACTTTATGGAGATAGAATTAAATATATTCTAGTGTTACTTATTTCTTCACATGCAAAAGTGATTCCCAAGTCAAGACATAAACGGGGAGCCTCGACCCCTGCAGAGTCAGGAAGACTTGGCAGCCAGTCTGTGCAGTGACAGAAGAGTTCAATTATTGTGTGCGAGTGTACAATGTCACGTGCTAGAGCTATGACACATTGTACACAAAAATGTAGGTGTGGAACATATATATATATATATATATATATATATATATATATATATATATATATGTATATATATATGTATATATATATGTATATATATATATATATATATGTATATATATATATATGTATATATATATATGTATATATATATATATATATATATATATATATATATATGTGTGTGTGTGTATATATATATATATATATATATATGCCTGCTGAAGATACAATATTTGCCTTCAAACACCATTTGTATGATGCACACTAAGTTTCACAAATGACAGTGGAACTTGACACGCCTGGAAACTAGAGGTCTCGTGCCCATAAATCTGTTGCGCCACCTATCTTACTGTACACCATTGACTCCCTGCATTCCAGGGAATGGGAATGCCGACGGAGTTCAAGTGCGTGTTTTGTTTGTGTGGTGTACATAGATGTGATCAAATGGATTGCCAGTATGAGGGGATGTGCTTGCAGCATGTTCCCTGTCAGCAGCAAGAGGATATCGTCCATACATCTACATAGGCACTCAAATACCTGAACACACACACACTTACACCCACACACACAAGTATATGCTTTAAGGATTAATTCATTACAACTGTATATACCACTGAGTTGTGTCTTTCACTTCTTTTATTTTTCACCTCTTTTTTTTTCACTTTCGATGAGGCTGTTTGGAGTATACACAAAGCAAGTAAAAATTTTACTCAAGTAGTACAACACACTACAGTAACATATAAATATTCTGATCTAGCTTTTACTTATTTGTTTCCTTTAGCTCTGTTTTTGGCTGTACATGCCAGACACAGACACAGAAACAAACAAACAAACACACACACACACACGCACACACATTTAAAAAAGCATCAGCATAAATGTGTGTGTAAGTTTCTTACCGATGATTGCCCAATGGTTAGCAGACATTTAAACATCTCAGTTATACTGGTACCCCTTTCACACTTAACAAATTTTACCCAGGTGCAGAAGAGCAGACAGGAAAACTTAAACCTGGAGCTGCATTTGCCAGTATGAAAAAAAAAGTCTTCCTGGGTATTCCCCTTTTGATTCCCAGGATGAGTATCCTGGGTAATTCCCCCTACCCACCCCCCCCCCCCTTGAATGACTGATGTGAAAAGATTATAATTATGACCATATTTTGTGTCTTCACATTGGATAGGAGCTCCCACGTGGAGACATTATATAGTATGTTTAACAGTCATGTTTGATACCTCTAAGATTTATTATGTTTGAGTTATTGTTTGATTTATGTCTAAAACAACAACAACAACCTCGGATAGGTTAAAGGGGGAATTCCAGACTGGTAAAAAGTTAGTCTGAAAAGAAAGTATAACATTTCACAAGCACATCGAAATCAGATAATTAGGGAGGTTATGAAACCGTGAAGAATTTGCTAATTTGTGCAAAACAGTTCTTAAGCAGTTTGATATGAATATGCAAAATGAGTGAACTGATGATGTCATCACCTCCATATTTTCCATTACTTGTGTACAACAATGTGATAAATTTGATTTTTCTCCTACACAAGTGAAAAACATGTTATTCCTGACTGAATTTCTTCAAAACAATGATCAGTGGGATATATTTCAGACTAGGGCATAATTGCACTTGGAGAAAAAAAGCAAGCAATTCAAGATTTTGTGCACGAACTACACATACAGTGTATGTGGCAAGTTGTGAGGCAATAACATCATCAGCCCACTTTACTTCAATCAGGGAAGTGAGAGTAGTCTCACCTCCCTGCTTCAATATATTCATACTGACTGTTCATGAACTCTTGATAAAATTAGCAAAACTTCACAAATTCATAAAATCCTTAATATTTCTTATCCAATTTTGATCAAATGTTCACTGTTGTGCTTATAAAATTTTACACTTTCTTATCGGATTAATTTTTGTTATACTGTAAACACTCTTATTTTCACGTACACATATTTTCGCGAATGAGGAGGTCACGGACATTTTTGTAAGATGTTGTTTTCGTGAATTGACATGGAGGCCTTCATAAGCGCACTACTACCTTAGCGTATGGTGACATTTTCGCGTGTGGCTAAATTCGCTGTCCAACGGTGATTCGCGAAATTCGCAAAAATAAAAGCTTATATAGTAAAAGCATACACACACACATAAGCACGTAATATACCAGACATAAACATCACACCTACACAAACACATACACACACACATACACCATCCTTGAACAAAGTTGCATGACAAATCGTTTTGCAACAAAATCGATGATTTTGCAACCGATGAGCTAAAAGAAAAGGAAAGAGAGAGAGAATAACAATGTAGACATCATTAAAACATCAAACCCTAACACAACCAAGATGAGACTATGCAGACCACAATGCACTTTTTACAATCATATCTTTTAATTCACCTTGAATTAGACTGTATGGGCAGCAATGCAACACAATGGCACAAAGAATATCTGTGAAGATTTGCAATATGGAGGGGGCAAAAAAAAAATAAACGAAATACATATTACACGTAACTAACACTTGCTTTAATCATTGTAAACTAAAGCTACAATTGACAAGGAATTATAAGAGAGGTGAAGCTAAATAAAGTAGTTAGTTCTTGGTTGTTGATTTTTTTTTTCCGTCTATAACTATCAAGATTCAAGTAGCTTGCTTGAAAAAAAACAACAACTAAGGTATAAATCAGGTGAATACTGTGCAAGCACATGGCAAAGACATATGAGCATATTTAAGTGGGTAATTTAGAAATACTTTATGTGTTATCTTGTGGTCAGTAGCTTTGCACATGTAGAACCATCGTGTTCCGCCCTGGACAAGCAAAATACCAAAACTAATGACAGTAAGAACAATAACGCATCATATAAATATCAACAGATTCTAGAAAATCATTTTTTTCCCCATCATCATCATCATCTTCTTCATTTCTTTTCTTTATCTTAATGCTGCTGCAAACATAAACAAGCAAAGCAAATGAGATTAGAAAACTTCCTAATGTCACTTTTCACGATAGGCATGTTGTGGTCACAGCACGTGTATGTCAAACTCTTAACTGTCCGTCATCACGGACACGATTTTCACAAATAATAGCGAGGATGCAGCTCTTCCCGTTACCAAGTGGCATGTGTTCACAAAGTGACATTTTGATCATCATCTATGTAACTATGGTACCGTATGAACCATGATGTACATGTGAGGTATGTATTCCTTTCTTTTATTTTCCAACATGGACAGAGTTCCCTTCTACACATGATATGCAACATCACAAAGATCTAGTGTCTGGTACTTGCAAATGTTCAGAATATTATGTGATGAATCTGGCCGACACCTTCACCTTTCAGTACACGTCCACATATATGTATATGATCATATATATATACACAGAGATAATATAGAAAAATCCATTAGCTGCAGTCGTCCTATACTGTAGAAGGGGAAAAATTATTGGAACTCGAGAACTGTTTCAGACAGAACTGGGTTCCTCGAAGTCTTCAATATTCACTTGCATCGATAACAATCGGACAAAATTTAGAGCATGGTCACAATAAAACATTTTCTTTTTTTAAAAAAAATCTTGAAGCAACAGATGCCCTTTATGTTCTCAGTGGAAAACAAATCATAGGAAACAAGCACATCTTGCTACCTTAGTACCATTCTTGAGTTGACTGTGACCAAGGTCTTTTTTTTTTTCTTCTAAATCATAAATTACCAATTTATGATGCTCATGGGGAATAATTTAGAAGGTATCTACTGGGAAGGTAGGGGCTATTTCTACCATAAAACAGAGAAATTCCTCACATAGTTTGATCAACATTGGAAAGGTGGGGGAGAAGAAAAAAAAATCAAAAACATTCTCCTTCAGTTACAGTCTTCTGTCTAAAATCTACATACTGTACAATCTGGAAAATGCGTGTGAATTGAAGCTCATTACGAGACCCAGGATACACACACGCGCGCGCACGTGCACACACACACACACACAAGCACGCGCACGCACACACAAGTTAATACAAATTATCACCCACCCACACAGTCACACACACATAAACAAACAAAAATATAAACACAGAAATGATAAATGCAGGACTATGGAGCGAGAGAGAGAGAGAGAGAGAAACCAAAGAAGCATGGGTGTATTTAGCTCAATGTAATATGTCTACATTCATATATACGAGTGCTATAGCCACATGTCAGCTAAATACTATTTTTCAATCATACTGGTTCCTATCAGATTGACATACATTGTATACTTAACATAATGAAGTGACTGAGAGAGAATAGACAAGAAAAGAAAATCAGTAGCACAGGTAAAGATATTGCATTAATACATATTTACATTACACGCAAAACGATGTATCGGTGCACCAATTAGTATTCTGATGTGTAAAGGTGCGAACAAAAACGTACAACTGTGCAAAAAAAAAAAAAAAAAAAAAGAGAAAAAAAAAGACACTCAACACACTGCATTTCTGAGCCACACTGACTACCCAGCATCATACACCCCTCACTGGATGAAGCCAGCGGTGCAAGTACTAAGCACCATCAATTATCAACTTCCACAAATACGTCCACCTGAGCTGTGTGAGCACATTTATATACTCCTTTGTTTCATCACCAGTGATGTTTTGTAACTTCTCCCCCCGATGGATTGTCCTTAGCATGAACAGACAGGGAGGACAGAAATTAATGCCAAAAAAAAAAATAAATAAATAAAAAATACTAATAACAGTAATCCAATTAAAAATACAGATGATGCTTTTGGGCGCAGACAACATATCAATACCAGTTGTCAGTGACACTACAACCTCCCTTTTGCAAATTTACATCTTGATTGTTCTTTTTTCTACCCATATCTAGTGTCTTTTTTGCACTGTCCCCCACGTTACACTTCATTGTAACTTCAACTTAAGAAAAAGAAAACAAAGTTTATCAGTCAGGTGATATTTCAAAATATTCTCAAAATTCAGATCTAATGTGGTTATCATTCCATACATGGAATTCTTCGTGCATACTTCTCACAGCACTTGCACAGCTAGAACGTGGATCACAACGAAACAGACAATAGTTTATACAACTGTACTGTTAAATGTGCTGGGAATACCTGATGTTTCAAATCCATTTCACATCCAATTCAATTTCTACAAACAGCTACATCGGTACTTTGATATTTCCCTCTCTATTTTGACTGGTGTAAATATGAAGACTACCAGATTTGTTGGGAGCAATACAGCATGTATTTTCCAAAACTTGCACAGATAGAACGTGGAACGCAATAAAACAGAAAATAGGTAATACTGTTAAATATGCTCGGAATACCTGATGTTTCAATTCCATTTCACGTTCAATTCAAACAAAGCCATTTTGATTTCTGGGGAAGGGGGCGCTTGCTTCCACTGTACTGTGTTAGCCATCACACGAGTGCAGGCTGTACCTAAAAATACAGCAGTTAGATGCTCCATCCTGTTTAAAGACCGAACACAATTTCAACCGAGAATCATCCCAACAATAAGTGGGACAGAGAAATGTTCGGTTCGGTTCTGCGCATGCGCAGATCAATTTTACTCTCTACCTACTGAGCTCTTTGCCTACCGTCCTGAAATTGAAAGCTCGCTACCATCAAAAGAGTCTAAATAGATTAATGTCCCGTCCAGCAAGTTAACAGCTAGCCATGATTCTCCTTATGTAGAGAAAACATGGGACTTCTTCCCACCCCCCCCCCCCCCACAACAACTGAGACAGTGATAATCTTGGAGTGGACATCATTGTATATAAATATGGCACTTTTATCTTGACATCTCAGGCAGATACCTCTGTTGTCCACAGTCTGTGGATGTCCGCGAAATACGCAAAATGATTGCCATATACACTCTCTCGTTAAAGGTACACATATTTGCCTCGAACAAATTCAACTACAATATCTGTCCCCCATTTCTCACTGGTCGGCTAGATGATCCACACAATGTACAACTCCTTACAAATCGCTACTGTCTTTAAACCGTCTTATCATGTGACAATTTTGAACTGGCAAGGTAAGGTGAACTGTATCCTGCAGCACTTCCTGCAGCTTGCTAGCTAATATAGAATGAATGGAGCAAAGAGTACAACGGCTGCATTCGTTGCCAGCAGAAAGAAAAAAAAAAGGGGGGGGGAGACTCATTTGTACAGAATGCAATGAGATCATTACAAAAAACAGTGGAAGCTCATATTCCATTTCCCTATGGCCTTGCTGGGACAACAATGTAAAGCCAGCAGTACAACAAGAATAAATTCTGCAATGCTTTATGTTATTCTGCTTTGACTCGTCGTGGGGGGCAGGGGATGAACATAGGAATATTCTTCCAAAGCCATACATACAAAACACACACACACACACACACATAAAAAAAAGGAAATCACATAAGTTCATGATTGATTGTTTCTTTGGGGATGGGAACTTTTTTTTTTTTTTTTTTACCATATATATGTACCAAGGGTATACAAGCCCGGCGATACGGTGCAATTAACTCCGCGATAAGACGCATAAGCTTTTGCATTTGTAACAGTCATCAAAGCACTGTGTGAAGCGAAGGACAAAAAAAATCTCAAAAGTTTGCCTCCATATATCTCCCTTAGTTTACCACCAACATATTGCTGGTCTGTATACCCCAGATTCACTACCTGCAAAGTTTTGTGTTTGTGCAATTAGTAGTTAGGTCAAAATCAGAGCAAATATATAACCAAATTTATGAGAAAATACTGGACATGCACAACTAGATCACTCATCTGCACATTCGTTTTCTACTGGTCAGCGCATGCTTAGCCAATCAGCGGTGTCAGGTTCGGTGACACGGTTGTGTCTCACTGTTCGGTCCACAGGGCAGTGTGCGAGACAAACCCTGCAATGTGCTTCACCTGTTACATGCAGCACGGAAACCAATACCTCGGACTGGGTAACACTTACGCTATAGGTTTTAAGTGTGCATGCCACAAGGATTCGATAGGTCACAAGTGACGGTGATTTCGATTTTTTCCGGACATAACCGTGTGACATATATTACAGAAAGGATATTTGGAACAGAATATGGACATATACTACCACGGGTCATATACTGAAGTTTCATTTTTGGGCAATGAAGAAAAATGTAAGAAAATAACGCTTTTTTACATACCAAATTTTCCTTGTTTGTAAGCCAAGTTTGGGTGTAAGTTTCACAGGTTTATCCCCAATAAAACCCAAAATGGTTTATACCTAATAAAACCCAAAATAACTAACACTGTGAGGTAGAGAATAGTTTCTCCTTAAGTTTTTGTATAGATTTCATCAGTTGATGGCTTCTAAAGCAAGATATTACAATTGTCCTGCAGCAGTTTTCTAGCGCAGTTTTGCATAAAACAAGTTGTTTACTTTATGCAAATTAGGCTGTGAGAGCGCAAGCTTTTGGCAAGTTAATGGCACCGTATCGCCGAGCCTGTATATAGACACATATATGTAACATAAATGCATTTTTTTTTTTCAAAAGACACATAAGTGTATAACGCTCATGAGCAAAATGACATCATAACATTCTAATTCTCACCGAACATTGAAAAACAGAGAAGAAAAAGAGAAGAGGAACAAACATTGTTCCATTTTTTCCCATTATGGTAATACAATGCAGGCCATTCAGCATGGTTCTGGCATATTGTCATCCAATCTTTCCTGCTTCCAGCTAGGCGGAAAACAGTGACCACTTGGCATGAACCACAAAAAACATACAACACAAGGCGTGAAAGCGTCGTCTGCTGCCGATATCAACACGTTTTCTACCATCAAAACAGCGCCAGAGTGTCAAAGGTTAGCCACGATACACATAGCGATGACACATGTAAGTACACTTCAGAAATGGTAGAAACTCACAGTATACACCTGTGTACACCAACATGTTCTTACTCCTACAACATGAAATAGAGCAGAAAATTATGAGAAAACAAAGATAACAGATAGAGAGAGAAAAAAAAATCACCCCAAAAAACAAAACTCTATCCTCAACCAGGTCTGTATAGAAAGCCAATGTGCCACTATTTCGTTGGTGGGGGAGGGGGTGAAACAAACTTATTGGCACAATAAACAATGTCGTGCATGCATTTCAATCTGTCACAGCACATTGAGATAACCAAATCCCCGCCTCTACTCATCACAGAGACTGCAGCCACTTCCAGCTTGAGACACTGATTGTGCTTCGCCACGGCACGCACAATGTCTCCAGCAGAGGATTACTGTATACGCCGAATATTTCGCGAGGTTTTTATTTTCGCGAATTTCGCGAGTCGGGTGCTATTCGCGAAATTAAAGACACGCGAAAGTATTGACTCTGATCCCGATGTGAATGTGACGTACGCATGTACATTTCTCCGTTCAGTACAGGACTCCAGGATTTTAACCACTTGCGAAATCGTCGGGAATTCCCGATTCGCGAAAACTTAGACTCGCGAAATATATGGCGAATACAGTATATGCCACTCCACTATTTATCACACCCATCCTCTTAGTTCTAAATCTCTTTGTCCCCTCTGCCTCAATCTCAATACCGGGATGCACCTGTGAATCTCGACACCAGATGGAATCTGTAACAAATTCAAAGATGTAAATGCACTGCTCAGAGAAATGACGGATGTCATACTACTCTTATTGTTTTTGTTTGTTTGTTTTTTCAAGCTGCCATAATTTGCTAAGATGTCACTAGCCAAAAAAGTTCAGTGATTGCGGGTTGGCAGAGTTCTCGTGTCACGTTGGCTGACTACCATGTAATTCGTGCCAGTGAATATACTCAAATATGAAGGACACATGCACTGAAATGCAATTCCAACATGGCATCTCGATATTGTGGACAGTCAGTATTTGCAACTGGTGACATGATCGTTTTTTCATTCCCCTATACATTCACATTGGTAGATAATCATGCAAAAAGAAAATGAGATATACATATCTATATACTATGACTTCTATTACCAGCAGCTACCGAGTTCAGTCCTTCACACTGGAGTAGCCATTTCTTCCACAAGTAGAGTTACAATGATACCAAACTATTCACAGTGTTATTTCTACACAACCATTGGTACGAATATTGTACTCTTCTGAGGCAGCTGAAAAAAAAATCAAGAAAAACATATGACGTATATATGTTTAACAAGCTTTTGGTCAAAAACTGAATATCCAACATCAAACACTGCCAGTACAATACTGTTTAAACCAGTGCAGTCAGTACACTACCCGACCAGTGTAATCCAACTGGTATGTTAATATTATCTCTGTACTCCATTTTTCACTTCCTTTTCCCCTAAACTTTCACTGATCTACTTTCCTGATTTTCCATCCTCACACATGGCAAAAAGACTAGAAACCTAATCTGGAGCAGTTTTTCCTAGAAAAAGTGAGAGAGAGAGAGAGAAAAGAAAAATACCCACACATAAGAACAGAATATCAAGAAGGATCCAACTGGTGTAAAAGCTCATTATGGCTGAGCATGTATGACCGCGGTTTGGCAGAATGGATCGGTATTTGAAGGTGAATCTATTCTACATGGAAAATATACAGTCAAAAGGTCAAAGGACAAAAACCTACTGGACAATGACCTTGTGCCAGTCACTTTGAGACAGAACAGAGGAGGATTTTGTCCACATGCTACTTTGTAACCAGCGAGCATCTTGGCGCTACAGTGTATACAATGAAACCATCCACAGTGTCTGAACGGACAAGGCAACAATATTTGACCAGGTTAGAACTACATGTATGCCTCAGTCCAGCACTGTGTTCAGATGACAAAACTATCTTGCATTCAATCTGACATTAACAATACTCTTCAAATACAATTGTTCTGACATTTGTCTGTGCAAAAAGTGAAGACAAACTCACACAGACACACACAAACACACACACGCACATAAAGACACACATGCTCGCACAAATACCTCCACACACCAACATCCACACACACAGACATACATTACAGATGATTGTTAAACTCATGAACCATTTCAAGACGAAAATGAGCATAATTGGTTTGTTAAAAAATATCAAGCGTAGAAAGAGGGTTGTAAGGTGTATGTGATCAATGTTTCGTGTTTCACACTGAGCTAGAAGTGAGCGGAGGGCACTGGGGGAGGGGGATATTTCTCTCTTGCTTCCCTTTTGCCGTTGCTTTCTTGCCATTACATTGCATATTTTTGAGTCCATTCCTTCGCATTTTGGTTGTACTTCGGTCGGTCGGTCTTGTACATGCGGGCGATGTCTGGCACCAGTGGGTCGTCGGGGTTGGGTCCGTTAGGAGCGAGCAAATAGACAAGAGAACTGGACATGGGGAGAAAAAAAAAACGCAAAATGTTCATAGCGTAAGCCACTGTTTGATCAAAGCTCCTGAAATTAGGGTTAATACCTCTTTCCATATTGAAATCTTCCACTGTGGTGACTGTTACAGTGGATTGTTTCATTTGAGAAACTGTCTAGAAATTTGTGACATTTACACTGTGATTCACCACAAGACAAAACATGCATCGATGGCTTGAAGTACCCCGGTATTTTCAAATACATGTACTTAACTTTATGTCTAATTAAAATTTGAAATACAACAGACAAGAAAATCTGCTGAATGTTGCAAAAATACCTCTACAGGAATATACACCGTACCAACTCAATGTCATCAATACCATATTGGAACAGAATTCTGATTATTCCTTAGGTATATCAGTTCCACACTGATCCAGTCATACTAATTACTGGTACATGAACAATTTGAAATCACAGCAAATATGCCTCCATCTGTCAATGTTCATTCTCATCTACTCACTTGGACTGATGACTGGAATGTGTTAAATTTTCCTTGATGCATCCAGCAAACTTTTGCCAAGTCAAACACACCCAACATTTCAACCACTAATCACCTAGTCACCACATAATATCTATCTGTACATTTTATCTTCATAGTTTGCTTGCTAGAAATATGAACGTGCATCTGCCAGCCATCGCCCATGACCTCTGAGCTGGCGATCACATATCCTCTTTACATTTCCTCTTCCTCTGGTCAAAAACACACATACACACACACATACAATGTACGTGTCTATGGTGGAAACTGAGGACCTGTTTTACCCACAAGAATTTTACCACATAACCGAGGACCTGTGTGTAAGTAGGACTCTTGTCAACCGAGGACTCATTCGTATATTACCATCCAACCGAGGACTTACTACAATAATGCTAATCGAGGACCTGCAAACATGTACCCCTATGTACATGCAAAAGCAGACCATTTGGAACGTCCTCGGTTCTCTGTGTGTCCTCGGTTCAAATGTAAAGTTTGTATGTGTGTCCTTGTTTTATACCATGGGTAAGTGCACACATACACACAAACTCACACACATCAAGATTCTAACAGATGTCTTCTCTGTGCCATTTACAGCCTTCTCAAGCTATCATGATTACAAGACATTAATCAATGCATAGATTGCCAGCTAACCTGAATATCAAACACAGTGCCACCATTGGGGGGGGGGGGGGGGGGAGAAGGCAAGATAAATGTACTTGTTTTACTTTACTGTATTGCAATTTTGAATCCAGTGACACAAGTATCATTCTGTCTCTGCCTTCAGTAGACATATACTGCACAGGGATAAAGTGTGCTCTGTACTTTTTGAGGCAAGGCTGAGAGCTCTGGCGTGTCACTCTGACATGTTCTAATAGCCAATGCTTACCTTTGGAAATTGTGAGTGCGGGTGACCACTGTGATCTGAGGATGTCCAGACAGATGCTTCCGTTGCTGTTGATGTTTGGATGGTAGATTTTTGTTGTGAATGCAACCTGGATGATGGTGCAAGAAAATCAGCAAACCAAACCAAACGTTAAGCACTGTCTTCTCCAATACCAGACCAATTTAGGCATTGTCAAACAATGTTTTCCAACATAAAAAACAACAACAAACAAACAAACACAAAACTGACCTGAATGATCCTATATCTCTCATATTGAATTTAGTAAGCATGCAGCGGGTGGGACACTCTACACCCATGAATGAAAATGACTAATAAATCCTGCAAAAAAAGTAGGAAAAAAGAAGAAGAAGAAAACAAAATATGTGAACGGATGTACCATGCTCAATTTTGCAGGGATGTTCATCTTGTCTTAACAGCTTTGTAGTGTTCTGGGGTTTGAAAAGGGTTGTTGTTGTTGTTTTTTTCATATGGAAAAGGTCAGTATTTTTACCTTTCCTGCAGCAGACATGTGTAGTAATATAATCTGGTTAAAAAAAAAAACAAAAAAAAAAACAGCTTTATTCATAGAACCTAGAGTGTGTTTTACAACAAACAAAATCCAAAACAAAAAAGTACAAAATACTGAAAAAAAAATACAGTTGGTCTCTCTTATTTTCCCCATAGACAGAAGGGTTAGTATTAACCACTAACCACTAAATAGGAAACAAGTTACTAGCATGGTAATATCTATTCAGATCTTGAAATGACGGGTTATACCGTTATCTCTTTTTCAACATTTTGTATCCTTAGGAGATTTTTTTTAAACCAACTGAACATCATAACAGAACTCAGCCAGCAAAGTTCGGTAGCTTAGAAAATCCAGCCACCACCACGCTTCATAAGGACTACTCAATGCACAGCTTGCATGTGACTGCATACTGACACAAGGTACATGTACCTAGAGCTGGGCAAGGAGAGATTCACAAAAAGCTTAAAGGAAAAGTCCATCCTGATATCATGTTGCATTGCATGAAAACAGAAATATCAGCAAAGTATATCAGTGAAAATTTGTGGGGAAAATCAAAACACAAAGGAAGTTATGACTTAAAGGGGAAATCAAGTCCAAATTAAGTTAGTCTGATAAGAAAGAGTAAAATATTACGAGTTCAACAGTATAATTTTGATCAAAATCGGATGAAAAATAAGGAAGTTATGACATTCTGAAGTTTTGCTATTTTGGGGGGAAACAGGTCTTGAACAATTATTTGCAAATGGCAAAGTGAGCATGTCATCCCCTCACAACTTACAACTTGTACTATATACAGTTTGTACATTAAACTTTGAAATTTCCAGTATTTCATTCAAATGCAATTATGCCCGAGGCTCAAGTACTCGTATATCTAACTGATCACTATTCTGAAGTTATTCAACCAGGAATGACATCATGTTTCACACTTCAATGACAGAAACGAATTTTCGTCATTTTTTTTTTTAATGCAATCAATGGAAAATTGTGAGGGTATGACATGGTTGGCTCACTCATTTGCATATATATTCATATTAACTGTATAAGAACTGTTTTGCAGAAATTAGCAAAACTTCACAATGTCATAACTTCCTTATTTTTCATCCAATTTCAGTCAAATTTTCAGTCAAATTTTCAGTCAAAAATTTTACTCGTTTTTATCAGACTAACTTATATTTGCACTGGATTTCCCCTTTAAGTTCAGAGAGCAAGCAAACTGGCTACTCTGCGTTACATACATTTGTTGAGCAGCTTTCCCATCGATTTGTACAAAGAAATTCTCTTTATTTAATTTTTCTCAAACATTCGGGCACAGATGGTACTTACCCATTGATAACATGCAAAGACATTACTATAAAGTTGTATACCAAGAGGATGTCTGAAGATTCTTTTTTTTTTTTTGACAAAGATTAAATTAACAAACGCAAACGGATGGTTAACAGCTGGTTAACTGTAACATCTACGGTAAGTTAATCAGAGTTGCCAATTTGCCTCACTCTCTAAACTTGAACAGTTCATTTCTTTCTTTGTGTGCCTCAAGTATCCCACCCCCCCCCCAAAAAAAAAAATCACTTATTTACTTCTCTGACTTGTCTCTTATCACAAAATCAGTATGATGATGGATTTTGCCTTCAAAATCGCTCACTTGTCTTTTTATATAAACAACCATTTCCTTGGCAGCCATGACATTTGTTGTAATTCCAGGGGAATCTCATAACAATAAGCTGCATGGGACCACTGAACAGAATTATCCTCTTGTATCAGGGATAAAATCACAAGAATATAAAATGAATGGGACCTGCAAAATTATTGTTATATTGTAAAAGTGGATATTTTCGTGCGACTAATTTTTTTGCGCTCGGCCGGGCAAGAAGAGTTTCGTGTGTTTTTAATTCCGCAGAATCAAGACATCAACTAGTGTATTGGAGCATACGGGCAGCAGAAATATTCGCATGCATTTATTTTCATGCTAGTTTCTGGCTGCGCGAAACGCACAAAAAAATTTCAAAGCCGCAAAAATTTTCACTTTTACAGTATTAGATATCTCACGATATACATGTATCTGACCTCATCATAACGAGGTTCCATTTTTTATTGTTTTTAAATTGTATACAATGGGTCGGTCACATACACAACATCAGATGTACATTTTAAAAAAAGGGAGAAGGAAAAAAACAGTAATTTCTTAAGCCCCATGCTACAAGTCAGAGAATACAATATAGGGACTCCTACAACATAATCTTGCTCTTGCTCTTTTTCATTTTACTCAGTACATGTAGCTGCTATGAACCTCTCGCAATAGCCCCATGACATTTCACTGTGCCATTTCAGACAGGCTTCTGTGTAGACAGAGGGAAGCATCATATGTCACACTGCTGCCTAGTGGACTGCTGATTGATGTGATCCAGTGAGGCACGAAACACTCACTGCTGCAGTGACATGCTTGTCATACACGCTCAATAAATTCTCAATGAACAAATTCTTTAATCTCTGACAAAATGAGTTTGCCAAGGATAACAAACACATATAAACCAGTTCACATTTACCATGTGAATTGTTTCTCAAAGATTGAAAAAAAAAGAGAAGAAAATGACAAAAAAGACCTCCCCAACCTTTCCGACTGGAAAAACAGGGATGATTTGGCTCAAAAATAAGAAAGAAAGAGCAGCTCAGGAGTGTGCAGTAAAACTATCAAGAAGAATCTGAAACTCCTATTGAAACAAGAGCTGGGAATAGTCAAACCTAAGATTCTTTCCTGGAACAAATTAGAATGGTTGGGAGGTCTGAAAAGAGCAGTGACCTTTAGCCTTGACCTTTGACCACTATTGTTTTATGGAAATATCTGCCTATTCATTTCTGCCCTTTGTCTGGAATCATATCACCACTCAAACTTCCTAGATGAAGTTACAACTGGAAATGGGCACATCTTCATTTCATGTGTACCTGTAGCATACCTGGGCAAAGTACCAATAAAACCCATCAAGCTTTTTTTTTTTCCCTTCAACTGCGAAAACAAGATGTAAGATGGATGGACAGACAATCTGACAAACAATGGTACATGTAATGCCGCTGGCATTCTTCACTCCGAAGGCATGAAATATATACAAATTTTTACATAGGCCTACTCACATTCCATTGAAATGCTTACAGTAAAGAAATCTTTAGGTTACTGATATACCGTCTTGTATCACACAATGCTAAAACTGCACAAATTTCACAGTAGTAATTCACCTGTGCTGCATCACATTTTACTTGTTTCTAACACTGAACTACAAGCACAGGCTTTATCATTGCTCCACACTCCAGTGACTGTCACTGGGAGAATACTCACTTTTGGCGGTTTGAAGGGGTAATCTGGTGGGAAAGTGATTGTGAGGAAAAACACGCCTTGTTCGTACGCACTGTTGGGAGGTCCCATGATGGTAGCTTGCCAGTTGTATACTAGAGCAAGATGAGTGAGAAAGGGAAACACAATAATAAAGATACTGCCTACCACAAAGTGATGAATCACATTACCATGGTATATCCATCATATGTGTGTGCAGGGAACGTTGCTAATTCACAGCAAATTTCCTTCACTCTTGTTGGCTCATTCCCCACAAGATTTCTCTGAAAGCAATTAGTTTGCATTTTATGAAGGTCGCTTCGTGCCAAGACACGTGATTTCGTATCTGCTGAGGAAGGCGCCACTCCTGTTGTGACTGGATATTAAATTATGTGAATACCATCAGCCCGACAATATTCTGTAAGATGCTCATCAACTATACACAGTACCAAGGTGCTTTGTGAATGTTCACTGCCTTTTCAAGGAATTAATGTTTGGCCGTCATAGTACAACCGTACATTATTAATGCCACACAAGCCATATCCACTGTGAACAAGAGAAATGCAGTTATCTAGTGAAAATGGATTGTAACATACAATTTCACTGTCTTTTGAGAGACATGAAAAAGCAGGAGTTCATGTGCAAAGACACCTTGATTATGATTCTAAATGGTCAAAAGATGAATGGGGATTTACACTTGTAATACAAGTGAGAAATTTTGTGGTTTTGTATATTTCCGCACATTTTGCGCACTATGATTCTATGTGAAAATAAATGTAGGAAAATGTGTTTTTTACATCTAGATTAACACAAAAGAAAAAAAAATCCCTTCGTTTCACAAATGTCCACCACAGATTACATGAAATACATGATCATACAATCTACATGATCAAACAAACACACACAAACACACAAAGTATCCTGTGAATATTTCCACTTTCAAGACAACAAAATATCAGTTGTGCTGCTTCCTTGTACTAGTAATACCATACATTATGTGCCATATATTCTAGAAATTGGGACTTGTAAAGATTTTGCAAGTAAATTGTTTGAAATAAAGCTCTTTTAAATTACAGAATGAAAAGAAACTATCATCCCCTTCCAGGCAAAAATAAACTTTGTATTTTCCTCCCTTGGATTGGAATACAGTCAGATTGCTTAAGCCAACCTCGTGTAAGCCGAATAATCGTTTAAGTCAAAGGTCTTTTCAAGACCCCCTCTCTTTATATTCTATTGATTTTAATCCCTCTCAGGTCAAATTTTGTCTATGTCAAAGCTATTTCTTCAGGGATCCATTTCTTCAGTCCACACAGATTTACTTAGGCGAGGTTGACCGTGCAATGTAAAGAGCTGTACGGTTGGATGACAGCATCACACTCAGTACAATCACTGTAAATTGGATTTAATTTCATATCTATCCTAACAAAATATTGGCCATCTTCATTTCCAATGACCTATTCGTACAGAGTCTCATGAGAGGCTGACCATCTTGATTCAACATCTGTTGTTGCTTGTCAAATACCACCATGGTGTCATTTGTATCTTCTAATGGTGTCTATTTATCATAACAATTATAATAAAATTCAGCAGACAAGACACTGCAAATTACAAACTTACTTTGTCAAATACTTTGTCTTCAGGTTATTGCCTTTCATTTTAATATTTAAATCAATAAATGGGATTTTCTTGTGTGTGTGTGTGTGTGTGTGTGTGTGTGTGTGTGTGTGCGCAATGCATGATTATGTCACCATCTGAGCACATGTAAAACATTTGTGTGCTGCAGCAGACTATTTCCTGAATTCCGCTGCTGAGGGGGTTTGAGATGGAATGGAAGAAGAGCGAGCACTACTAGGATAGTATTCCAATGTCTGCACGGAAGTCTAGGAAAAGAAAGCTCTCCTTTCCATATCCTGTAAACCTTCTAGACAATCTGAAATTGCATTTACTAATGCACATGAATTTGCACCCTGCTGCAGGTATTCAGGGTATGAGTTTTATATAACAGGTAATTCTACAAGGTGATATGCATTAATCTTACCATATCTGTTGCTGATCCTTTTCTGATACCTCATAATCACGACATCAAACTTTAACAACAGCACAATGCACATTTGTTATAAAGTTTTCTCTGCAAAGACAGGATCAAAAACATTGTGCAATATCACAATAAAACAGCAAATATAACTTACAGTCATCTCCAACAGGGCCAGCAGAACATTGTGCAGGAGGATCTACATCAAAATCTCTCAGCTCCTGCAGCAAGAGAAATATGGATTCAAATTATAGGGAGGAATTGATTACAAATGTATATCTTATACAGACGAGTACGTATACCAGCGTATGTGATCATGCATCACAAAACCAATAAGTTGTAGGACATGATTTTACAGAACTCAAAATATGTGAAATGGGTCAAAACCAACCTACTTTTTTTTTAGTTTTTCAAATTTTCTGAAAGAGCACTGTCTCTTCTCCAGAATTCTAAAAATTGGGAGCATAAACAAATGGGAAATTATCTTTTTTTGCAGTTTGTGATTAGGTACATGTACATCTTTAGGCCACTTTCATTCTTTTTTCGAAATAAGATATTAACTCTGTCCCCGACATGAATGTGACATGCTTGCATGTTACACTTCTCTGTTCTGTAATATACTCGACAATCATGAATTAAACCACTCATGAAATTGTCGGGAAATCTTGATTCACAAAAAAAAATTAGACTTGTTGCTAGATAACTTAAAAACTTTGCACAAGGGCCCATTCTTCAGAACTGATGAGAACACAAACCATGACCAAATTTCAAAATAATACGAAGTTTGTGTTTCTCCTGTCATTGTATTGTGCAAAGTGTACCTCCAAAAAGCATAAAGTGCATGTACAGCCAATTGGATCACAATCCAAATCTCACTCCAAAATTGCCGTGTGAATATCCCTCCTCTTGTGTCTTCAAAGCACCCTTGCTCCAATACCAACACGGATGAACTACAACACCACACGAGCTGAAGATGCTGAACTCAACTATACATGTATGTATTTAGCACATACTGCACATACTATGACATGTACAATTGTCCAATGTTAAGTTGCCACATGACTGCACAAACTGCCAATTTTTGCTCTACAATGGAGACATACATTTTGTAATGCACAAGAAATGTGTGAAATAACATGTTGCTATCTTGATCACTCGACCATGATGAAACTTGCAACATACCCTTTAATTTGTTCTGTGCACAAAGACAAAAGGAGTGATCTTTTCTTCACTCGGCAGCGAAACATAAGCTTCCTGTTACGATATCAGGGCCCTGTTTCATTAAAGATGCTACAACGTAGGATAGCA
This sequence comes from Diadema antillarum, assembly GCF_040938485.1. NCBI lineage: Eukaryota > Metazoa > Echinodermata > Echinoidea > Diadematoida > Diadematidae > Diadema > Diadema antillarum. Next base: position 681,969 of record NW_027270944.1, read on the forward strand.
ACTCTTGCTAGAATAGCAACTTCCCGTGGCAACAGCCAATCAGGAAGCTTGATTCTTGTCGTTACCATGACAACTGCCATTCCAGCAATAGTTGCTGTCACAGCATATTTTTAAATGAAATGGGGCCCTGGAGATTGTGCAGGAGTAGACACAATATCCTCCAAATATCTTGAACAGAATCATGGAGAAGACATTTTTACAAGAAATCAAATATCTTCTGTTTGAACCAAACAAAATGCATTGGGGGGGGGGGGGATCATGCAGGTAGTAATGGTACAGTTACAAGGTTCCTTGGAAGCTATGTTTTGACGTTCTTGCGCCAATAATAAAGTGGCAGCTTTCTTGACATATCTGGTATGTCTGATTTTGGGTTTTTTTCCCCCCGAATGACTCTTCTTTTTCTATCACTGTTTCAATTCAGAACATGCTTCTGAGGAAGAGAGGTTTGCAGTGACACTCTACAATATTGTATGTATGTAGTCCTTGAAAATGAAAGGAATTTTGTTTGGCTGGGGGAAAAAAAGACCTTAGAAAGAAGAGAGTGAAGGCGAGAAGCAACATCTGTGGGAAGAGCATATGAAGGATGGCAAATAGTGATAGTCAAAGGACAGTGGACAGTGAGCTGGAAGTTGAGGTTGCACTGAGGGAGACACAACAGGAAAATAGGAGACATGGACAATTGTAAGGAAGATTAATAGAGTGACTTTAAAGGGATGGTACAGTTTCAGCTGAGATGGGGCTACAGGTTTCCAACATTTTTTTGATTTCTTGAGATGAGAAACCTCGAAATATGAAAGAGCATATAATTCTATGAGGAATTCAAAGTTTATTTGACGAAAATTAGTTTTGAAATGGCTGAGACATCTAGTAAAACAAAAAAACTATAATAGAGGAGGGAGCCACCTATTAATTAGGATCGCTTTGTTTTACTTTGTTTTTTATACCATTGTTGAGATATTCAGGTCAAGGTGACTGACCTGCACTGCAGGCCGCAGGCCCCCATACACACAGGCAAGCACGAGACGTAAAACATTGAACATCCCATCATCGCTTGTGATTTCATCAGGCCAGCAAGACAGGCCGGTATCAGTACGCGTACTACGCACTAGAGCTGTGCACCCATGAACCTAATGTAGATCTAACAATAACATTGCATGTGGTTTGCTTTTGCCCCTCAGGCAATGCATTTTTTGACGCCTACTCTAAACTTCATCAGACCTTCATTTAATAGCCGTACAGTCTCGGTGAAAGGTTTCATGTCACAAGCAAATCAAGCCCCCCATGCTTGGACTATAATAGCACCATCCTAAATTTGACCGCCTGCTAAATTGTTACATGTCAATGCATGTATTAGTGATGTATCAAGTATGTAGAAACCTAAGTTCCCCGAGACGCTGTAACATAATAATTATGTAACCAGTAACTGTTAGTAACTGTTAAGGCGTTACATCACATGTTGGGGTCGCTAGCATTCAGTCTATGCGATTGCTAGTGCATTTGAAACCTACTTGTAGCTTCTAATCTGCTTTCTTCTTCTTCTGATTAAGTCTGCCTCCTTCAATATAGGCTGAAGATTCTTGCACACTGTGCTGTTTAATTTACATTAATTTACAGTGCTTTTGCACTTTTCCTGCTTGGAATGTTGCTGTTGGTGAGAATGCAACAGACAACTCTAGACTTCTAGTAAATTCAGACCTCGAGTAACAGCTCTTAAGATCTTGCCTATTATATATAGAACCAGAATTAATAGAAAAATAAGACTTAGTTAAACAACTGTGATAGTACTTCTCTAACGTACTGTGGCAGTGCACAGCAGCATCATCCCACATTTTTATCATTGCCTGGCCTAATGGTCACTGACACTGGCGAGACATTTTTGTTATTGTTGGATTATTACATGTGAAGGGGTCACCATTCACTTTGTAATTAGCCAAGGCAAGTCGTCCGTTGTTTCATGGTTTCCCAATCGTCACAGTACTATTTTTGTGAGCAAAAAAATTGTTCCACATGCATATAAAAATTAGATCAGTTCAGTCAGACTCGTATGGCTCAGAGGTTCACGTTCGCGTTCTCAACTCTCTTGGTCTTGTTTGATGCACACAATGATGGATACCAACACAACACGCAAAACCTTTTCACATTCTGATAGTTACTAGAATCTTCTTCCCTGTACAATATCCGGTTAAAATATTTTTATTAAAGACTTACCTTCGATATTCTTTTTAATGCCATTCTTACACTACGAGTTTGTACAAAGATAGAGAAATCCGTCTAGTGGTGGACGGGGCTAAACAAAGATCCTAACGTTAGAATTTTCGATGTCGCTGGAAGTGTCGTCTATAGTTCGCTCAGTTATCGTCGCGCTCGTACCGATACCGCGTAGATACTGCACTGTGCGGATACCGCATACATCGTACGTACGTACAGTAGCAGGAAAATTGCTGTGCGACGTCGACGGCGGCGCGCGATACGTGAATGTGTACTGTATGTATGGTGCAGCGAGCTAGCTTGTGTCTGACAACAAGCTACACAGTACTCGCAGTCACGACATTCCAGTGTATGGCTTTCAATACATACAGTGCACTGGATCGTGTCTGGCTCAGAAGGTGCTGCGCGCACGCGTGCTGAGCTACTCAATGCGGATTTGATGCAGCGTCTCTGTAGCGCGAGCAGATTTGCGACGCGGACGTTAGACGATTTTGTTGGCCAATTCTCCTGTCTTCTCCAAGCATACAAATACATATGATAGAATACTAATAATAAATACATATAATAGAATACGCTGGTTGTACCCTATAGAAAAGCAGAGCTTGTGAAATTAGGGGTCCTCATAATTAAAAGAGTATTAAACATCCAATTAAATACAAGTGTTTCTATAAAAAAACTATAAAAAGTATAACAAGCAAGGGGGTATAGATAGAGAAAAAACTATTTACAAAAGGGATATAACATAAAACAAACACAAAGATAGAGAAAAAAGAAAGAAGGAACAAAAGCAAGTATATAAATGAATGATGTAATTCACAAAACAACAAGGGGGAGGGGGTAGATAAGTAATTGGCTACAACTGAGAAGACAAAAGAAAGTCCGCAGTTATCTAAACAAAGGTTACTAGTATGCAGCAACGAAATAAGGAACTGTTTAGAATAACATAATTAAAAATGACAACACAGCAATTTAGAGTGTAAGTTTACGAGTCTACCGAGTAATTATACTTAATAGATATAACTTCAGTTTAGGCTTAAAGACAGGTACTGACAGCACAGGTAATGCTCGAATCTAAAGAATTCCAGAATCTGGGTCCAGTATACACTAAAGTATTGGAAGTAAATGTTGTCCTTGCATGAGGTAAGTCAGGGCTCGACACTAACGGTGGCCCGGTGGCCCGGGGCCACCAAAAATGAAAGTCGGGCCACCAAATTTCAAAAAAGGGCAAATTTGGTGGCCCGCCTCGGGCCACCAAAATATTTTGAAAAGTATATATATGTCAATAAATTCGTAACTTTTTGCGCCGGAAATTAGCAGTTAAATTTGTTCAAAGGATGGATGAAAAGGACTGAATGAATGCCTGAGAGTGAGTGTTGCAAGTTTATTGAAGTTTATTTATGAGTAGATATGTCCAACTTCTAATTCTTACTATCATAAATCTTAAATATTTGACTCATTAAGAAAAAGGACTTTTAATGTTTTTTATTGGTTTTTTTTTTCGGGACACCAAATTTTTCTCTCGGGCCACCAAAAATTTGAAATTTAGGATTTTGGTGGCCCCATCGGGCCACCAAACAAAAAAGTTAGTGTCGAGCCATGGGTAAGTGGTATGCAGAAGCCTGTCTCGTGGCATAATTATGAATTTGATTATTTCTCATAAATGATTTCGTCAAAGCCGTAGGCAGAACACCTGAATTAAGATTATACATTAATGAACCCAAATGCACATTTAAACGTCTTCTAATTTTAAGATTTGATTATCATTAAAAAAAGAGGATTGGTATGAGCACGAAAATTATTTTTATGACTCTTTTTTGAACCACAAACAATTTGCCCAATTGAGTTTTATGAGATTTGCCCCATGCAAGCACACCATAATTAATATTAGGCAAAATTCAAGTTGAGTATAACATGAATAATATGTTTTGAGGTAAAACCAATTTTAACTTACGGATAACACTAGTATTCTTTGATAACAATTTACATAAATAATTGATTTGAATTTTCCAATTCAATTGCTCATCAATATAAAGACCAAGGAATTTAGTTGATGTAACCCTTTCTATTAACACACCATTAAAGGAAATGTCACCAGGCAACATCGTATGATTGTATTACTAAACATCATACTCTCTAAAAAAAAATCGAGTGAAAATATTCACTCTTAAAAGAGTGAATACAAAAAAGAGTGAATTTCGAGTGAAATTGAAGTGAATTTTGAGTGAAAATGCTCATTTTCACTCGTGTTAGAGTGACCTCAGGGATCACTCCAAAATCTTCGAGTGATCCCTGACGTCACTCCCAAATGAGTGAAAATGAACATTTTCACTCAAAGTTCACTCCAATTTCACTCTAACTTCACTCTTTTTTGTATTCACTCTTTTAAGAGTGAATATTTTCACTCGATTTTTTTTAGAGAGTAAAATGAGGGGTTTTTTTAAGTTTAAAGATAATTTGTTGGCGCGAATCCAACACAATTCTAAATTATCTGTCTGCAAAAGAACTTCTGGATTTTTGTGAGAAAAAAATACAGTAGAGTCATCTGCAAACAAAATAAAGGAGAGTACATTAGAAGAATATTGAAAATCATTTTCAATCATGTCCGTCGTGTTGCCAAGTAGCGTACAGATTACGCGAGGACGCAACCTGGAAAAAGTAAAATAACGCCCCATATGATCGGGGCATGAAATAGCTCTCTGCGTCGTGATGTGGGCGGGCGCAAATAGCCCAGAAACGCGTAGTGAAAACTCAGGCAACGTGAGATCGATTTTGATGAGCGAAAACAGTTTTTTTTTCCCCTCTAAACGTCCGCGTCGCGAAAATATAAAGTTCCCTCATGATATCCACGTAAACACGACATCGACAGATCGTGTGCTTTTTCGCTGCGTCTACGACGCGGCCGCACAGATTTGGCAACGAGCGAACGTACACGCGATCAAGGAAGAACGAAAAGGTTGTAGCAAGCACGCATGTATGATCTCCATACCTTTTTACTGCGTTGTCCTCATCGCCAAATACAGCCTGCACAATGCGCTCTTGAGCTGTTCACTGACCTCTTTTAAGTCATGTGACCTATGCTCTGCACTACTAGTACAGTATCTCCTCGATCCTTGTCTCACGAGGCTCTCTTTGAGAATTCCCGGTCGGAAGACGATTAGTCCCGAAGTACTTGTGTACATTCCCGTTCACCAGGAGTGTGCATTGCGTGTGACAAAGCAGTAACACCAAGTATTGCTTCTAGTGTGAGCTATGCAAAGTTTCACATGAGTAAAGTTTTACAGCATTCAACTTGGAGAAAACAAATCCAATATCAGCTCTCCAGAGCAATACCGAAAGAGAAAAATTGTTTAAAAACAAAGACAAAACAACAACAAAACAAAAACAAGGCATCTAAACGATGGAAAGGATACCCAATGCAGATATCCACTGCTTATAGCCAATTTTCTTTTCATGATGCAATCAAAGTAATTTGAATAATTTGGTCGTGTAACCTATGTTTGAGATTCCACTCAATGTGGTTGAAATTGCGACAATTTAAAAGCTTACTATCGAGTTCACCACCGCAAGTCACCATCATTCAAATTGGTTCACCATGGATTTAACCATGTGGGATCCACCCCAAGTTGAAACTGACTTTGAATTGATGGAATGAAATGAAATTACCAAAATGGGGTGCACACAAGGTGTCTTTGTCATTAAACTTGTAACATTTAAATGAAAATCGTGGAAATTGGAAGGTCTGTATTTTTGTTTGTGTGAAAGTGTTACTGTAGGCCTATATATCACAAATGTGTAAATTGGGATTTGGTAATGTAAAATGTAATGTAAAAAAAAATACTCATTGGTTCATGAATATATTCTTGAAAAGTACACAGAACATTTTAGATGGTTTAATCTATTTTTTTTTTTAATCCAGTGAAAATCTTCTGTGCTGCTGGACAACTTCCAGGTGATATTATATCACAACCAATAAATGAACAAATTGGCAGTTTTCTTTTGTTACATACAAATTTCGTTGTGGCCACAGTAAAGTGGTATATAAAGATACATATTTTGTAGATGATAGTTTTGGGATATGATTTTTTTACATCACTGCAACAAGATGTTTTTTCTAACTGTGTTCATTACAACACGAGTGCTTAGTACACCTGTACAATGTACCGGTATCCAATTTTGCTGAAATTTCATGTCGTGTTTGTTTGATTTTACACTATTCTTGAAGGAATGCTTCACTGCTATAATTTGAAACCTGTCTATACGATGAGCAGGGAAACTGCCTATATAATGGGGAGCAGGTAAACTAAAGTGTATTAAGGATTCTTAACTTTGAACTGGACAAAGTGGAGAATACATGTAGGTCCTACATGGAATTTAGAACTACCTGGCTTTATAGGTTGATGAGGCCCAAGACACACACAATGAAGACACACACACACACAAAGACACACACACACTCACACACACGTGCACATGGTTCCAAGGAAAGCTGGAGAAGGGATGGACATCAATTTCACATGGAATATTATCTAACAAATTGGCACAATGAATACACCTACCCATTGTGGATGTGACTGCATGCAGACCGCCCCCACCCCTTATAAAGTAGCATTTCCACTCTTTACACCTGTGCAAGACTTGTGAGGGCTAACGACATCATCACCCAGATTTAATAATTATGCAGTTGTGACTGAAATATATTTTGTACAATTGTACATGACTGCATCATTTTGAAGTTGATAGTTTGTTAAAACTGTTACATTGTTTAATTTATTTCCTAGCTTGTGTATTTAATGAGGCCCAAAATATTGAGCTTGGCTTACTGGAGATCCTCCTGAATGGTACTTTGATTATTTTTTTACCCCTTTTATTACATCTCTGTTTTCTCTCACAATGATTTCCTTACCTCTCATGTGCAAAGTCAGCCATGATTAATGATGAATCAATGTGTATTTTTTGTGAGTGATTTGTTGATTAATTGTACCATGCAGAAACAATAAATGAAATGAAAATGAAAACATACATTTAGGAATGTGCCTTACCTTATTTCAGTGTTTGTCAGTCTTAAATGAAATTTCTGCCAGACCAGTTGATTAGAATCCACTAGACAACTTGCAATGTGTCAAGGACTTTTCTGTACTAGTATTCCTCAGTCTAAGCTGTACTTTGATGTACGTGTACCAGGGTTTGTAAAAAGTTCATCATACATGCATCAACTCTTGAATAACCAAGCTTACTCAGATACACTACACTGTACATGTATCACCTTAAAATATTCTTCCATTAATGGATGCATTAATGTATTCACTCATTTCTCCATTTACATGCATATAAATCCACACGTTCATTGCAGAGTTTTCCTAATAGAACTGACCTTAATCCTCAAGTTTCGACAAGTTGAAAATCTTTATTCATAATATTGATACGCTGTATGAACACTACTGAAGATATTGTTTGTACCATTTTCCACTCACATACACCCAAGTGCACAGATACACCAATACACACACACACACACACACACACACGTAAAGACACCATGCACATTCCTCCGACTAACACCCTTTCACCCACTCACTAGAAAGACCCACCTGTTACATATCATAATCAGCACAAATACACAGCCAAATTACTTTGTACAAATACAATATGTTTAATTGAACTGAATATGTACTTGACAAAATGGCACTAGTGCCATCCAAACTTTGAATGTGCACAAGCAAACTGACGAAAGAATTTGAAGAATCTGAAAGTTTGAAGTAAAGGACGACATAGCTAATGACATTCGGCCAAACAAATCTGATGTCACACAGATTAGTTTTACTCTGCTCCAGATATACAAAATATGGTTGTAAATGTGTATGCATGAAATAAGAATCATGTTGCCAGCAGCTCTCTTGAGGACTTTGATAATGTATTTTGGACAAGAGTAAAAATATTACAAGTTCATTCCACTGTCACAAACAAGAGAATGGACACAAGCTATAGGAAAATATTTACACACATGATACATATTCACAGGACACAAAGAAAGGTACATTGAAGGACGTATTCCTAGCAAACTTTTTTGTGTGTGTTCAGAATCCATCTGTAGTAGTGGCACGCAAACCAATTGTGTAGGGAATGAGAGGAAATTGACATTTTTCAGGCACAAGGGACAAATCACCATCAGGTTGTGTCGCATCTAGCACTGTACACTGTTTTCTTTACTCGAGTCAACATCAATCTAGCCACAGAAAGGCTAAGATTCATGCCGAAGAGTAATCTCATCAAAACCTACTTCACACAGAGAGCATCCATGACAATCCTCATATTTGGTCAAAGTTGTGCAGGACATTGCAGACACAGCTGTTTAATTGAATGATGGCTTCGGGAAATCAGAACTGAAAGAAGCGCATGAAATGAAGAGCCCATGATGAATCATACGAGCCTCATTCCTACCCCCCCCCCCCCAAAAAAAAAAATCACCAACAAAACTTTAGAGCACAGATAGCCAACACAGTGAAGGAAACACACTTGTCACCGCTTCTTACGCCAGAATGGGTAAATTGAATACAAAAAGCCTGGTACTCATAATGCTGTGCGTCCAGTGACGGTGTTTGGTCTGATCCGATTGCCTCTTCCTGCCTAATGATTCCAAACTACACTGATGAATCTGAGTCGTTCATTATTCTGTTGGTGTGCGTGATTGTCAAGTGTCACACAAAACGAGTTCATGGATTGCAAGTCCTCCATTGCAGCAGAGATCACACCGCCCTCGCTTGCTAAAAGCAGCCTAGTCCTCCTCTTCAATCTTTGGTGCCAGGTAGAACTTCATGAAGCCCATGTTGCTGATGTCGTACGAGACAACTGCACAAGAAGGGGGAAAAAAGGAAAGGCCATGAAAATACAAACACACACATTCATCTTCTGGTTGAGCTTGTGCATGATAACCCCTTGCAAATTTATGACTTGCAAAGTTCATTTGAATCATAATGTCATGCATTTTGTACTGTTTTTTTTTTTCTAACAAAGGAGAAGTGTTTATAGGGGGGGGGGGGGGAAGTACAGTCTAATATAATATACTGTGCCTTGCACTTTCAAGTGTGCAGCTCAAATCAGCCTGGAGTAAAAATACATTCTTGCTGTGACTGGTACACAGTCACATAAAGAGCTCCATATTTTATCTAGATATCAAGTGTATGAGTTCTTCACATTGAAATTGAAATCAATCTACTACATTCCTTGTTGGGTTGGGTTTAAAATTTCAGTGCGATCATTGGGTTCTCAAACCATTATACCCTCGTATTTCAATGCTTATGTATGTTCAATCTTTTCAAAGCTCTTATGCATTGGGTTAGGATCACGCAAAACAGAAATGAAATGACGCTAGGGAGAAATTTCAGATGATCAAGTTTATGAGCCTTTCTCTTTGACGATCTAACAGAAGTGCTGAAGCATTTTTTCCCCTTTCCCCTACATTACATTCATATCACAATAATTACCCAGTAGGCCCATATATACTTCAACACACAAATTCATTAGAGTTTCTGAGTAGTGCACTAGTGCAAAGTTCTGTTCCCCCCAAAATGGCATAAGGCACACATTTCCACATTTCCCTGCAGACATAAACTTACCAAGGGGGTTCTCTGGACAAAGCTGAAGCGTCACTGTGTCTGAGAGGGGAGTGGCCTTGGTGAAGTTGTTGAGGTATCGGTTGGCAAACGAGAGACTGCATGGCTGGTCCTTGTCCATCTCAACTGAAATCTAATAATGGGAGAAAAGAAAGGGGGAGAGAAATGAATGGATGCATGTATTGGCCCTTTTAGTCCAAACAACTTGCTCCTAATTAAAGGAGTTGGATGCGATGTTGTGGTGTTGCAAAGCCTACATTGAAAAGCATATAAATAAAGAATCTAATGTTGTTAAGGCAGACTGCATGTCCAATACAGCCTTAGGCACATCATTTCCCCCCCCCCCCAAAAAAAAAAAAGAACGATCATAAGTTTCTCTTGGTCAAAATAAAACATTCAAGCACATGACTTGTAATCCTTCTATAAATACAATTTCTTTCTGTAAACAAAATGGGGTAATTTTGTTTGTTTCTGGCAAGCTGTGCAAACTGTGATGGGTGAAGACTCCCAACCAACGTACCTTGTCGTCATCATCAATGCCACCATTCTCCTTCAGCACAATCTTGGCTGTTCCCACGTCTCCGGACCCGGAGAACTCCACAGAACCCTTCTTGGCTGAAATCACGACGGTGTCGCCAAATTGGCTGAGATCCCTGCAGATCCTCTGGAATTCTTGTGAGGGAAGCTTGATGGTTGCTGTGTACTCTGTGTCCTGGTGAGCAAAGAAAGTTACAGTTCACTTAATCCTTTCTGTACCACAGACTTTGGGCAGTGTACAGTGCTATGGGGGTTTCTGTGCCAATCAGCAGTCATAAGTACTGAAGGGTTAGGAAAAGAATATACTGGCACAGCACAGGTTACTGTATAAGCTGTTATTTTCGCGTACAGATATTTTCAAGAGATGTTGGTTTCACGAATTGACTTCAAGGCTATAGTAAGTGCATGACTAACCTAGCGCATGGCAACATTTTCGGGTGTTGTTAAATTCACAGCCGAACAGTGATTCGCAAAAATCAAACTCTCATGAAAATAACAGCTTATACAGTAACCTCTTAACCCCTACACTCCTACGCCCCAAACATTGCATTTGTTTTTATCTGCCACTTTAATGCAGAAGCACAAGTGGGACATGTACTTTGATGTGGAGTTATTGGGATGCTGGGTGATAGGATAAATCATTCAGTGCACCCCTGTTATAACAAACACAGTTACATGTACAACTACTTGTTATAACACAGTAAAAATTCAGGTTCCCAAATTATCATCTATACATCTTTATGTACTTTACTGTTCAGTTATAATAAAATTTTGATTTAAGGAAAGAAAACTGTTTGTCCTGAGGACTTCGTTACACTAAAAGGGCACTAAATCACTCTACTCTCATATTATAATCTCCTCACAATTTTGCCCTTTCATCTCCATGCAATGTTTGTGTCATTCCCTTTCCATCATTATGAGCATAAACTTGAACAGTAACTGCTCATCTGACAAATGTACCATAATCACTCCAAAAGCAATAAATTGTGAAAGGGTAACTGCATGGTATGAGTCAAATAGTACCACAGTATTGTGCCAAGTCCCTTTGGGGCTCCGCTCTCTTAAGAAAACACAACACAATAGTTCAACACACATTCCCCTACCAATATGTTGAAAAAATAAAAATAAAAACAAATTAAAATAAAATAAAACTTACTGGAATGCCAAGTTGTTCACCATCAAAGTCGATGAGCTTGACAACAAATTCTGATGTCTTCTCATCATTGCTGGACTGGAAGAGGATGTTAATCTCATCTGGTTGGTCTGCAGCTTTTAATGTGATGACATCATCATTGGCAGCACACTTGAGGATTTTTGAGAGTCTATAGCAACAACAAAAGGCAAGCATGGTAATACAATCAGTTGTTTGTACTTCTCATTGTACATTGTAGCTTAAGCGGAACACTTAGCCGATTTCTCTTCTTTACCTTATATGGAAATATCCATTTCTTTGCTTTTTTACAATGTAAAATCTGAGATTTCATGCAAACAAATAAATAAATAAATGAATGAATGAATGAATGAATAAATGAATGAATGAAGGCAATTTTACCCAGTGACATGTTCTACAACAAACTATTTCAGCTGACATCTTGCTAAAATGTATCTATCTGAACGAAGTGTTTGTTGTACTGTACCTACAAGACAATTCATGTCTTTGGTAAATTCTAAACTGTCATGCAAAGATGTATTAAAAACCACATCCAAACAATAGTTCAGTTTCTTTCTTGGTAGGCCTATAATACTCAAAGACATATTTATAGTGCTCATAGAGTGTTGTAGTTATCTCAGAATTGAATTAGTACTCATCATCCATAGACAAGTTATTGCATAACTACTCCTGCGTGCCATCCGAATGTCTTATTATCCCGTTTCTATGCCAGTGTTGAGAACACTCCATTTAGGGTCTGTCGAAGACATCGCCTCAAATGGGAATCAACAGCTTTAAAGAACACTCACGTTTCATGGTTGAGACCAAGTGTGACGTTCCGGTCGCATCTGTATTTGTCAAACAAGGACTCCTTGAGATTGAGCATGATGAGAGCTACATGACTGAAGTCCATACTCTGCATGCTGATACCTGAGGGAGAAACAAATAATCAAGAGTTCAGCACACAGGCAGAAATGCCCTAAATGTCTGACATCCCCAAGCAACAGCTACTTTTGAACCGACAGTATTTTGACTGTAACAATCGACTCTAAGGCCTGAATTCACGAAGGTGGTAGAATTGAAACCATCGTTTTAACCATGCACAAAGACCATAGTTTTTTATGGGCACCAAGTGTTGCATGGCCTATTTCGTTACGAAATCAGTCATTTCGTTGATGAAATAACCATTTCATTAACGAAATTATCATTTGTCATGTTACATGAATGGAGTAGAGTTAACAACTGGATGGCATTCAATGCTCTTTCCCCCCCCCCCACCCACTCAATACAATAAAAACAAACAAACAAACAAACAAAATCACTGCGAACTTGCAACAATTTATATCAGATGGGAGATGGATGAGAAGTGAACAGGGGGCCTCATGAGCATGACTGGGGTGCTCATGAAGAAAGAACCACATGCCCCCTGCTAAGTGAAAATCTTATTCCATTTGGGCTTGTCAGCACTTGAAATTCTTCAAAAATTATAAAAGCTCGCATTAAAATCAACAGTACACGTTCTCACAGCAGCACGCAGTAGTCAATCATTGGATCTGAATGTAGAAACTCCATTGTGATCACAGCGAGTTTTTCTATGGTACAGTACATTCAAAAAGAAACTTTTTTCATCCTTTTCCTAAGTTTGTCAAGTCTTGCGGTATTGGTCGTTTACAAAGCAGTTCATTGAGGTGAGTGTTCTGCGTTGCTTGAGTGTGTGTTTGAATGAAATGAGAATGAAAAATTTGATTTTTCATTGATCTCGGAAAAACGATTATGGTATTTGCCTTATTTGGTCGATTAGAAATTTAAAAAAAGAGAGGGGAGACGGGAGATGAAGACAAAGAGGAGATAACTGACTGGGGTAAGGGATAAAGAGACAGGACAGTGGAAAGGGGGAAAAGAAGATATAGCCCTCAAAAGAAAAAAAAATAAAGAAGGAACTAGATATATCGCTACGGCTACTGATATGCCTCCACCATAATGCATGGTTCTCCTAATAGGTCTATAGTACAATGTCTTGACAATGTGTGATGACAGTTTCACACAATTGGCAAAATATTAAAATGACAGGTTTGCCACAAATGTGCTGAATGTTCACTTTCCTAGAACTAGGTTCAATTGGATGAATGATTAAAATGTCAGAGTGCAGGTATTTGGGGGAACTAATGATTTTTACTTGACTTTTGACCCTTTTATAAGTTTATGTATTGAGTAATTTTCAAGGTATTGAGAAAAAGTATAATTTCAGTATCAAATGGGAAAATAGCATTATCTAAACCTGGCCTTTGACCTTTGACCTCACAGTTCCAAAGAGAATCACTGTTAGGTTGAACATGCATAAATATGTAAGTTTCATGATGATACCTCGAGTTACTTTCGAGATATGGAGGAAAAAGTGCAATTTAGCACTTTCACTTGACCTTTTACCTTTTGACCTTTGACCTTTTGGCAAGAAACTTCCCCCAAAATATATATTGGGTAATACATGCCATACACCAAGTTTAAAAAAAAAACCTTCAGACATATTGCATTTTAAGGAAAGTAGTGATATTTTTAGGAGTTGACCTTGACCTTTGACCCCCCTGACCTTTGACCCATGACCCCCAACTTCCCTAGATAATCACTGCCCATCGGTACAAGCATATATACTAAGTTCAATGAAGATACCTTGAACCATTTGCGAGATATGGAGAAAAACATGAAATTTCACATTTTTTTTCACAAAATAACCTGTGACCTTTGACCTTTGACCCTGTGACCCTAAAATCCACACAAAGTATTATCCCCCAAGGATATACCCTCATACCAAGTTTGATGTAAAACCACCACACGGTTCTTGAGATATCGACAAAAACAAAACGGGACGGACGGACGTACGGACGGACGGACGACCCGAAAACATAATGCCTCCGGCCACTTCGTTGCGGAGGCATAAAAAAGTAAGACTTGTATGATAGGAATAGCCTTAAAATGTTAAGGAAAAGAAAATAGGGAAGAAAGAAGAGACAGATTGGTTCAAACAGAAAGGAGGAAAGGATGAAATAGATTGAAAGTTTAAAAAAAGAGAAAGGGATGTATAGATAGGAAAAAGAATTATATCGTACAAAAAGGAAAGAAAAAATATTTATTGATAGGACTTTGTGAGAAGAAAAAAACAAGTATTGGCTTGTGCTGATGTTGGAGAGGGGAAAAAAAAGTCTAAAATAGGAAGGAAAGAGAATGATATAAATCAAATGTACCTGAAAATGAAAGAAAAACAAGAATGCACACACCACACTTTAATATTCATGTTATTTGAATTTCTTACCAGCACACACACTCAGCATTCACATTCCCATGCACACATTCACACGCAAACACACACAAGACACACACACACACACATGCAATATCACATTAAACAGACCCCAAGGCACAACTGCTCTGCTCTGGAGGCCTGTAATCATGCTGACAATATAGCAAAACTTGCTGCTGGCAAGATACAAGTTGATGGAAAGCGGGGAAAAAATTTATCCTATTCTTAAGCAATGTTAAGTTAAGGATATCATGATCATAGAAAAACTTGCTACGTCTCTACGATCGGTTTGAGATCGCTACAGTCAGATCGAACCATCAACTGCATCACACAGAATGTGTACCATTGACTTTTGAAATAAAATTTATCATTTTGAGGTTCAAAGAGATGACAAGCTCAGACTCAGAGAAACAGGAAAAGGTATTCACATATCGTTTTGAGTTGAAGATTGAATTTTATGACATAAAACTGAAATTCAAGCACCCGGTCCGAAACTGCTCTAGCGCCCAGCATGAAGCTTGCACTGCAGCGGCGAGTCACTTGTTCACTGAATTTGTGCTTTAAAGCTCAGAACAATCTCTCTCGAGCTCTCCTCAATCAAGTACATATTGCAAAGAGCAGAGGTCTAGTTACGTCACAATACAGAACACATATTCATCATCACATTCCAAGAAGAACTCTTTGATCATCAACTCATCTGTTGGCAGTCTAAACGTAAGAAGGAAGCGATCCTTCACATGATTATTATCAGCTCCCACTCTTTGGATTGGAATTTGTTACCCCTTTGAATAGGGAACCTGTCTTCCCTTGATTCTCACAAGGTGCAGAAAACTCACCTGTCCAAGCATTGATGATTGTTGTAGCCGTTAGATACATTTAACAGTTATATGTAATGTCAAGCGCATAGAGAATTAAATCTATCTAATGATAATTAAAAATCATTGTGTGGTTTATCGTCAGTGAGTTTAGTTTGTAGATCTATCATTGAGTATCAATTAAAATTAGACCTAGATTGTAAATTTAATTTTAGAGACTTGTCTAAGAAGTGTGTTGGTCCGACTTCGACTTGACTCGATTTTTAATTAGAACTGCGATGAAACAGATCTCAATACTGGTCCAGTCGTAGTGTTCTTGTAATTTAGTGTAGAATTTCTTAGAAATCTAACGTTACATATTATTACAACAGTTTGCTGCATGTGGCACTGCACTGCGCTTAATTTACCTGATGATGAACATTCCCAGTTTCCATCCTTCACCATTTCCTTGATGGCTTCCAGAGCCTTCTTCAGAATTGTTCCTTGGAGTAGCCTTGCTTCGAACATCTTGATATTGTGCAGAAACCAAAGTGGTGGTGTGAAAGATGAATAAAATTCAGGACTGCTCGACACTTCTGATCACATTAAACTTCAGAATTCTTCTCGTGGTTTGGAGAACGATATGACACGAACCTCCTCTCTTCACAGTCTGTAGGATAATGACGATTTGACAATGTTTCGCGCGGCGCCAGAATATTCAAGTGGCGGGAGAAAATTTGATTGGACAAATTCTTTTGACCGGATATTAGAAACGACCCATGACCCTTTAAATTTATTCATATTATTCGCCGCAGCCCAAGAGAAGTGGTGATATTCCGAGTTACCCAATGAAACTCAACGCAGGCGTTGAATTGTAGAAGCAGCGAATTATGACGTTATGCAGTGGCCGAAACGGCCGTTCGTACAGGTTCGGACGTGTTCGGTGATTGCGTTATCGATACCTTGCTACAGAACAACAGATGTATAGGACCCGCGGGGTGTACGCATACGTTATACGCGTGTATGATGTAGGCGTCGCAGATCGCACGCATACGACACAGGCTTTACAGTACAGTACAGAGAAGTTTGTACAGCGCGCGGTTGTAAGCGCGAGAGTTCATGCATGCAATTCGCAGTGACACAACCGATAACCAGCAACCATAATTAGTAGTCCAACGCGCAGTGCATATGCACGCTGTGCATGTACACAGTAAACATTCAACATGCAGACTTGACTGAGAGCTGTATTCACATGTCCATTACCGTCGTACACAAGCATCCTGCGTTTTGATGTTTCCAAAAAGCGACAGAGTCGAACGTTTCTAATTCTGTGGCCGTCAAAGTGCATGGTATGATCGTTGTTTATTTTTCATTCTCAGCAATGCTCAGTGACACTTGAATTGGTTAAATTTACAGGTAGATCTAGGCGTGAGTAGGCCTCCGAATACCATATGAATACGTTAGGTGAATACACAACCGTGTCGCTGTGGCCTGTGCACTGTGCACAAGTGTCGCGATGCCATGATGGTGCACGGCCGCCGGGATCGGGGTCGGGCTACAACATAGCATGATAGTGCCATGGGGTATGGCTGCATCAGATCAGAAGAGTCAGACATTGACAGCAGTATCCACACACCACTACCTTCTTCTATCTTTTAATCTGGGATATTTTGATCTTTCAAATAAAGTACTCCGCTAAGTGTAAAGCGTGTTCCAGAGTGTTTTTAAACTATTTGCTGTTAAAATTGTCAGTTTTACACTTGGTCACTGCATTTTGATTCGCTGCTCCAATTCAAGGTACACAAATTCATTGTTGCCATCACATTGTCATTGAAAGAGAGAGCGAATTGCAGTAGGGGCAAGTAGTGTTAGATGTGAGAGCGCTAGTCCCGATTATTGATGCTCTCTTTTGTCAAAGCACACGGGTAACACCTGTAGAGCAGGTAGTTGAATGCATAACTTCTCGACGGTGCCGCGCATGACAGGAGAGCAGTGCCCAACTGTTAGTTGTCTCTCCTTGCCTTCTCTAGCACCTCCCTGAACTTACAAGGTGAATTTTAAGCTAACGGAGGCAGTGCCAGTGTCAGTGTGGTGGCCTGGGCTGGGGCGATCGTAATGTAGGTAGATTAGTACTAATATTAGTACTGGATGGGGAACAAGATGCTATTGCTAGTGCGGTAAGGATGGAGATGTCATTTGCAGTGAATACCTGGGTACAATGTAACCTACCGTGACTAGATCTAGAATTCTAGACTAGTTTTTCTACTACTAGTTATCGGTCAGTAGTATCAGTAAACTTGGCGCTAGTGTACTTTCGCACCTGTTTGTCAAACGACCTCCAAACATGCACAAACTCACCCTGGTTTCTAATAGTCTGTAACCTAAAATACTTCACCCGAGTCTCCAAAGTCGAATAGAAGTACGTTGAGTTTTCACACTTTTAGTGTTTACAAGTGTCGGAAAATCGTTGGAAAATCTTGATCGCTGGAATTGCTAATCTGACTGTACACAAGCACAGAAATTACAAATTGGTCTGAATGTAGCGACACAGCGACTTTTTCTATGGTGTCGTTGAAAAGCTAAAATTTATTTTGTCCTTGTCCTTGGTTAGGCCAAGTCTTCCATTAGGCATTAGCGGTTGTAACTTCATGGCAGCTGTTGAGCGCATGCGCGAGTGTATGCTGCCACCTATATCTTTCTCTTTCTTTTCTTCTGTTATTTTAAGGTAGAATCTATTCCCAAATTCCCCCTTCCTTCCTAGCAATTATTTCTTGGTGATTTTCCTCTTGTCTATCTTTCTTAATTTCCTATTTAACTGTATAGATCTACTTTTTGCCTGTTTTTGGTTTCCTTCATAGGTTGTTTTCCCTCCAACTACAATTTCTTTATAGCAATTGCTTTCCTCTCTTCTATTCAAACATATCCATCTCTCCCTTGCTTCCCTTGCTTTCCTTTATGATGCAAGTTTCTCTTCTTTCTTTCCTTCCATCATTTGTTAGTGAACTCTATTTTATAAACCTCTTGTTTCCTTTTTTGTGGGTTTAACTTTTTGATACAGTGTATCTTTTCATTTATTTCCTTTCCCGCTTTTCCTAGCCTTTCCCTTTGTATTCTTCACCCTTGTCTTATCACCGCATTTTCCAATCTTTTTTTCATTCACACCAATTGCATACACCCACCCACACACACACACACTTTTTTATTTTTGTCAATCTTCTATTTTTCTTTCTTTTTCATATAAACAATAGTATACAAATTATTTCATTGCAAAATAATACACATTTCATTTGTAATAGCATAAAATTCTACATTGTCAATATCGAATACAAAATTCTTAATTTACCCTGATTTAATATCAAGGTAAATTAAGGTAAATCAAGAATTTTATGTAACAAAATACACACACACACACACACACACACATACACACACACAAACACACACACACACACACACACAAACACACACACACACACACACAATATGACCAACCACAATCCTAAATCGCTATACCGCGACTCGAAGCCCAGAGAAAGGTGGAAAAAGTATTATCTTTTTAAAGACACCATAGAAGAACTTGCCCTGGTCACTGTAAGATAGCTACATTCAGATCAATCGCGGCGCTTGCTGCTGCTGCTGTGCTGCCGCTGCGCCGTGAACGTGTTTCGTGCTGCGCTGTCTGCTCCTGTTTGGCTGTGCAATGCAGTTATCGCAGAGCGAGGTAGCTGCGATTGAGATTATTCCGAGAAGTAGAAAAGTGTCAAAATGGTGAAAATGCCATTTCTACTGGACTTGAATCTCACTCAGATGCAAGTATTTGGGTTACTGAATAACTAGGGTGAGTCTGTGCATGTTTGGAGGTCATTTGACAAACAGGTGCGAAAGTACACTAGCGCCGTAAACTTTAATAGGGTAAGGGTAATTACCAGTATTCGGTCAGCTACTGGTATTCGATATTCGGTCACTTATCACTTGTCACCAGCCAGTAAATGAGTAAATTCAACTGTCACAACACACGCAAATCACATCAATTCACATAGACGCTTTCTACGTGCACACGCACATTCATTCACAACAGGAAACTCCCTTCTTAGCCCCCTCCAAAAATCCATCCAAAATCCCAAATTTTACCATCAAAAGTGCAAAATCGGCGCTAATTTACTTTCCAAAAGCGCACGTGCGGATTGAGCCCAGTTTTAAGAGTACGGGTCGCGGAAAAAGCGCTAAAAATCGAGAAATACGCCATTCTCTCGCGGGATTTTTTGCTTATCACAAGCTTTAAGTGTGATGGTATCCTCAAAAACACAGAAGAAAAACAAAATTTCCGTACGTGCCGATACAGTGTCTCAATGTACAAGGGTTGAATGCAAGTGCCGATTCCCCAGTATTCGGTCACCAACGGGCGCCGAAACGTAGGCGATGCAATTTTGCGCCAACAAGGTAGCGCGCGGCACGTTTTTCAGCTGCCTTGAACACGCATTGACTTTGAAAGCGCATATCGCGTGACCGAATACTGGTTGCGGTGACCGTATTCTGGGGAATTTTCAAGGTGATATATTTTGGGATTTTGTGAAATTCTGTGTGATATTCAACAAAATGAAAATCGAGATTAAAGAAATTTGATATATTTCACATACATTGCTGTAGATATGATGTATGTATTATTTTAGTTTGAAAAATATTGCAAAAAAGCTTAAGTGACCAAATACTGGGGGTGTTACCCTACAGTAGATGTACTATGTACTGATATCACGTCACTTACCCCAGCCCGGGACGCTCCTTCACACACAGTTATCACTTTAGCTTCAGTGATCATGTCATTCATGCCGTGCCTTGGTACATGGTACTTGGTTGGGATCCTCCTGAATACTCCCACTGAAGTTTTAACTGGAGGTGCTGGAGGGTGGATGTTTAAACAATTATTCCATTAAGTAACATCTCTTTAAATTGAACTGAATCAGTTTGTGTGATTACAGAAGAAGGAAGTTCATTCCATACTTTAATTGTGCGGGGAAAGAATGAGTTCCTGTAGACCTCCAGTCTGGAGGATGGTACTTCGAACTGGTGAAAATGTCTGCATCTGCTTCTAATGAGCTTGGGTTTAGTGTTCGATGAATAATCAATATCGAATCTATTATTTAACATTTTGTGAAAGCAAGTCAGACAATGTGCTTCTGTGTTTTGGATCACATGTGACACATGGGTCATCCCACACAAATTTTCAAAGAAATCGGCCCAAACTTCCCATGCAGAATTTTGATCCAAGTGGTGTACATGATTGTATGCTAAACAAATCCTTGAATGCTCGATTGGTTGGGTTGCAGGTACGGGTATGCGCAAATGCCAGCTACGTGAGATTCTGTGAAGACCACACATGTCGGGCTTTGGACGCGGTGGTAGAGGAGCTGCCCTCCTCAAGCTCCTAGAAGACCCTCCAAGAAGACCGGGAGAACAGAATGGAAAGCAGGTGAGCCATCTCTTTTATGAGTCCTGCTGTCAGAGTACCAACTTGCTGTTTTGCTGAACTGAATAATAAGACTGTAAAGCTGTTCTGAAGTTTTGGACTTCTTGTTTGCAGTTGATATCAGTCGATGTTGAACATTCTTAAGAATTATTCATTTTCCCCCTTCTTTTTTTTGGGGGGGGGGGTGGGAGTTGTGGGACATAGTGGGTTTACAATGTACCATTGTACATGCCTTGTCTCTTGTTCACCATTTCACTTACAATGTAGCTTGTGCTCATGTTTGGAAGCCACAGATTATGGAAGGATGAACATTGTAGACTGATAATCCTGGCTGTACTTGCAAGAAAGATAATGTATACATTAACAACAAAGTCTGTAGATGGGTTACAAAAGGTGACATTATCATTACCATGGTAAATGTGTCTGTTGTCAAGATAATGTGGCACAATTGTATCGTTTGTGCTATTAACTTGTACATGTACAATAGTGATTGAAGCCACGATCAAGAATTACAGTGACTGAAAGAGAAATATAAGCACTATCCTGTTTGTTGTTGTTATTTTAAAGGAAGAAAGAAGAGATAAAGAAAAATGGGGTCCTATACAAATAATTTATCCCAGACAACACGAACATATACCAAAACATTGAAAGGAAAATTTTTGTTTGAAAGGAAATTTTTTATTGATTTCATGCCTTTCCATCACAGGAGGCTATATATACTGTATATGCCGAATATTTCGTGAGGTTTTTATTTTCGCGAATTTCACGAGTCACATGTGAAATTAAAGACACAAAAATATTGACTCTGATCCCGATGTGAATGTGACGTACGCGTGTACACTTCTCCGCTCAGTACAGGACTCCACGATCGCGAATTTAACCACTCGCAAAATCGCCGGGAATTCCTGATTCGCGAAAATTTAGACTTGCGAAATATATGGCGTATACAGTATTCAAGGGCTGTCATTTTTTAGAAATGCTAACATGTGCGAAAATAAAAACATAGCAAAATATGCCGTGTGCACAGTAGTTATTGCAGAGAGCAACACAGTGAATTTTGAAAAATGAAAAGCTGCAAATACCAGTGTAAAGCTGGTGTTTGAGTTTCTACTTTATACAATTCTTGCACAAAAAGAAAAGCACATTAGGAAATGGTGTTAATTTGCCAATGTGCATGACACTCACTTGTACTTTTCATGCAAAGTGGAAATTAACTGCAGCTAACAGTTTGGGCCCCAGACATAAAAGCAATATAAATGGACCTAATGACCCATTTTCAAAATGGCTCTTGAAACAAAAAGAGAGTTAAAGCAGGGCTCCACACTAAGTTTTATTTTTGGTGGCCCAAAGGCAAACATCCGACCTTTTTTGGTGGCCCGATCAGGCCACCAAATTCTACATTCTGAAATTTTGGTGGCCCGTCATGTGTTTTTTGGAGATTTTATGATAGAAATATTGTATCTGGTAATTCCAATTTGCAACACTTTTCAACCGCAATAGGACTGTCATTTTTAATAGTGACAGAATGATCTTTTAATGTGGCAGTGAGATGTACCGTATTGTGAAAAGTTTTTGTTTGCTAATTTTCTTTCTTTTATTTTTTTCTCAGAAAACATGAATGCAAATAAAACAATGAAATGACATTTTCATAGAGTCATCTTTGTAGTGTCTCTTTTTCCTCACTCCTTGCATTCGTTTTTGATCCAATTTGTGGCAGAATGATGGCAAAACGGCGCAGCGGCCCACAGCTTCAGGTTCAGAGCCAGCTGCCATGCCCAAGCCAGCCTTTGGCAGGGGTCTCCAGTTCACCCCCCAACAGGAGAAAATGAAGCAAGAAGGGGCACAGCCAGTGCCAGGTAGGGGCAAGAAAGCTTGACGTTCGTTTAGATCTTATCCAAAATTATATCACATACTATTGTACATATACACTCAGGCCTCTTGTACAAGTAATTTCCCTTCTCTTCTGGTTTTTGTGTAGAGGAAAAGCAATGTAGAATGCAACCAGTGCATTAGATTAAAGGCTACTCAGCTGCATGTCTTTTGCATAAAGTGTGTTATTCATTTATTGGTGATGAAAATTGTTGTAGATTCATGTAATATGGTAGGTTTAGAATCAAAATTGTCTCTGTCCCTTTGGTATTGGCAATAGATTGAATTGTGTTCTGAGTCTCTGGCTGTAAGGCAAAAATCCAGGCAACTACATTTGTTTCCTTTCCACGCCTACCTTGTGTAAGCCTAGTCGTGGGAATGCAAGTTTGATAGTACACTTGTATATTAATGTTCACATCAAGCCCAACGAGCGTTGGTGTACCTTCCTGCACCCATCTTTGCTCATTTCCAGCCAGAATGTCAAGAGTCAATTTGGTATTGCGCAACGCCATGTGCCCATGTGTGTGGCATTGCAAAATTTCCTTTTCCTGCATGGAATTCCTAGCTGTGTGCATGTGAATAGTTTTTAACCTACTGAAAAAGGACTGGATGTACAAATATTCCTTCTGTCTGTATGCCTCAACTACACTGGCTTGGCAGAGGCTTGTTTAAAGCATTTTTGGTGTCTATGTTCATGTCTGTCCATGCTTGTTTTGTTTTGTTTTGTTTTTGTCTTTAATCAGGCATTATTATTTACTTTCCTTCTTTTTTTTCTTATTTTTTCTACTACCAGTTACAATCATTACTGAGAAGAGCTTTTGTTATTGCAATTGATTACACTGTATGATTATGCAAAAAAGAACTGAATGCAAAGTTAGATGAACTTGAGTGATACAATGTGCATATTACCAATGATAGAATCTGAATTGTAAATTGCCCAAATTTGAGATGTTTGATACGATGTTATCATTTTTGGCTAAATTATTATGTGAACAATATACAAACATATTTCCAGGGTGATGGGGGGGGGGGGGATAAAAAAAGGTGAAATCACAAGGTTACACTGTAATGACACTGCATGTTTAAGTATGTGATGAAAGAGTGCAACCAAGCAAATAGAAATACCAGGTAGGAGGTCCTTTGGGTTCAAAAGTAAGATGAGACCGTGGAATATTTAAGTTTTACATGTTTCACAAAATAGGGATATTAGTCATGTATGCAGGTATGTTGAAGCGATTGTGTCGTTGTCTCAAGGCCATTGATATTCACTTAAAAGTAATTCCTTTATTCAGGATTCATGTGAAGTGAGTGTTAGCTACTGATGAGTGTATTCCATGTTAAAATGTAGTCCCACCTGTATCTTTTCCCAAGGTGCCAAACCGCTGGCCCAGCCCCAGCCAATGTCCGCTGCTATGCCATTCGGTCGGGGCATGGCAATGGGAAGGGGTTTTGCCGCCCCACAGCCGGCGAAGGACAGCAGGCAGCCGTCACCCACTCAGAAGTCCCCCTCCCCTCCCCACCGGGCATCTCCTTCTCCCACTGAGCTGTCATCGATGGCTTCGTCAGCACGCCAGTCGCCCATGCCCCAGATGGGACCGGGCGGTGATCAGAGGCATTCGTCGCCGATAGAGGAGCAGATGAGCCAGCTCTCTCTTGAGAAGAAGCAGATACATGGCAGTGCTGGGCAGGAGTAAGTGTTTTATTAGATGGGTTGATGCTGGATTGGGTAATGAAAGAATTGTATCTACAAGCAGCTTCCCACGGAGGAAGCACAGCCCTAGGTTAGGATAGCATTCGTAATGCTCATGTTTTTGTCCATCAGTGCTAGCCCAGTTTTCTATAGGTGATCCATCCACATCAACAGATTACCAGTAGACAACATTGCACACTGGCACTGGTCCGGTGCTCCATACCAGTAAAAATCACTGTCAGACCAGTAACTTTTCAGGGTGAAAGAATTGTATTTACAAGCGGCTTCCCATGGGTGAAGCACAGTCCTGGGTTAGGATAACATTTGTAGCAGGTTTTGTCTGTCTGTGCTAGCCCAGTCTTTTGTAGATAATCTATTCACAGCAACAGAATGCCAGTAGGCAACGCTGCACACTGGCACTGGTCCGACGGTCCATACCAGTAAAAATCATTGTGGGACCAGTAACTTTTCAGGAATGGAAAATTGGATACCTGCTGGTCCGACAGGGACAGGTCAGACCAGTGGAAAAAAAATAATGGGTTATTGTGCAGCCCTGCATTATGTATCTGTGTAAGAAACCTCTTGTGGATATTTATTTCACTCTGTGAACCCTAGCTGTATCAACTGTTCAGCTCTGGTGTTCCTGTTGTATGCTCGAGCAACATCGGATGCCCAGTTGGAATACTGCAGATATGTATTGTTGACATAGAAATAGCAGAAGAGAGAGAGTGGGAAACAGGGAAGACAGTCTGTCAGACAGACAAAATGAAAAACTTCAAGCCAGCATGAAATATTTCATCAACATGCCTGCAAAGTGGCTTTGTCATTGAGGAATGTGAATGCATTGTGTAACTGGGTTACAATACATTTCCAACCCAACTGACAACAGTATCACCACATTGCAGTTTTCAAATCCTCTCTTGATAACTTCCTACCTTCCGATTAACATGAGAAAAAAAAAATGAGTGAATTCAGTTGAGGATACTGCCAATAGGTAAAGCACCATGGAAGAACCCTATCACAGATGCACTGTGGGATAGCTCGGGAGCATTTTTGCCTCCAGTTGTCTAACTCACCTCTCGTCCACATATGATGCAATGCAATTAATATGTGCATTTCGTTCATTTCTACTCTTTTCCTTGCTGTAAGTTCGGCATAAAATAAATTTAATAAGTTTTTTATTTGACTAATTTGAAGGCCATTAAAGTCATGGGCCGTCACCGCAATGCTACAATGAGCTGGTCTCACAATGACAAGCAAAGCAATCTTCTAAAATAACCCCTGGATGAAAAATGTGAATTGGGCTGGTTGGCAAGCTACTTCTGTGCACAGTGCCCTTTCTCTGACCCATCCTGATCACATATACCAATACTGCTTGGACTGGTCTTATGAGCGAAATGCAGCCCAGACCGAATCTATCTTGCTGCAGAACAATCCCACAATGCATCTGAAACTGGGCTGGCCAGGAGGCCTTTGCGTATGAGCGGTATCATGATTCATCTTAACTTATCAAATTCAATTAAGAACACAATTATGTCCCATCACCTTCCTCTGTGAATTGTCCCCAAAAAGCAACCATTTCCCCCTCCCCGCCTCGCACAAAAATCAAAGGAGTGTTTGTCTGTCCGACTCTACAGGGTCCCAGCAGCGAGCAACTACATCCGCATCAAGTGCAAAAACCAGGCGGTCTGGCAGTATTCCGTGTCCTACGACCCAGATATGGAGAGTAAAAAAATGCGGTTACGAATGCTGTACGAGCACTCTGATGTGATCGGGAGAGTGCGAGCTTTTGATGGTGCTGTCTTGTTCTTGCCAAAGAAATTACCCCAGAAAGTAAGTGTTTGGATACCATTTCTATTTTCCATGCTAACTGGCTACAAATACAAGTGTATCTGTGCTGTACCAATACATGTCTTGACTTTTGTCTCTTCATTTCTTTGCTTCTTTTCTTCTTTCCTTCATTTTTATCCTTCTATCTAGTCAATAATAATACTGAGCAGGTGTTGGTATTAAAGGAGACCTCCACTTCATTTTCAGGTTTTTTTCTTCAGTCAAATGAATGAGGTCAAATTTCAATTGAAATTGCACAGAAGTAAAATTGCACATATTTGTGTTGAGCAGTGATATAACTCACAATATCATATGTAAATTAGATGGATGCTGATGTCATTGCACTCCTTTAAAATGCATAAGAATATAATATCTTACTTGTCAATTACTTTACTAAATTTCTGAACTCTTTTATAAGGCAATGTCATCACTGCTAAATCATATCAATTGCTGATGCAAAGGATGCAATTTCTTTTTTCTTGAAATTCACCTTGAGAAAAGAAGTCTTGGGAGATTTGGATGTGGGGTAATCAGAGAGCAATCATATTACAATATCAAATTTGCACATTTGATTATGACCAATGTCACTTTTGCAAAGCATGAGAGACTCTAAAATTTCATGACGTTCTCTTACATGTATGATATTAAATTAAGTTTGTGTCCGTCTATTGCTGTGATCTCTTTGCCGACTCTCCCGCTGCAGGTAACTCTTTTTCAGACGGTCCGTCAGACAGACAATACTCCAGTCACCGTCAAAGTGGACCTGGTCAAAGAAGTCAACCCTGAGGATTGCCACCAGCTGTACAACATTGTATTCAGAAAGTGAGTCATTCTTTTGCGCAGGTTCTGCAAGATGGAATGGGGTAGGGTAGGGTAGGGGGATGGAGGAATAGTCAGGTGTGTTAAAGAAGAAGCAGCATAGTTTGTAGACCGTTTGTTTCGTCCTTCAAGCCAAACGTAGCAGTGATGTAGGCCACTCCTGATGAAATGAGTCCATTTGCTAAAAAAGTCACGCATGCTTTATGTTTACACCCGTACAAAATATTATTCATGATTATTTGATGTTCTGTATTCCTGTACATTCTGTCGTGCTGTTCAGTGGCAGGAAGGCATGAAGCTACAAACCAGACTAAACAGATCTATGTGCATTATATCATCAATGACAGCACAAGGTTAATGAGCGGCACAGCAGCTCAGTAGTTTCATCTCTTGTGACAGCTAGTAGTGAGCTAAGTCTATGCAAGCTTATATTGCTCTAAGAGTTGATCTTGTAAAACAAATTCGTCCATATCTGAAAGCCTTGATTCTCACTATGTATTACAAAATGTGCATGGATTTTTCAGAGTGATGAAGATACTGGAGATGAAGCAAGTGGGAAGGCATTACTACGATCCCACCAACCCGTCCGTTGTGCCCCAACACAAGTGAGTCATCAAGAAATTGATCCATACACTAAGGAATGATTGATATGAACAGTCACAGGGATGAATTTGTATTCATCTTCATCATTATTGTTTCCTTCAATTACAGCATAGATCTTTACTTCATGGCATTTATGCAACTCAAGATGAAAAAGGAAGAAGAAATGAAAAAAAAACTGGATAAAACAAGCAAACTCATGTTTTTATGCCTCCGCCACGAAGTGGTGCCGGAGGCATTATGTTTTCGGGTTGTCCGTCCGTCCGTCCGTCCGTCCGTCCTTCCGTCCGTCCTTCCGTCCGTCCTTCCGTCCGTCCTTCCGTCCGTCCGTAATGAATTTTGTGGACAGGGTAACTATCAAAACCTTTTGAGGTATCCTAATGAAACTTGGCATGTATGTGTATCAGGGGGTGAAGTTGTGCCTATCAACTTTTGAGTGCACATGCTCAAGGTCAAAGGTCAAAAGGTCAAGGTCAAATGCGTAAAATTTTACTATTTCCTCCATATCTATGCAATACCTGAAGATATTTTCTTGAAACTTAGTGTATACATGTATTACCCAATTAAGATTCTCTGGTGAAAGTTTGGGGTCATGAGGTCAAAAGGTCAAAGGTCAAAAGGTCAAGTAAAATGTTAAAATTTTACTTTTTTCTCTGTATCTTGGAAATTGTTCAAGGTATCTTTATGGAACAAAGTATGTATGCATGTACTGACTGGCAGTGGTTATCTAGGGAATTTGGGGTTCATGTGGTCAAAGGTCAGGGGTCAAAGGTCAAGGGCAATACTTCAAAATTTTACTATTTTCCTTATATTTATGCAATGCCAGCTGGATTATTTTTTTTAAACTTGATGTATGCATGTATAACCCACTAGAGATTCTCTGGTTTTTTGTTTTTTGTTTGCCAAGAAGGTCAAAGGTCAAAAGGTCAAAGATCAAGTGAAAGTGCTGAACTTCTTTCTCCATATCTCGGAAGTGGCTCAAGTTATCTTTAAACTTAGTACATACTTATGTATGTTCTGCCTGACATTGATTCTCTTATGAATCAAAGGCCAGATGAAAATGATAACAATTTACTGTTCAATACAGAAATTGCACTTTTTCTTTATACCTTGACAATTACTCAAGTGCGTAAACTTATGAAAGGGTCAAAGTCGAAGTTAAAGTTCTTAAATCCCCAAATACATGCTCTCCTATTCATCCAATTAAACATAGGTCAAGGAAGGTGAACATTTGATACATTTGTGACAAACATGTCATTTTAATATTTTGCCAATTTTGTGAAAATGTAATCACACATTGTCCACATGTACTATAGACCTATTAGGAGAATCATGCATTATGGCGGAGGCATACCAGTCGCCATAGCGACATTTCTAGTCTTTTTTGATCTTCTGTCATGAAGCTAGATGATAATATTAGCTAGAAGAAAAAACAAAGCAAAAGCAAAATCAAAACAGTTACAGTGTGTAACCTGTGCTTCCCATAGATTATACCAGTTATTTGCTGGCAACCTAGCATTGATTTCTATCCTTGTTGATGCATATATTTCGTATTTTCTTGATGTGTGAAGCTATTGCTATGGTTGCGTTGACTTCATGTTTGTGCAAACCCATGGTTTTGATATACCGAACTCCAAAAATGATCAATAATATCATGCAAGTTTAAAGTCTTAAGTGATATTCCAGTATCAGGAATTTCAGAGCGTAATACATGCAACAACACCAACAACAAACAACAACAAAATTGTGGTAGGGATAGTATCAATCTAACATAGGTGACAAAAAGTACTGTACAATACTTAGACGACTTTAAATGTGGAAACTTTGGCAACAATGATTTAATTCTTCATGCTTGCTCAATTTCAGTGAATGTACAGTTTTGCAGGCCATTGATCATCTCATCTTTGTACATGTGTAAATGTCCCCAGAATTTATGTTGTTCATGTTGTTATTTCTCTGCTTGTTCAGTAGTATGCAAATTTGCAAACCTTTCCACACAGTAGAAATTTTCTATGTTTGCAGTGTTTGAATGTACCTGGTGTGCACTCTATCTGCCTTCCCATTCTCCCCTCAGGCTTGAAATCTGGCCGGGTTACATCACAGCCATCAGCCGGTACGAAGGAGGCCTGATGCTGCACACAGACGTGTCACACAAGGTGCTATGCAACGAGTCTGTGCTGGACAGCATGTGAGTGTGTGTAGAGGGCCATTACCCTTTTCCACTCCAGTCCCCTTAATCTGTGAGGCAACTTGCCTTTCATCCTCTTTCTTCTCACGCGATTCGTCTCGATCATTCCCGGTATGTTCTGTTTTGTTCCCCAATCTCTTGACCTGTCCTTTTAAAAGCAAACGATCTTTTGACCACCTGGTGAAAAGGGAAAAAAATGGCTACATTACATCTGACATTGAGGCATTTTTGGTGGTGTGTGGTATTACAGACTGTGCACAGCGCAAACAAGGAGACCCAGGGTTCAAGCCCCAGCTACAGCATGTGTGTCATTGAGCAAGACACATAATGCTTGACGTTTCCGCAGGAGCGCGTATGGGTCAGTGGTGGGGGGGGGGGGGGGTAGAGCTGAGCTTTTGTGTAGGTGAATTCAGCAAGTGTCTGTGTGCCTTGAAGTGGAAGCGGGCTACCCAAGGAGTGCAGTCGTCATTGTCAGTGTAGATGTGATGCAGATGATTTAGGATACTCTCGTGATAGTTATGTTTAGAGCACCGTTTTGTGGAAGGATGCCATACAAATCATTCTTACTGTTCTGTATTCAAATTTCGTCAAGTTTATCAAGTTTCTTCATGATTTGGCATCAAGCAAGATAGCATTCGTGTAATTTTTCGCCAAGGAAGGAGAATGTTGGTGTGATTGAAAACAAGCAGGCACATTGGGGATTGTCATCCGATAACCCTCTCTCTTCTCTCTACCAGGCAAGCCATATACCAGCGCTTCCCAAACGACGCCAAGTTCCGCGAGGAGTGCGTGCGCCAGATCGTCGGCATGGTGGTGCTCACCCGCTACAACAACAAGACGTACCGCATCGACGACATTGACTGGCGTTCCAACCCGAAGTGCACATTCCAGTCCCGTGGCGAGGACATCTCTTTCATTGATTACTACAAGTGAGTGTGGCTGCCCTTCCTTCTTGGGAATAAGCTGATGCAGCATATGCACAAATGTACATTTATTGGTTTCAATACCAATGCCCTTACGTGTTGGTATGCATGTTTATTGTG
This sequence comes from Diadema antillarum, assembly GCF_040938485.1. NCBI lineage: Eukaryota > Metazoa > Echinodermata > Echinoidea > Diadematoida > Diadematidae > Diadema > Diadema antillarum. Next base: position 713,066 of record NW_027270944.1, read on the forward strand.
CATAATGTCTGCACTGCCTTTACTCGTTGGTGTGCGTGTTTATTGTGCATAATGTCTGCACATGACTGAAAGAGTTTTTGTTGGTAAATTTTCTGGGGGATTAAAAAATGGGCTAGCATCTCTCAGAATTTGTGGGTTTTTTTCTGAAAGATTGACAAAATTATGGAAAGGACTTTTGAGATATTCTGTGATATACTTTACCACAAGAGCAATATCTGGTGGCATTTCTGTTGTACAGTTTATGCAATATTACAGATCTTGGCATGGGGACAGGTCCAAAAGCCCCTTCTTCATCATCGGTGGTTCACAATTTGTTGTGATATGCATTGTCCACTTCGCACTTTGATAACCACTGTCATCTTTTATTGTTGTTTTTGTAACTTGTCCCATATGAAGAAGGGTTAGGTAAGATTAAACTGTGTATTCATGTCTATGTTGGGCAGGGCAAATTGGTGAGCTCTAAACAGATCCTTTTGGTATGGATGTTATGTTCCCTACTCTGAAGAAAACACCCAACGAAATAAAGCTCAAATTCCACAATTGTGTGGAGGCTATCAATAACATGTAATGATACTATATATGGCAAATAATCCACACCATGATGTTGTTTTATTTTGACTTGTTGCCAGTATTACATTTGTAACCGTCATCACTGGCATCAACTAAAACACTGTAGTTTATCTCTCTTTGTGTTTTTTATGTGTGCATTTGTGGCTGTTGTTGATGTGTGTATGTTTTTTATGTTTCATCCAACTCCAGGAAGAGCTACAACCTTGAGATCACTGACCCAGGTCAGCCCCTTCTCATCAGCAGGATCAAGAGAAGACAACAAAACAGGCCAGGGGTGGGTATCTACTGTACAGAGAAAGTGCAAAAATTATTTCAGTCAACAGTACAGAGGACAGATATTTGTCCTGTTTGTTGTTGTGCATAGACATAGAGTTCTGATACACTTCAAGTGTTCATATCATTATTCAGCCTTGCTTGTGATTCTGTGGCGTCATTTTAGCAAGGCATGGCCTTCTTCATCACTGCACATCAATCGACTTCTGTGAGGTGTTGCATGTATGAATTCATTAATATTTTATAGTAAATGAGAGAACATATAAAATTTCATGTTCACTCACTGGGGAGATGTGTTACACTCTTCTTCCCTGTGGAGATTGAAGTCACCAGCAGAATGGTCAGATGAATAATTTCTTCTGTAGTGACGTGATGTTGAACTTGTTATGAGTAAGTTGATACAATGTCATGCCATATCGACCCTGAACAGAAGCTTCTCATACAGTTTGTGTCATGCAGTTCTTGTCTTCCTGTTCATTTGTTAAATGTCCTGTACTATCGCAGACTCCCCAGGAGGAAGAGATCAGACTCATTCCAGAGCTGTCCAGTCGAACCGGTCTGACGGACGACATGCGAGCGGATTTCAGAGTCATGAAGGTATGGAATGGTCGCCACTATGACATCGGTACATCCTTCTTTGCACTCCCTATGTTCGCAGAGTTCTGTCGAGTGTTCCCTGTGTTTCATCCTCTGAATTGTGGTAGCCCACCTACACCATCCTTTCAACTTGACAACAAGCTTTCACTGCAACTGATTGACAAATTGCCCTACATCAACATGAACCTTTCACTGGAAGAGGATATTTGATGACATAGTAAACAAATGGTCAATGCTAATGAAGATGATGGCACAAGTGATCACTCTTTTGACAATATGGATGTAGCTAGGCAAGGCTATGCTCTAGTCCTGCCGAAGATTGTTGTTTGTGTGTATGTGTGTGTGTCTTTTTTTTTTCCTCATACAAAGGTACTTTATTCACTGACATATCATTTGACAATAATCTATTCAATGCAGGCATTTTTGTCTTTTACACAGTAGTATTAGAGCATAGGCTACAATGAATGTGATACATTTTGCTTATAGGATGTATCTGCTTGTTAAATCTTATAAATGTGTCTATTGTTTGTAATGATAACTTGTGCAATGGCAAATATATTTCTGGAGTGGTTTGTTCCATAAAGATATTTTGTTCAATGGCCTTGCTTTCATCTTATATGAAATAGAGCTTCTATGCACTACTTATAGCACGGCAGAAGATGAAGTATACAATTGGGTTATATGAAGATTGGTAGTTTATGTTTATTACATCCGCCAAGGGGGGAGGTTATGTTTTCGTTACCGTTGGTTTGTTCGTTAGTTAGTTCGTTCGTTAGTTAGTTTGTCCGTGTGCAAAATAACTCAAAAAGTAGTGAACGGATTGGGATGAACTCGCAGGAAAGGTTGAGAATGACAGGAGTTACAAACGATTAACTTTTGGTAGTGATCCAAGAATTTTGGGGGAATTTATGAAGGATTTTGATATTTTGGCAGGTAGGGTCAATGAAATTGGGAGTTCAGGCTGCGCGTACTTGAGGTTTGCATGCGCGCACTAAAGTGCGTGCCCTAGTTTCTGCTGGGGCGAGGTGGGCCATGCATCTGATGGTTTATGACATAACAAAGGTTTCTATATTGGGAAATGGGGTGACTACTAGTACTAGTAGTAGTACGTATGGGTGGAAATCACTGATATCTCTATGGAAGAACAAGATCAATGGTGGAAATGAGCTGCATGCTTGGTGGAGGTCTGCGCTCTCAGAGAGCTTTTCTAGTTTCGTGTTGTCATCGAAAAATTAGAAGGTTGATTATTTGTGTCATATTCAACAGCCAGTACTAAACATTTTGTTTTTACGTGGTGTAGCTTTGATTTAGATTCTTACATTTGGTGTGGGCTTGAAGTGCCCTCAATGCTACCTACTACTGCTATTGTGAATGCCCTTATGATTTGTCATTTTAAGCTAGTATTGATCAGTATCTGTGTTTAGGCATCCTGTCATGACACTTTGCAAGAGTGAGCTTTTGCCTGCAGTAAGAAAGACAGGGCAGTCATTTTTGTCTCTTTTTGTGTCTTGTTTACTTGAAGCTATACCTCCATATTCAGAACATCCATTGATGTAACTATAAGATATGCACATGGTCCAGCTCAGGAAAGGCCGATTGCAAGCTTAAAATCTTTTTGCAGTTTTTCGGTTTATGTGATGCATTCTAGTAGCAAGTGACCTTACTGCGAGTATTATTGCTTTTTCATCGTGACACTGAAGGACCTGGCGATGCACACGAGGGTGACGCCGGAGCAGCGCCGCCACTCAGTGGCAAAGTTCATCAAGAACGTGTACGCCAACGAGGACGCCCACAGGGAGCTGAGTGGGTGGGGCTTGGAGCTCGACAATGATCTGATACGGGTGAGATTAACTTCTGCATACATAGCATCCGCTCATGGGAAGTGTAAAAGGTGGCCTTTGGAAACAGATGGCCACCATTGACCAGTTGATGAACAATATGTTTGATCTAGAAATATTTGTAATACATATATCACATGCATATCTCTCGCACACACATGTATGCATTTCACAAGGCATAAGTTCACAATTGGACACCTTGCATTGCCAGATGACAATACAATTGCCTGTGGCAACAGACACTGTTGATGCTGAAGAGGTTAAAATGGGACCATATTACTCATGAGTGTTCACTCCACATTGGAGACCTGGATATGATTCATGATTTCATTTTTGTTATCCATTTGTCTAAAATCTCTTCAATGCACCAGCTCCCAGGAAGGCAGCTCCCACCAGAGAAGATCAGACTGGGGAATACGTCTTTCACAGCCTCACGGGAGGCCGACTGGGGTCGCGAGGCCACACGCTCAGCGGTCATCTCAGGGGTAGGTGTGAAATTTTGTGAGTGGGTGGCAAAGAGGTGGATGGGGGAGTAATTTTTTCCCTGATTTTGGGTTGGAACATCATTGTCAAAGTCGATGCGGATCAGAGCATGCCTGTATTGCTCATCATTTGAAAATTTCAATTTCCTATTGAAGTTTCCAAAGACCAACACCATTCATTATGCAGACCTCCAAATCGTTCTGAATTTGGAGGAAAGAATGTGAATTTTAACCATTCTCAGCTTTTGTTTCAGTTGGAGTTTCTTATTTCTCTTGATAATTTTACTACACACTCCTCAGGAAACTGCTCTTTCTTTCCTATTTTTGAGCCAAATCATCCATGTTTTTCAGTTAGAAAGGTTGGGAGGTCTCTGTTATGTTAAACTCTGTTAAACTCATTTATTATACCATGATATATATTGCCTTGTCAGGTATGAGTTGGTGGCAAGTAATAAATGAGCCAGCCTTTTCTGCCCAAATCTTTATGAGAATAAGGGAAAGGACTGAGAAAATAAAGAAAAAGAAATCTGGATGAATATCATGTGAAACTTCAGGACTTGTGACATACGACTGTAAGTGTAATATAGATTGAAGGAGACCCATGTCACAGAGCATTCAGAATTAAGTTCTGGTGTCCACCGTTGGGGAAAGATAGGACATGAAGATTTAGTACGGTGTAAGTTTTAGCCGGCCTTTGATTGCCTAAATGGGTATGGGGGAGAGGAACATATGCAGTGCATTGCTCTTTAGAATGGGCCCTGAGATAGAACGTAAAATAGAGACATCACTCTCCTTTTTGTGAGAGAGGTATGGATGATGAATGATCTCACCTCACTCGTTACAAGAAGCAGGATGCAAGCCTGGCAGAGTTGTGTGTCCCACACTTAAGCTGCGTTTACACCAAATCCGTCACGGGTCACGGAACAGGGTTTTTGCTATGGTGCGCCAAAAGGAATCATGTCTGGTTCTGTTACAATATCACTTCCCCACTAATAATTTTGTTGCAAAATTTATCTTCTACTGTTGATTTTGTTGCTCTTGATTTTGACATAAGAATAGTATTTGGGGTGATTTTGTACCGAATTACTGATTCTTTTTTAACAGAACCAGACATGGATCCTTTGGTGTACCATAGCAAAAGCCCGGCCCATTGCTCGTACCGTGCTTAGTGTAAACGGGCCATTATTTTCGAAAATATGGAAGAATGGTAAACAACCCCTTGAGGTTTGCCCCAGATCTCACAAACAGTGATCAGCAAGCTGGTCATCAGCCCAGGAGATCATGTCACATGAAAGAGGTACCGTAAAGTGATTGACCACTGCTCTGCTCTGCTCTGTTCAGGTGCCGCTGCACAACTGGCTCATCGTCTTCACGCGGCGAGACGCGTCCAAGGTGGCCGACTTTGTCAAGACCTTCCTTCAGGTTGGGCCCCAGATGGGCATTGAGGTCCAAAATCCGGCCCGTATTGAGCTGCAAGATGACCGCACACAGAGCTACACCACTGTGGTGAAGAAGAATATCAATGCCCAGGTATGCCAGGACAATTTCAGTTTAGCCAGATGACGGGAACAGAGCTGAAAGTGAAAAGTGAATTAAAGCTTGTCTCTGACCAGACATTATTTCTGAGCGCAAATTTTGGTGTATTTCGTCATTCCCTGCATTTTTTTTTTTCTTTTTGCTTGTTTGTTTTTTAGTCACGTTGTCATTTTCAATGACAAGTTGGCTTTTTGTTTGTTTGTTTGTTTTTTCTGTACTATCATCCCATAGGTTTTTATACTTTATGTACTTTATTGCTGACTGCATTTGCATATCAATCTTCTTATCCATTATGAGTCTATTCATTTGACATTTTGGGGAGATAATTGCATAGTGGATGGCTGTGAATATTGCATGTAAAGAGTTTGATGGTAGGAATTAAAAAAAAAAAATCACTGTTTGTTCTCTTCCAGTTGCAAATGGTGGTTGCCGTGTTTCCCACCTCAAGAGACGACCGCTACAGTGCCTTCAAGAAGCTGTGCTGTGTGGATTCCCCCGTTCCCAGCCAGGTGAGTAGAATCATGAGCCCTGTCAACATTTGTAGACCCTGATACTTCAAAACCAGATTTTAATGTTTGGGGATTTGCACGGAAATAAGATGGTGAATCAAGAGGCCAAAAAACACTGTTCTGTCATCATGTCATAAAAGCAAACATTGCATGAAATGAGTACAAGTAAAGCTAAGATGAACTCCTTTCTTTCAAGACCATATTTTGAACAGCCGAATCTCAGAAGTAATAATTTTAACATACAAAACAGTATTACACCATTCCCACATCCCAGTATTTCGTGGCAGGTCTCTATGGAGTTTACAAGATTATTTCTCATTCAGCATTTCCAAGTGATAAAGAATATTTGAGAATTGGCAGAACCAAACATCCAGAGCAACGAGGCTGTATCAAAATAGAATTATTACCAGGAATTTAATATGTCACTAAACATGGAAATGCACCATGGCTTTAATGATGCCTACCCGTTGGGTTGGTATCAGCATAAGAATTGATATTGTCTACTCGCGTGATGCTGACTCTTCCACGAACTTCATTAATATATTTATGTAGTCTGTCCTTTGTACAGTAGAATCCTCAATTTGTTCTAGGACTGTCATACATTGCAGCCCAGAATTCTATGCCATGGTTTGTCATTTGCTCTATGGAGATTGCATAATTATCAGAATTCAAACCTGATTTCTGAGAGGCTGAAGTGCTATCCTGTAAGAAACCTCGTCAAAAGCTACTCTCATTCAACTAGTGATGCCATTACACTCCAACTGATGCTGTATCAGCATGCATGGAATTGTTGATATAGAGACCTTGCGCATAAATGTCGTGTTGTGGTACACAACAAGAGGGAAAGCGCAATGAATATTCATTATGCACTGATAATGTGACCCATCTGCGAATACTTTGCTATGATGTTTTCCCCATGTGTAGGTGATCAACGCACGTACCATCTCGCAGATGCAGAAGCTGAGGAGTGTGACACAGAAGATTGCCCTGCAGATCAACTGTAAGCTGGGCGGCGAGCTCTGGGCCCTGGAGATCCCACTGGTAAGTGTGGCGGCACCTGGGGGCCTGATCCACCTTCTAGCAGACTTTTATGAATTACCATGTTGATATGCCTTGAAGTGTTGTAGTTCCATGACTGCAGCTTGTCCCATTCAGTTCTCATTCAGCATTGTCTTCTTCCATTTGTATCGCGCATGGTATCACTTCCAGGTAGGAGATTAATACTGATTTTATTTGTGCTCGAGCATTTATAGCATCAGTAGTTTGCTGTAGACATTCATCAAGAATGTCCTAATGTTCACGGATATTTTGAGATTTGCTACTGGCACTTGCATGTCTGTTAACGCCTAAAAAAGGTGATGGCATTTTGTTATCATGTTGTCTTGTGTTTATCTGTGTCGACAGAGTAAGCTGATGGTGATAGGCATTGACGTCTATCACGATCCAGCCAGGGGCAAGAAGTCCATAGGGGCATTTGTTGCCAGCATGAACCGGTAAGAAACCCTTCACAAACAACGCTATACGATAGCCAGTCTTTTTCTTGGTGACACGGGTCATTACTGTATGTGAAAACTGAATTATATTGTTTGTGGAATCTGGACCAAGGAAGGGAAAAGTATGAGATTATTTGCCGTGTGACCTCAATTATCCAATTTGCATTTTCATGGGTAAGATGATGATATCGATGGCAAGAATTGATAACAATTTATCATTTTGAGACATACATTTCTCATAATGTCATTCTCTTCTCACTGTTAGGGGACTTGGATTTAAGAATAACAACGACACAGCAAAATCAAATCTCTTGGAAGAAAAATGTGCTGTTGTTTCTGCAAAATCTTTCTGAAGACATGTTGCTACAAAATCATTTCAATGCAAACCAGGGAAAGAAGCTGTTAGAATTTTCACATAGCTTTTGAAGTAGCTCTTATGCGACATTTGAGCACAGAAACTGGTTACTTAATCAGACATTGCTTCTATAAAGACAAACAAGCGAACAAACAAACGGAAGTGTTGCAAGTACACTACTGCCGTAAAAGTGGGAATTTTCGTGAGGTGGATATCTTTGTGCATTTCGCACAACATGAAGCTAGTGCAAGAATAAACATGCAAATTTTATGCTTGTTGAAATGTATCTCATTTTATATCTTTGATTTCAAGATATGTATATTATAGGGGTATAACTCCTGTGTTATTCGTAGTTGTCATCATGTATGTAATCCTGTAGCTTGAGTAAATATGCTGTCATAACGCTGACCAATTACCTTTTACCGCAGTATCTGCTGTCAAAACCCTTTTCTGCTGTGGCAACGGTGAGCTGTTTGCTTCTTCAATAAATATGACTGTCTGAAAATTATCTTACCCGGCCGAACTGTGTCTAGGGAAAATTTCCACTTTTAACAGCAACCTTGAATCACCTCTGCTTAAATGCTAAAAGTTGTTTTTTCCTGTGAACACCCCTCACCCCAAACAGTGACCTGACCCGCTGGTACTCCAGGGTCTGTCTTCAGACGGCATCACAGGAGCTCATTGATGGTCTCAAGCTGTGCTTTGCCGCCGCCATCAAGAAGTACCATGATGTGAGTTTTGCAAGACATATTTGAAGGGGAATTTTCTGATCATTGAAAAAGCTAGTCTGGAAAGAAAGAATCAAATTTTACAAGCAAAACATTGGGGAAAAAAATTGGTCAAAATTGGATAAAAAAAGCATGAAATTTGTGAAATTTTGCATATTTTTGAAGAACGGTTCTCTAACAGTCAACATTCAATATGCAATTAGTGAGTCAATTATGTCATCCCCTCATTATTTTCCATTGACAAAAATGCAACTTTTCTGCTATAAAAGTGTAAAACACAATCTTGCTCCTGGCTCAGTAACCTTAAATCATGATCAGTCAGATGTATTAAGATTTGAGACTTTGGAATCTTGACTGTTCAACAAGTGTTTTTTGAAATGGAGCAAAACTTCAGATTTTCATTTCTTTCTTGATATGTGTCTAATTTGATGAAATTTTCACTCATGTGTTTACAGTAAACTCTATACTCTATACTCTTTTGTACTCCTGGCTGGAGTGAGCTTTATCAATAGCTCAGGATCCTTAGGTTTTAACTTTCCACATGGTTATCTTCTTGGAAATTGGTGGCTGAATTTTATTTGGCAGATATCATCCAATGGGGGAATGGGATCGTATTTTGTACAGATGGTAGTGGTGCCTCATGGAATGTTGGACTTTTAGTACAGATGACTCCTGTTAGAATGATGTCCTCTGGACTCGCAGTTTGTTTGTTTGTTTGTTTGTTTGTTTTTATGCCTCCGCCACGAAGTGGTGCCGGAGGCATTATGTTTTCGGGTTGTCCGTCCGTCCGTCCTTCCGTCCGTCCGTAATGAATTTTGTGGACAGGGTTACTATCAAAACCTTTAGAGGTATCCTAATGAAACTTGGCATGTATGTGTATTAGGGGGTAAAGTTGTGCCTATCAACTTTTGGGTGCACATGCTCAAGGTCAAATGTCAAAAGGTCAAGGTCAAATACATAAGATTTCACTTTATCCACCAAGTCTATGCAATGCCTGAAGATATTTTCTTGAAACTTAGTGTATACATGTATTACCCAATTAGGATTCTCTGGTGAAAGTTTGGGTCATGAGGTCAAAAGGTCAAAGGTCAAAAGGTCAAGTAAAATGTTGAAATTTCACTTTTTTCTCTGTAGATCTTGGAAATTGTTCAAGGTATCTTCATGGAACATAGTATATAAGCATGTACTGACCGGCGGTGGTTATCTAGGGAATTGGGGTTCATGGGGTCAAAGGTCAGGGGTCAAAGGTCAAGGGCAATACTTCAAAATTTTACTATTTTCCTGATATTTATGCAATGCCAGCAGGATTATTTTTTTTTAACTTGATGTATGCATGTATAACCCAATAGAGATTCTCTGGGATTTTTTTTTAGGCCAAGAAGGTCAAAGGTCAAAAGGTCAAAGATCAAGTGAACGTGCTGAACTTACTTCTTTCTCCATATCTCGGAAGTGGCTCAAGTTATCTTGAAACTTAGTACATATTTATGTATGTTCTGCCTGACAGTGATTCTCTTATAAATCAAAGGCCAGATGGAAATGATAATTTACTGTTCAATACATAAACTGCACTTTTCTCCATACCTTGAAAATTACTCAGTGCATAAACTTATGGAAGGGTCAAAGTCAAGTTAAAGTTCTTAAGTCCCCAAATACATACTCTCCTATTCATCCAATTAAACATACATGTAGGTCAAGGAAGGTGAACATTCAATACATTTGTGACAAACATGTCATTTTAATATTTTGAAAATTTGGTGAAAATGTAATCACACATTGTCCACATGTACTATAGACCTATTAGAAGAATCATGAATTATGGCGGAGGCATACCAGTCGCCATAGCGACATTTCTAGTTTCATTTATATTCAAATTTTGTTATAGCTCAACAATTAAGTATCAAAGATATACAGGCATGATTTTGGCACCTTAATTCTTATTGCATTGTAACAAGATTTTTGTTGCATCAAGAGTTTCATTGTAACCATGTTTCTTATAATAGGAGTGCACTGTATTAAGCCCTGCTTGTGCTTAAATTAAATGTTTGTTCCAAGTTGTCGTAGCCTGTTATTCTTCTCCGTATTCATGATTATAAGTACACATATTTTGCATCTGGGTGTTCTTCCCTTCACCCTTCCTCCACCCCAGATTAACCACTGCCTGCCAGAGAAGATCGTCATCTTCCGCGATGGCGTCGGCGACGGCCAGCTGAACGTGGTGGGGACGTACGAGCAGGAGCAGCTCTCCCAGTGCTTCGCCATGTTTGGCGAGACCTACCAGCCCCAGCTAGCCATCGTAGTCGTCCAGAAGCGGATCAACACTCGCATCTTTGCCATAGATGTGAGTGCTCACACCCTCCAGTCCACCCCTGCCATTGAAGCCTTTCTCCTCATACCCCTTCCCTCCTCCCTTCTCTTCCCCTCTCCTTCTCCCCTCTCCCCCTCCCCTCCCGTCCCCCTCCCGTCCCCCTCCTCTCCCCACCCTCATCCATATTTTTCTCTTTTCATTTTTTTTTTAGCACATTAGCACCGACAGGTGGATAGATCTGTGCATTATACAAATGGCCACTATTATTATTATGATTGTGATTACAATTATTATTGTTGCTGCTGCTGTTGTTGTTGTTGTTATTATTATTGTCCCCGCCGAACGAGTTCGAGCAGGGGACTATGAAACGGGCTCCGTACGTGTGTGTGTCCGTGTGTCCGTCCGTCCGTCTGTCCGTCCGTCTGTCCGTCCGTCTGTCTGTCTGTGCGTCCGTGTGTGATCAAAATGTTCAATTTGCTACTTCTCTGTCATTTATGAGCCAATTTTGATTCTGTTTGCTTTATATGATAGCGCTACATGGGAGCTTTGAAACTTCTACACAGAATTTCAGTTGTGACCTTTGACCTTGACCTTTGACCTTTATTGTACATTTTGCTTCAAAATGCTACTCCTTCGCCATTTCTAACCCGATTTCGATTCCGTTTGCTTTATGTGATGGCACTAGGTGAGGGCTTCAAAACTTCTACACAGAATTTTGACCTTTGACTTCTTTGACCTTTGACCTTGATTTTTGACCTATATTGTACATTGGCTACAAAATGCTACTCCTTCGCCATTTCTAACCCGATTTCGATTCCGTTTGCTTTATGTGATGGCACTAGGTGAGGGCTTCAAAACTTCTACACAGAATTTTGACCTTTGACTTCTTTGACCTTTGACCTTGATTTTTTACCTATATTGTACATTGGCTACAAAATGCTACTCCTTCGCCATTTCTAACCCGATTTCGATTCCGTTTGCTTTATGTGATGGCACTAGGTGAGGGCTTCAAAACTTCTACATAGAATTTTGACCTTTGACTTCTTTGACCTTTGACCTTGATTTTTGACCTATATTGTACATTTTGCTACAAAATGCTACTCCTTCGCCATTTCTAACCCGATTTCGATTCCGTTTGCTTTATGTGATGGCACTAGGTGAGGGCTTCAAAACTTCTACACAGAATTTTGACCTTTGACTTTGACCTTTGACCTTGATTTTTGACCTATATTGTACATTTTGCTACAAAATGCTACTCCTTCGCCATTTCTAACCCGATTTCGATTCCGTTTGCTTTATGTGATGGCACTAGGTGAGGGCTTCAAAACTTCTACACAGAATTTTGACCTTTGACTTCTTTGACCTTTGACCTTGATTTTTGACCTGCATTGTACATTTTGCTACAAAATGCTACTCCTTTGCCATTTCTAACCCAATTTCATTTCCGTTTTCTTTATGTGATGGCACTAGGTGAGGGCTAACACTTCTACACAGAATTTTGACCTTTGACTTCTTTGACCTTTGACCTTGATTTTTGACCTATATTGTACATTGGCTACAAAATGCTACTCCTTCGCCATTTCTAACCCGATTTCGATTCCGTTTGCTTTTTGTGATGGCACTAGGTGAGGGCTTCAAAACTTCTACACAGAATTTTGACCTTTGACTTCTTTGACCTTTGACCTTAATTTTTTACCGATATTGTACATTTTGCTACTAAATGCTACTTCCGGCGGGGACATATTTTACGCACCGCGTAATTTCTACTTTTCCTTGTTATTATTACTATTATTATTATCATCATCATTATTGTTATAATTATTATTATCATTATTGTCCCCGCCGAACGAGTTTGAGCAGGGGACTATGAAACGGGCTCCGTACGTGTGTGTGTCCGTTTGTCCGTCTGTCTGTCCGTCTGTCTGTGCGTCCGTGTGTGATCAAAATGTTCAAAATGCTACTCCTTCGCCATTTCTAACCCGATTTTGATTCTGTTTGCTTTATATGATAGCACTACATGGGAGCTTTGAAACTTGTATACAGAATTTCAGTTGTGTCCTTTGACCTTGACCTTTGACCTATATTGTACATTTTGCTTCAAAATGCTACTCCTTCGCCATTTCTAACCCGATTTTGATTCCGTTTGCTTTATATGATGGCACTAGGTGAGGGCTTCAAAACTTCTACACAGAATTTTGACCTTTGACTTCTTTGACCTTTGACCTTGATTTTTGACCTATATTGTACATTGCCTACAAAATGCTACTCCTTCGCCATTTCTAACCCGATTTTGATTCCGTTTGCTTTATGTGATGGCACTAGGTGAGGGCTTCAAAACTTCTACACAGAATTTTGACCTTTGACTTCTTTGACCTTTGACCTTGATTTTTGACCTATATTGTACATTTTGCTACAAAATGCTACTCCTTCGCCATTTGTAACCCGATTTCAATTCCGTTTGCTTTAAGTGATGGCACTAGGTGAGGGCTTCAAAACTTCTACACAGAATTTTGACCTTGGACTTCTTTGACCTCTGACCTTGATTTTTGACCTGTATTGTATATTTTGCTACCAAATGCTACTCCTTCGCCATTTCTAACCCGATTTCGATTCCGTTTGCTTTATGTGATGGCACTAGGTGAGGGCTTCAAAACTTGTACACAAAATTTTGATCTTTGACTTCTTTGACCCTTGACCTTGATTTTTTACCCATATTGTACATTGGCTACAAAATGCTACTCCTTCGCCATTTCTAACCCGATTTTGATTCCGTTTGCTTTAAGTGATGGCACTAGGTAAGGGCTTCAAAACTTCTACATAGAATTTTGACCTTTGACTTCTTTGACCTTTGACCTTGATCTTTTTACCAATATTGTACATTTTGCTACTAAATGCTACTTCGGCGGGGACATATATTACGCACCGCGTAATTTCTACTTTTCCTTATTATTATTATTATTACCATCATTATTGTTATTATTATTATTGTTATTATTATCATTATTATTATTATTTTCCATCTACTACAGTGCAATTGCGTGTTTACAGTACAAAAGAGGATAGTTAAATTTAGCTTGTCCTTCCTCGACATGGGATATCTGGTTTATTTTGGTTTTTTTAACATTTCTTTTGACATGTGTTCAGGGGACTGCTTTGTTTATAGATATTTGATGGTCCTAGAAATGAATTGAGCATAGATGTAAGCGATGCTGTCTGTACAGTCCAAGTATGAATGTGTGTTTCTGTGGAAGAGTGACATGCAAAAGAATAATCTTTGGTGTAGTTTGTCAGACACAGGGGGAATATAGTCACTTCTCACAGCTTAAAGTAGTTTGAAGTCATATTTGTCTGTGCCACTATTGAAATGCAGAAGGACTTGCAAAATTAAATCACTCTTACATTACACTAAGCTTACCAGTTTTTAACTAACAGTTGCAAACTGTGATTCATCATGTGGTACTAACACTTTAAAATGCATACTGACGCTGGTATCCCCTTACTTTCACAACTTACGACCACCATACACACATATACAGCGTAACAGGAGGTATGAGAACCCCATGCCAGGCATGGTCATTGACCACACCATCACGCGGCGGAACTACTACGACTTCTTCCTGGTCTCGCAACACGTGCGCCAGGGCACGGTCACGCCGACCCACTACGTCGTCGTGCACGACAGCACCAAGCTCCGGCCCGACCATGTACAAAGGTTTGCAAAACTTTGAACCTTTTATGTCACTCACTCAGACCCTCTCCTATCACACAGTGCTCTTTCAAGATTTTGAATGACGGGTTGTCTTGTGACGAAATTCTAAATGGGAAAAGGATCATACTTGCCAACAATGGAGGGGGAGGGGACACGTCAAACTGAATTATCATTCAGTACACTATTCAAAGGAATAAGTTTCTGATGACAAATTTTCTGCTGCAGTTGTTTCTTCGCTTTGAGATGCATTCCTTCATATTTTTTCTTTCCAAGTCACAGAGATATGAGTAAGTTAGTGTTGGAGCTCTCCTGTCTAGTTTCAAAGCAGCAGTCATAGATATTAAGGTCAGGATCCATCAATGAGATCACAAAATTTGCAGTTGTCATTGTTTGTTTGTTTGTTTTTTGTAGATTAAGAATTTTTACACTCAACTATAATCTGATGAAAAGAAGTGGATAAAATTGGATAATGAAGCAGATGGTGAAACAACATTTGCTTGTGGGACAGTTGCTCTGATCTTATTTCCTCCAAGGACTTAGGGTTAGGGTTTTAGGTCTAGTGTGATGTGAGAATAAGGATTAGGGCTAGGGTTGTGTTTGTGGGTAGAATTCATATTTGGCTTAGCTGGCAGATATTTCATGAAAGCAATCGTCGCAGGAGCAAATGTCATGGAGCCGAAGCTGTCGCCTATTCATTTGTATACTAACATATATGCCTATTGGCCGTCATAATGGTTACTTCAATCGCAATTTTCTTACAGCCAAAATAAAGGCATGATAACTAGTCTCTCTGTGTATATATATATATCTGTCTCCTTTATCGCCAGGTTGGCGTACAAGCTCACCCACCTCTACTACAACTGGCCGGGGACGGTGCGAGTGCCAGCCCCCTGCCAGTATGCCCACAAGCTGGCCTACCTCGTCGGGCAGAACCTCCACCTGGCCCCGTCACTGGAGCTCTCCGACAGACTCTTCTTCCTGTAGGGAGAGGAAGAACGAGAGGACATACAGCGGAGGAGGAGGAGGAGGAGGAGCCATGAGGAAGCCGGCATGGCTAGTAGTGACTCTAATCCGCCATCTCTCGCTCTCTCATTCGCTGGAGAGACATTTACCATTCCAGGACTAACCATTTGTATTCCCTTAACGGAGCTGATTCAGCCTGTTGCGCAACTCTTGGTGTTTGTTGATTTCTAATTTTGTTGTTGGTTGGTTTTTTTTTCCTTTTTAGCTCACCTGAGCCAAAGGCTCAAGTGAGCTATTGCGATCGCCCTTCGTCCGGCGTCCGTCGTGCGTCGTGCGTCGTGCGTCGTGCGTCGTGCGTCGTGCGTCGTCCGTCGTCCGTCGTGCGTCGTCCGTCGTCCGTCGTGCGTCGTGCGTAAACTTTTTACATTTTCATCTTCTTCTTGAAAACCCCAAGACCGATTTTCATCAAACTTGGCAGGTAGCATCCCTAGGGGGTTAGGAACTCAATTTGTTAAAATGGGCACCATGCCCCACCCAGGGGGCCCCCAGGGGGGCCCAAACCCCCCAAAATTAAGGAATCTGTAAAAATCTTCTTCTCTAGAACCAGAAGTGATAGAGCTAAGTTAATACTATGAGTTAGTACATTGATGACTGTAGTTTCAAGTTTGTTCATGGCAAAATTAGGGGTGCCCCCCTTGGGACCCAGGGGAGGGGGGGTGGGGAGGGGTTCTAATGGGGCCTAAATTGTACATTTTCATCTTCTTCTTGAGAACCCCATTACCCATTTTCACCAAACTTGGCAGGTAGCATCCCTAGGGGGTTAGGAACTCAATTTGTTAAAATGGGCACCATGCCCCACCCAGGGGGCCCCCAGGGGGCCCAAACGCCCCAAACTTAAGGAATCTGTAAAAATCTTCTTCTCCAGAACCAGAAGTGATAGAGCTAAGTTAATACTATGAGTTTGTACATTGATAACTGTAGTTTCAAGTTTGTTCATGGCAGAATCATGGGTGCCCCCCTTGGGACCCAGGGGAGGGGGGTGAGGAGGGGTCCTAATGGGGCCTAAATTGTACATTTTTATCTTCTTCTTGAGAACCCCATGACCCATTTTCACCAAACTTGGCAGGTAGCATCCCTAGGGAGTTAGGATTTCAATTTCTTAAAATGGGCACCATTCCCCACCCAGGGGGCCCCCAGGGGGGCCCCAAACCCCCAAAATGAAGGAATCTTTAAAAATCTTCTCTAGAATCAGAAGTTATAGAGGTAAGATAATACTATGAGTGAGTACATTAATGACTGTATTTTCAAGTTTGTTCATAGGAGATCAAGGGGTGCCCCTCTTGGGGGCAGGGGGGGGGGTTGGTTGGGAAGGTCCAAATGGGGACCTGAATTGTACATTTTCATCTTCTTCCTGAAAACCTCATGATGTATTTTCATCAAACTTGGCAGGTAGCATCCCTAGGGGGTCAGGATCTCAATTTATAAAAATGGGCACCATGCCCCACCCAGAGGGCCCCAGGGGGCCCCAATCCCCCCCCCCAATTAAGGAATCTTAAAAAATTTGGGCCCTTATTGTACAGTTTCATCTTCTACTTGAGAATGCCTGGTCAAATTTTGGTAGAGCTGTGAATAATTTAGATTAGTGACTGCGTGAAAGGTGAACTTGCGATACTCAGGTGAGCGCTAGACCCGCGGGTCTCTTGTTTAACTATTTTTCTTGAAATGTGAGGACATTACTTGTTTTAGTTTTGTTTTTGTTTTTGTTTTTGTTTTTTGTCTCAAATACACAAGCACAATGTGAAAGATGGCACAGGCCTTTTAAACGCTGTTCCAAGAAGATGTCTGCAAATGAAAGCAAGGTTTTAATGAAAACAAAGGGCTGCTTCGTGATGTTTTGTCCTTTTTTCTTCTTCTTTTTTTCGGTGTGATTTTTTTTTTTTCATATTCAGGCACTGTTTTGTTTTTAGGGACTAGGCTGCTATTGCAGATGAATGGTAAAGGAAGTCTTTTATACAGTGAGACTCTTAGTCATGGGTTAGTTTGCTGTGCCAAAGCCCTAGCCCAAGCAAATGGTTATATTGGACATTTCGTGTGCCTTTTCTTTCATTTTTCTGAGGGAGTTAGAGCCGTAGATTAACTGTGAGAGCATGTTTGTGTTTGTGATCATATACCTTTGCACTCCACTCGCAAGACTTAGCTTCGCACTTTTTAGGTATCAGTGTTGTATAACCTGTATATAATGTACATAACGGTCACTCGTGTTTGGACCTCTTATTTAATTAAGAACTGTTCTGTGCTATAAGAGTACTGGCTTTGTATTCCTTATCCTTATTTGTTTTTCTTGAAAAGCTGTTTTCGGCTCATGTGTATCTCCTTGGCTGAACAGTAAACCTACTCTTAAATGTATTGGAGCAGTATGGTTGATGGAGCAAAAATTGGACATTTCTCTTGTTGTACAATGTCACATTACTCTTGGTAACATTTCCCTGTGCCCAAAAGGGAACCTCGTCTTCCATTGTTACAGAGTTGTAGATATGCATGAAGTTGAAAGTGTGTGAGTAATCATTTTGTTTTATTTTTTGTTTTGTTTTTTTAGAACAGAGACTCATTGTTACTGAAGTTTTGTTTTCATTTTATAGATCTATCCTCGTATGCAGCCAGAGTAGATGATTTGGTTACTGTGAATGTTATAGTTTCCTTAGTACTCTCAAAGTGACTTGCAAGATGTAGCAACCATGCACTTATATGTGGTTGATGTAGGACAAAGGTACTGCCATTATATTTGTTGAAGAGTTCAACCAAAAGGGGAGACACAAAAGGGGAGATGGTAGGGTATTTGTGTTCATTTTTCCCCTATCTAACAGGAATGGGCAGGTTGGGTCTCAAAGGGCTATTTTGTGTTGCCCTTCTTCAAACAAATACATAGAAAGAAAGGGTCAGCAAAAATGGCCCTATGAAAGCAGGTCATTGTTTTTGATCTTTTACTGTGAACAGAGTGCTGATCAGACAACTGCATACCAGAACAATTACTTGAGTTATATGTGTAGAAATTTTATTAAGATATTTTGTTCATTCAAGCAGTATGGAATTAGAGACATTGTTTTAGGGTTGTCCTCAAGTCCGTATGTCCGTCTTGGGTATGCACCTTGAATTTACTTGTGAGAAAAGGCCCAGTAGATTATGCTGATGCGTGGTCCTAGTGTGTTCCATGATGAAGGGATGCACTTAGGGCAGCGTGGGTAAGTCCTTTAAGGTCAAAGGTCACTGTCTTCGGCAAAGAAAAAAAAAAAGAGGATGAGAGGGAAAAAAAAAACAAAACAAAACCAAAGAAAGGCATTGGACAGCCATAACTTTGTCCAGGAAAGTTAACGTGGTTGAATAGGTTGGATTATGTAAGTGGCAAGATGCTTCATTCGTGCAAAGATGGTTAAATTGTCAATCTGTGAGGTCATAGGTCAAGATCATTGGACATGATCTTGGGAATGAAATGTAATACTTATTGAGCTGTGTAGTGATTGCATGAGGAGATACAGGGATCGTTTGAGTACACATCAAGTGGACACAAGAAGGCAGAATTTATGTATTTGGATAACAGAGCTATAGGGAAGCCTCATTGATACTGATTTTGCCCTTTTTTAATGCCTCCTACACTTAAGTGTTGCCGGAGGCATTATGTGTTTGGGCCGTCCTCCATCTTTCCATCAATCTGTACTTCCGTCCGTCATCAATTTTGCGGACGACACAACTTGAGAACAATTTGAGGTATCCAAATGAAACTTGGCATATGAATGTATGAGTCAACGAAGCTGTGCTTATCAACTTTTGGGCCGCACAGCTTAATGTTATAGGTCACGGTCAAATTCTAAAGTTTCACTTTTTTCCCCATATTTCTGCCATGCGTGAAGGTATTTTCTTCAAACTTTTGTGTATACATATGTCCTACCAGGAAAAGATTCTTGTGGAAAGGTTTTGAGCCATGGGCCTAAAGGTCACCGGTCAAGTGAAAATGCTAAAATTTCACTTATTTTCCATATCTTGGGAATGGCTCAAGGTGTCTTCATGAAACTTATTACATATGCATATATGATGGCTTGACAATCATTGTCTTGGGCAGTTTTGGGTCATAGGTTAAGGGTCAAAGGTCAAATTCAAATGCTAAAATGACTTTATTTACTGCTGAAATTACACACGTATATACAAGCGTCACTGCACATTGATTCTGTAAGGAAAGATTTTGTCCAAGGGTCAAAGGTCAAAGGTCTGTCCAGTCATGTAAAACTGTTGTCACACATTGTCAAGATGTACTGTAGACCAACTGGGAGAATGATGCGCTATAGAGGAGGCATACCAGTGGCCGTATTGACAGTTCTATTTTTGTCGAGCCCACCGGAGGTGTGGGGAGACTAAGGGATCGCCTGCAGCGTCTGTCCGTCCGTCCGTCCGTCCGTCGTCTGTCCATAACGCTACAAAAACTTGAATAACTCTCTACTGAGGATTTCAATTTCAATCAAACTTGGAGGGAAGAGTATTTATACAAAGTTACACAGTTTACCAAACATGAAGGGCACCTCAAGGTCAAAGGTCACAGGCAGAGGTCAATGAACTTTACGGCCCAATGTTAAGTTTTTAGGGCGCGTTTCGTTTATGGCTCGTAACTTTTGATGTATCTGTCTGTTTGTGACCAAACTTAGATGGTAGATGTCCCTTGGGAAGTTGAAGGTTACCATAAGGTCAAAGGTCACAGACAGGGGTCAACGAACTTTTAGGGCCCAATGTTCAGTTTTTATGCCGCGTTTCGATTGTGGCTCATAACTTTTGATCCCTTTGTCCGTTTGTGACCAAACTTGGATGGTAAATGTCCCTTGGGAGGTGAAGGTCATCACAAGGTCAAAGGTCACATAAAGGGGTCAACAAACTTTTAGGGCCCAATGTCAAATTTTTATGGCGCGTTTCGATTGTGGCTCATAACTTTTGATCCCTAAGTCCGTTTGTGACCAAACTTGGACGGTAGATGTCCCTTGGGGAATTAAAGATCATCACAAGGTCAAAGGTTATAGGCAGGTCAATGAACTTCTGGGAGTTAGAAAAACATTTCTTGTACGCGAATGGGCGAGACACAATTTGGCACTTGCCTTGTTTTAATGATTTGTAGTATGTAGAGATAAGGTGTTGAAACGTTTAGTGCCTTTCAGTGCATTGTTGAATGTCTGTATTTGCTATTCGCCATTTTTTTCTCAAAACTATATTAAAATGTTATCGAAACACACTGGCGATATTGTGTGATTGGAAGATAAGAAAACCCATAGTTGAAATATTTTTTGTAGAATTTTACTTCAGCAACTTTTAGATGCATTCTGCATGTATTCTCTATCGGGGAGGCAACCCCTTTCCAGATTTTGATGTCAAGAGTAGAACAAAAAGTGTTCAAGATAACTGCTTCACCACACATTTTGATTCATGGTAGGTAGCGCTGTGATGGCAGGTGCTATTCTTAGGAAAACTTAGTTGTGTGAGATAGTCTTTAGTTTGTATTGTTCAGATGTGGATTTGTGCAGAGTGGTTCGTTATTTCTTTCACTTATATCTTGTAATTGCTTTCATCATTGTTATTACCAGTATGGAACATTTGTCATACTTAGTCTAAGTTGTCTCACTCTTTGTGTAAGAATGTAAAGCTGAAGACCCCAAAGTATTATTGTTATGTTGTGATTACGTGTCCGTGCCAGGTGCCAAACTGATTTTTGTTTTTTCTCATTCCAAACACGGTTCATATTGTACCGAGCTCTAACCTATAATATCTGCTTGCCATCAAATATTTGCTGCAGCCTTCCATGTTCTTTTTCTATGTTCTCTGTGTGTTATACAAATAAGGTTGAAATGAGAACAAAAAGAACAAAAAAGATGTGAAAATGATGCGGTCAGATTTTGCTTATTGTTCAACAACCAACCAGGCCTTGTCATGTTTGGTTTTTTTATTTTTATTTTTCCCCACCACATATTGGTATGATTCTTCTTCTTTTTTAATGGCTTATATTTGTATGTAGCCTATCTACAGCAGCTGGGGAAGGAGAAAAAACAAACTATGAAATCATCCCGCATTTGTGGAAAGAGGGGGAAATGTTTTGTTCCTGCAACAGCGAGGACTGTGTGTTGGAGATGGATTTATACAGATGTTTCGAAGTTTTGGCACATTTCACGTTGCAGGATGGATCGCATGTTATGTTTTTGATTTTCCTTTCGTTCAATGGATATAGACATATTTTTACTGTATTAAACAAAACCTTGTTTTTTAATTTTATACCTGAATATTTTTGTGTGTTTCTTCAAAGAAAAATAGTCTATATCAATTGTACATGTATATTACAAACACAAACACACCACATGCCCATGTGCCCATATATATATATATCTACATTCATATGATTTTGTGTGTGTGGGAAGGTATTATGTGTGCACGAAGGTAATATGTATATATATATATATATATATATATATATATTTATATATATTCATATCTAAATGCATATATGATGTGTGTGTTTGCGTGCGTGCAGGTAGGCTTAGGGGTATACATGCACATGTAAATGTATACTTTCGTGTTTAGGTGTACATAGTAAAACAGATGGATGATACACATATATGTGCATGGCAATGAAAATTTTCACACCATGGTCATGTTACATAAAACTGATAATGGTAACTCTGCAATCAGTGGTAACCATCAGTGATTTCTTGGCTTTGATGAGCTGTGGGAATAGCATTGCTATTGTAGTTACCATCGATTGTAGGGTTACCATTATAATGTACATGCAGTTACCATAGTTTTATGCAGCAGGGCCCATGTTTATATCATAATATTGCCGTGGGATCGAAATACTCGTTTACAAATACCATTAGTATTATCACAGAAATGCTAAAGTAAATGGACATGCAAACACACACACACACACACACACACACACACACATACACATGCACTCGCAAATAGATAATACAAGTACTGGCACACGTATAAGTACTACCTACATGTACTCTATCAGAAATATCTTTCTTGACGGTTATTGCCGATTGATCATACAAGCAAGAATTCAAAAAAAAAAAAATGGTACCTGATATAAACCCTCCTTCAGATGGGTTTGATAACAAACATGTTCTATGCACATTTTTGATTCAAAGAATTCTATGTTTATCTATATACTAGTATCTATTCTTTCTTTATTACATCTATCTATCTATCTATCTATCTATCTATCTATCTATCTATCAATTATCTAGCTATCTATCTATCTTATCTATCTAGTTATAGATCTACCTATTTACCGGTATTCATCTTTCCTTCTATCTATCTATCTATCTATCTATCTATCCATCGATCGATCTATCTATCTATCTATCTGTCTGCCTGTCTATCTATTCATCTATCTATCTGTTAAAATGTTCCTCCGTTGATTGTTTATATAACTTGCTGGAGTTTGGCAACCATATAAAGTTCGCAGTACGTATGATGCCGTCAATAGTGTTGTCAGTACTTGAATGATGACGTCACCGAGTCACTCATCACAAAGTTACTGCGCTGTGTGGTTTGCAAAATATGTTGATGTCAAAGAGATTGTATACAATCTCTTGGCTGGACGGAAAGCAGAGCGCGCGCACAAACTTGTCACTTTCCTGACACAATGCGGGATAAAATCTTTACTACTCCTAGGTTAAAACGTTCGAACAATTCGCGTATCTCGGGAGAGTGGTTTTGCGCTGTGACTCGCGTGTCTTCGGGGTAGTTCGTCGCCTTGCGGCAAACCCGTCTTGCGTATTTTTGACTTTCCAACCAAGCTTTTATGAGGATGGCTATGAAAGCTACATAGACGTACGAGTCGGGTAAGTTATTCCGTGGTTTTATTAAATCAAAGACGAAGAATTCATTCAGAAAATTGCAGTCTTTTCGTGTTTATACTTTCAAGTAAGATAGATTATGTCTCTCTTGCATTTTTTCTATCTTATTGCACATTATCGAAACAAAAAAGAAAAGAAAAAAACGTTTGATAACGATGATCCATCAGCTCATTAAAAAAGGGTCTCGTATTCTGTTTCTGTATTTTCACTGTTTCTTTTTGTGAAGTTGCTGAAGATTCATATCCTGTAATCTCGCACTGAATGATGTAAATGCTGTAATGATACAACTCATTCAGCCTATAATTATGTTGTACTGTATCATGAAAGTAAGTTTGAGCAATCCTACTGAATTTTCTGGGGACATATTCAATTTGTAAGTTTTCATCCCATTGATATTTACTAGTATTCTGGCAAAACAGAGGATATCTAGGTGTCAAAGTAACAAAATATCTGTATCATACATCGTCTCGTTATATGTAGGACATGATTTATAGAGCCATCAGATACAGATATGAAATTAATCTAGCGTCAATTTCCAGAATTTCTATGACGTTTCAGTAACTGAACTCTCATTGGACGGTGATACGTTATCTCTATTTGCACCTTATACAATGACAGTGGATCTGACTTTTTTTGAGAAAAAAAAAGAAAGAATACGAATTGAAGAAGGAATAGGAAAAAATTCAACTCATTAACAATATCAAATATACGAAAAGCTTAAAACAGTCAGTTAAAATGGTTTCTCTGACATTTTTTTTTTCTCTCTCTCTAGCAAAGATCAGTATGGCTGCAAACCGGCGCACAGTTTTTCTGTGCATGTTATCAGGTAACATCTTAGAACTTTTCAGGGACAATTGAAAATACAAGTCTCTCAAACTAGAATTTTTTTTCTTCGTTAAGTGCCTTTATTAAATGTGCGCTTGATAGCTAGATACCTCTGCATTTTTTTTTCTCCAAGCACCTGATGCTATTTACCATGCCACATACTGATTTGAGGGGTTTGGGTTTTTTTTTTATAGTGTGTGTGTGTGTTTTGTTTTGTTTTTTTTTTTGCTCTAGATGTGTGAATACTTACTTCTAAAGCTTAGTAATTGTGTGGAAAAAAAAATCGAATAGTGCACAGCTAGAGCAAGACATCTACCCCTCATGAATATCTCGACCTCGCTGCATAACGTGCACCACTTGCAGGGGTCTCGATACCGGTGACAGGGTAGGTTGGGTTGGGGGCTGGGCCCCTGACTTAGTGCACTGACTTAATGCCACTCACCAAATCTCCTATAAAACGGTACGATAGCTTAGAAACCAGCGGGCAATACAAGTAAGATAGAAACACATACACACGCACACACACACACTTGCTATCAGATGTAGACGTGAAAGTACTGTAGAGAAAACAAAATATAAGTGGTATTACTACTCAAGAACAAAGTGAAAACCCGCAGGACTAGGTCACTGAAAGTACTTTATACCCACCAATAAGTTAAACACGTGAAGCTGCTGGCCACTTAATACTAGGTAGAAGTGCGTAGTGTGCAATCTCAGGTTATTATGAGGCCTAAAAACTTGTGTGTGTGTTTTTTCCATCTCCAAGCTTTCGTCTACTTCAGAGGGGTAAGCGGTGACACCCGATCCATCCTCAACCATATACTTCGGGGCTACAATCGGGACAACCGACCGGTAGTGAACGAGAGCCTACCTGTCCAGGTGTTTCATGAGATTGTGCCGTTCCACATCATAAGCTTTGTGAGTGGAGCAGTGGCGTATCTAGGGGGGGGCAAGGGGGGCACGTGCCCCGGGCGCCACTCCTTGGGGGCGCAAAAAAAAAAGAAAAAGAAAGAAAAAAGAAAAAAGGAAGAAAAAAGGAAAAAAGAAGAAGTAGAAGAAGAAGAAGAAACAACTCACCGGAAGGGGGGAAGAATGGTGGGGGGGGGGGGGGGCAGAAAACCAAATCAAAAAAAGATAAAAACAAAACATAATGATGACTCGCACAAAATGACAATGTTTGTTGTGTTCACACAAGAATTCCATGTTATGTAAGCTGAAATACAACAATTTTCGGCTCGCTCGCTGCGCTCGCTCTCTAAATTTTATATAGAAGAAGAAGGTGAGAACAAAATGTGATGATGGCGCGGACAAAATGACAATGTCTATTGTGTTCACACATGTCATTTTATGTTTAGCAGGCAAAATGTTTCACGGAGCAGCGGCTGCAATTTCTTTCGTTCTGAAGCGATCGCCAATTGGATCAAAAGAAGGCACCAACGGTTTCGAAAATACGGGAGGGGGCGCCAAAAAAATCAAACAAGATAAGAACAAAACGTAATGATGACGCGGAAATATACAAATTTCGGCTCAATCACTCGTACTAATTTAGAGTATTTCTTCAAGTCCTCAGTTTGTTGGTAAAAATCGATATCTTTAAGGCCGTCACTATATCTTGATTAGAATTGTAAGATTTGATAAGCAAAAAATGACAAGAGTTCCATGTTTTGTAAGCTGAAATACAAAAATTTTCGGCTCGCTCGCCAAAATTTATCAAAACAAAAAGGAGATTAGAACAAAACGTCATGATGACGCGGAAATATACAAATGTCGGCTCACTCACTCGTACTAATTTAGAGTATTTTTTCAAGTCTTCAGTTTGTTGGTAAAAATCGTTATCTATAAGGCCGTCACTATATCTTGATTAGAATTGTAAGATTTGATAAACAAAAAATGACAAGAGTTCCATGGTTTGTAAGCTGAAATACAAAAATTTTCGGCTCGCTCGCTGCGCTCGCTCGCCAAAATTTATCAAAACAAAAAGGAGATAAGAACAAAACGTCATGATGACGCGGAAATATACAAACTTCGGCTCACTCGCGCGTACATGGGGGGCATTTCATGAAGCAATTTGTCAGATATCTCGTCCGACAAACTGTTAAAAGCTACTGAAATCCTTGCTTCTGATTGGCTGAGAGCAAATTTTGTCCGAAAAGTTGTCGGACAAAATGCTTCATGAAATGCCCCCCTGATTTAGAATATTTTTAAAGTACTCAGTTTCTTGGTATAGATAAATCGTTATCTTATAAGGCCGTCACTATCTTGATTAGAATTGTAAGATTTGATAAGCAAAAAATGACAAGAATTCCATGTTTTGTCAGCTGCAATACAAAAATTTTCGGCTCGCTCGCTGCGCTCGCTCGCCAAAATTTATCAAAATTCATTACATTTAAATCACTTTCAAAAGACCCCTTTTAAGGGCTTGAAAAGCATATCATGTGGACTTTGCTTAAAGTCCCTACCGGGATCGGGTTGGGGTTGAACACTAGTCTTTTTCAGAAATTAGGGACGCAATTTTCGCGCTTGCCCCGGGCGCCGTTTTCCCTAGATACGCCACTGGAGTGGAGTACCAGTGTTACAGCTTTCTAAACCATCAGTTTCGTGAGTTGAGAATTCTTAAAAAGTTTACGTCTACAACTTTTTCAAGGCGGTCATTATGGTTATTCTTTAAATTGTTTTCTTTAAAATATTCTTTAAAAGCTTCATATGCTCTGAAGCGCAATTATTTTATCTGGTTTCTGCATTACGAACTTTTGGAGAATTCTAATTAGTTTTACTGATAACTACCTGTTTGTATTGTTGGAACAGCTTTTTGCATGACCCGCTTCATAACTTCAATATTCTTTTAATTGTGCAGATGTCAGGTGAAGTAGTGTCAGGCGCGTTTTAAAATTCTAATGAAAATTTTATACTTTCAGTCCGTGAGTAGAGTGGTCTAATATAACTTTCCACGTTATACCATCTGTATATCAGTAGTATTTCTGACTTCTTTTCATCTAACTCTTTAGCAACTGAAGATACCGTACATAATGGTCTATTGTTCCCTAGAACGTACAGCAACGTTGCTCCCATTTTGACAACTTTCTAAACTAAACAATGCAAGAAAGCTCATAACATGTTTATTTTTGTCTATACTATAAGTTATGTTTATTTGAAGGTCTGCTAGGAGTCTGAGGTACATGACTCATCATAGTCTATAGTTCTCAAACATGTCACGCTGTGAAAATACACCTCTGCACTGCAAAAAGTCCAGTGTTAGATATGAAACACCGAGCTGGTGTTAAATTTTCGGTGCTCATTTGTGGTGTTAGATCAACACCTCCGGGTGTCACTTCAAAATACAAAATTGTTTTTGGAATAGTTTCTTAGTTACTGTTTTTTCTTGTTGATTTTTAACTTCAACAAGACGATCAAGAATTTTCCGATGAAGTACTTGATTTTTGAAAAAAAGGTGTGAACACATTTACACCACAGTAACACCAGTTGGTGTGGTCTCCTATTGAAGCTGGGCGGGTGTCATACCATTAACATTAACACCAGCAATATCAAATCAACACCACGCGGTGTCATTGTTGCATTAACACCAGAGCAGAGTCAAAAATATCACCAGCGGCAATGTCAAAATAACGCCATGAAGTGCCAGGTGAACACTTTTCAACACCATCACAACATACTTTCTACACCTGTGGGTGTGGTCCTCTATTAACACTTGATCGGTGTTAGATTTAACACCCGTGGTGCTAAATCTAACACCGATGTTTTTGCAGTGTGGAAGTGCACTAAGTATTTCTCACTCGCTCGTCTCAGTCTAATCTCCAATGAGGATAGCGGGGAAGGGGAGAGACCTGACTAAATAATGAATGCCACAACTTGGTCGGTGTCTGACTTTTTTGCATGCCTACATA
Source organism: Diadema antillarum (assembly GCF_040938485.1). Taxonomy (NCBI): domain Eukaryota; kingdom Metazoa; phylum Echinodermata; class Echinoidea; order Diadematoida; family Diadematidae; genus Diadema; species Diadema antillarum. The sequence continues at coordinate 741,040 of NW_027270944.1, forward strand.
CTAGACAATGACATGCTTTTTAAACAAACCCTCAGGACAAATCCTAGATGTATCACAGCTTGATAAATACACTGAACCATGCGTATTTTATAGATAGGAATTATAGTCTTCAAACCGAATCACGCGTTATTAAAACATGATATCTGATTGAACAGTTTTATAGTGAAAAGCTCCTATGTCTTCATAACCACGATGTTCGAGACTTATATTTTGAATTCAGGCCAGTATGTTTATTTGTTTGTTTTTGCGCACGTATTTTTCTATTTGAATTTGGAAAAGTATGGAGATTATTGGTCGTCTGGATTGTTCTTGGTTCCACTTCGTCATCCCCTCCTCTTTTTTCTTCTTCTTTTGTGTTGCTTACTCGATCAGGAAGAGGTTCTTCAGAAGCTGAAAATCTCCATATGGATAAGAGAGGTAAACACAGTTTTGATCGATAACACATGATAATTTTCTGTCAAGTTTTTATCTACATTACAATATTGTGCAGTAAACTGCAATCCACTGGGTCCCATATATCTAGTATATCTTTCTCTATCTAACTTTCTATACAGAGCTTGACGGCGGACACCAAATGGCTTGATAGCTGTACATGTTACTTCTTGTGTCTTACTGATCATACCCTGGCGATAGCTTTAATGCAACAACAGTTTATAGTGTATATACCAAAGTAGGCTTTATGATTATGCAAATCATGTTGTACTCCTGAAACCAATGATAGCTCGGTCACAGTAATAGTTCACATTTTAGTTTTTTTTTTTCTTATTTGGCACCCTTACATCATCTGGTCTTATCTACTATCCGTTCTCCGTTTCTTTTTTCACAAAACACTGATTACTCGGGGCTTACAGCCAAACAAGCTTGCTTTCATGTAGGTCCCGCCATACTTTTCTTTGATCAACCCCATCTCGATTTCGAATTTGACCAGTTATTACATATAATTACTGTGTTATCACCATGTATATTGTTGTGTTTTGCACATTGTTTACAAGGTGAAAGAACTTGTTTGATTTCTGTTATAATGTCCATAAATGAGAAGTATGGAAATAAAATGAATTGAAAATTGAAATAGTGACGTGTATTTGGTTGTTATGGTCACCATTGTTATAATCGCTGGGTAAAGCTTTTCTCCTCTACAAAGTATTTCTACTTTCGCTTCATTATGCATGCATGCACTTATCTTTTTATGATCCTATCATTTTTGTTATTGATATACTAGCGGAAATATTTGAGTAGATTGCAGAATTGTTGTTTATATTCATTCTTTTAAAGTACCATGTCATCAAAACATGCCCCAAGTTAACACTAAATACCAGCTTCAGTTCTTTATTGTATAGTAATAGCGTGAGACGAAAAGGGCAATATGGTATAACACCCATGACCATTGATCCATGCGCAGTCATCTTTGCGATGAACCTTTTGTATTTCCAATTTCGCGGAAATGCAGCGTCTTTGCCGAAATATTTCATTCTTCTTGTGAAGAAATAAACAGAGTTTAATGACAAGATGACGCAAAAATATATAGAGATAGAGAAATACATGACATCTTCATGACCTTTCGAAGAGACACGATGGAATTTGCAGATGGATTGTAATATTCATTGTCAATAGATAAATCGTGACATGCGTGGCGTCGGATGTGATCTAGCTTTAATCCTAATCCAATTTTCGCTTTCACGCTCTATTGACAATATCAATCTTTGAGACGTGATCAAGCATGGAACGGGAACCTCAGTGAAACATCTGCATTGTTATGATGGTCTCTGTTTACTTTGTGGCCCGACGTGATGCGGTATAATATGCTGGTCAAATCGGAAAGGATTAAACATAAGTAGCGACCAAATTGCCATAATTAGAAATATATTGTCAATAAGTACAATGGCGACCAAATCACCACAATCAGAGATGTATTTTTCATACGTATAATAGCAACCAAATCACCATAATCAGAGATATATTGTCAATAAGTAGGCCTATAGTATACTTATAATATTTTTTTTTATTGGGGAGCTATTGTCCTGTTCTTGTGGGCTCACATTATTGTAATATATTTCTACAAAACAGGCCATAGCTTATCCAGTCGTAATACAAATCTCGCATATAGATACCCAATAATCTGGTCGTTAACGTCTTTTATATAGATGCTTGGATTAATTGCTACCACTTATTATCACATCTTCAGTAGATAAGAAGCTATTTTAGCCTCGTCTCCTGGCCTTTAACATCATTTCTTTTTAATGAAGAACATGAATCTTTGAACTTTGAACTTGAACCTGAAGAGTTTAGAATATCAATTGTCACGGTCACGTGGTTGAAACTGTGATTCATAGACAACAGGAAATAAATAACTTATTCTGCTTGTCTGACTTCCCTTACGCACACATCTTCCATTATACATATTTCTTGAATTTTGCAAATTTTGTGTGGAAAAACAAATCTCCATGTGAGGTAAAATTACTGCTGACCAACGTTCTACAAAGAAGAATTTTCTGTGCATTAATATTATTGTCTCGCAGGTGATACTAATTGGTAAACGTCCGTCATGAATTAGGTAATCATTCGACCGTGCCGCTGTCGATTTTGTAATACATGACTTGTATTACAGGGAATCAGGACGAGCGGTGAAAATACATCATACAGACGCTTTCGGTTGTTGCAAAAGTCCAAGTTTGTCAAGATTGAAAGCCTTCTCGAGTTTCTCTTCTATCTTCGTCTAGCTTAACGTCAATTAAACTGATGTTTTTTTTGTAATCCATGTATACTATTCATCGATATCTTTATCTGTCCATCTATCTTTCATCAGTCAATTAGTGTACTGTGTACATAGGTATGTCAAGATATGCAGTAATTTGACACTAATATGAAGTTTAGCGCTAAAAAATATCATGTTGATGTATCGTGGCAAATTGCATGTTTGGCTTGAATTGACTAATGTGAGATGTTGTGCACAAGTCCATGCCTTTCATTTGGCTACAAACTTTTTTTTTGGAGGGAGGGGAGAGGGGCCGATGATATACATGATAAGAGTGAGTCATTGAAAACATGACATTCCACATGAGCTGGAATGCCGAAAAGATTTCCATCTTAGCTAGATCGTGCAGACCGTTTGAAGCTTTTCATTTGCAATGCACCAAAAACTGGGCTAGGAACAAGGCAGTACGTAAACAGAAACCCATTACTCGCTATCTACATAAAACGGATGGAGTCCAGTTTAAATATTGACCGTCTCAATTTTTGTGTACACCTCGCCGTAATTCTATGAGGTGCTTTTTTTTTCTTTTTGATTATATATATATACATTGTTGTTTAAGTTCTCCTTTGTGTCTTGCTTTTCTCGTTATGAGTGCATTTTTCGTCGTTTCTTTATTCAGTTTCTCCGAAAGAAACACTTCGTTCTCGATCGTCCCCCTCTGGTGAAAGTCGAGTTTTGATATTTTTATTTGAAGAACATATTGTGATATCTATCCAACGGTAATAATGCATCGGGGATGCTCTTGTTTAAGTAAGTGATGTCAACGCTATTGATTCATTCCAGCTTTCTCGTATTTACATATCCCAGGGAAATAGCGAAATCACTTTAGCAGAAGACGGGAAAAGAAAAACCACCTTTGCCTGTTGTTGTGGGATACGCTCTTCCGTGATGGATGCGAGCGAAAACTATAGAGACGTTCATCATCAAATAAGACAGACCTGATTTCGAGGTTGTATTATACGTCTGAAATCTACAAACTATACACTTTCTTTCTTTAAAAAAATGCGTCAAAAATTGTGAAATTTCGGTATACCTTTCTGAAGAAAATAATGGCTTGCAATACACTTTTCCGTTTTCGTCCCTTTCAGTGCATAAGTACTAGGCTCTCATAGAGAAATGATAACAGCACTACTTTTGATCATTATTTTAATCATTTCTTTATCCATTTGGCAGTTTACTGACTTCTGCATTGATCAATGATGTTTTTGGTACCTTTCTTTACACAGTAACTGTGTAGATCTCTTAAAAAGAGCCGTTTGAAATGAAAAAAAAAAGGTGCACAGTTAGTTGTTGCAATTGTCGTTTTCAGACACACATGATGATGAAGTTAATTTTGATAAGGAAAGAATTTCCAGACTGATAATGAGCCAAGTGTGAACACTTACTCTTCTCCAAGTACCTCCGTCGCCTAAAAAGTCTGCCATTGCATTTAATCCTCTTAAATCCATAACCAGACCAGTAACCTGTAGGCCTACATCTCCGATTAATCAAGTCCAGTTATCCACTCGCCTCAAATGTTGTTATGTTTATCGTATTACGTCATGTTGGTATTTATAGAGATGCCGCATTTCTTTTCTATTACAAACGTCTATATTTTTGTCTCTTCACTACATGATTGTCTTGTTCATGTATAAGTGTGTGTGTGTGTGTGTGTGTGTGTGTGTGTGTGTGTGTGTGTGTGTGGGTGTGTGTGTGGGTGTATGTGTGTGTGTGTGTGTCAAAGAGCTGAGGAGAAAAATCTCTTTGGTGTGCGGGCGTCTACTATACGTGTGTGTACGTGTGTGTGCGAGCGCGTGCGTGCGGCTTCGATGTATATCTTTGGTGCCTGTGTTATTTATTTTTTCATTATACCCATTTAATAACTATGAATACCAAGTGGAACGGTTCAATGAATTTACATTATTATTACTCTGTGTTATATCATAGTAATGCATCCGTCTCATAGTGGTATCTATCTTTCGATTGATCTCGCTGTATTCGTCATCGGCATCTCTTGTCAATGTCCGTCCAGATATCTTTCATCTCTCTCCCGCTATTTATTATATATATATATATATATATATATATATATATATATATATATATATATATCCCTCTGTATTTCTATGTCTCCCCTCTCTTCTCATTCATCGTATATCTCACCTTCGTTCATTTCTATCTGCTAGTAAACACATGGGATTTAAAAAAAAATGCACGCCGTGACCTGAAATTAATACGTTTCTCACAGAGGGCGTGTGTAAGCGTCGTTGAAACGAATTATCAAATGCGGTATTAATTCACACAGTGATGACACGGTATTGTACACAAACAGACTATCCAGGGTGGCTGCCTCGATGCATTTTGTACGTGACAAAGGTACTCAGACTATGATTACCGTAGCCAGGGGAAAATATCAAAATATGCGTCGACACAAAAATTCGAGGAAATATTTTCCAGCAAATCATCAGGACTTCATGCTGTCCATTATCCGCGGATTGCAGACCTATCGTGGGAATCTTCCAGAAGAACTAAGAAACTAACAAGTAACACGCCATCAAAAGACACGTATTTCTCATCGCGTCATCAGGAAATTTAGTCCGATTGGAAAACATTTCCAAGCCTTCATTTTCCCCGGCAACTCGAATCTTTCAATTTTGGCGTTTTGATGCTTCCCCTTCTAAGGGTCATTTGGTTTGGTGATTTTGTTTGTTTTCTCTCTTTTTGTTTCTGTCTTTCTTTTTCTTTTTAAGAGAAACATGCCACATCAAACCTTCACTTTTATGCCTATATATCCCTTCTGTCTTTCTTTTTCTTTTTAAGAGAAAATGCATATCGACTTTTACTCGGTGAAGCATGTATCAAGAAAATTAATGGATTAGAAGGTTTGATTTTGATTTCTTCCGAAAAAAAAAAGCGAACTGGAACGACGCAATTAAAGTCTTGATGTGATCTCTACTTGTAAACGTACTAATTTGCTCTTAATGGTGAGAATCAATAAACTTATGAGTTACAAGCAGCTTCATGCCACATGAAACCTTCACCTTTATGCCTATCTATCCCTCAAAATTAGAGAAAGTATATGATTTTGAATACTGCGGCAGATGACGTAACACTTTGCGCAGGCCTCTCAGTTATAGTGTATTGAGGGTTCATGGTAACGAAGTAAGGAGGAGGAAGGGAAAACGCTAACGCCATACAATCGCACGTCGCCATTTTGTTGTTGGTGTTGTTTGTTTCTTTATTTCCTTGCTTGTTTGTTTTAGGGGAGATGTAAAGTAAAACTCGGGTTCGTTAACATTTGCTGAAACAGTTCATTTTACTCCGATTTTTTTTTTTTTTTTGACAACAGGGTTGGTTTGATGAGTTTCTAACCTGGGACCCGGCAGAATTTAACGGCACGAAGGATATTCGCATTTTCGTGGATAGATTATGGCAGCCCGATATTCTCCTGTATGAAAAGTGAGTTACCTAAAACAGCAACAGCAATATTGGTTGTAATGATTGTATGTTAATAGAAATGATGATACGTAGGCCTAATATCACATTAAAGAATGTTGCAAACAGTGGTATAAAAGTTTACGATTTCTTTATAAAACTATACTTTATCTCATTATAAGATTTGATATCGTTAATTATCATAGTGATAGCGACATAAACTGCTCCGACAAAAGCTGGCTTTGTTGAAATATAAGACGAAATATTTGATGTCATTGACAACATTTTGACGTCTGAGTTTATAAAACACCATGAGGACATGTTATATTCATACACGTGATTTCATAGGTGTGTATGATTTTTCTACATAAAATTACTCTGAGGCAAGGGTAATAAAAAAGTCAATCATGCGCTAAAACTCTGGTCTGCGCTAGCACTAACACCTTATTCATTGGTCTTCATATAACACCTGGATAGATCTGTGTCATTTGATCGGTTGTTTGATATTGATCATTTTGTCCCATTTCACTAAATACGTCATCATTCATGCAATTTCGGCTCCAAGTACCGCGCAATCTTGCATCCATGCGATTTGCTCCATTTACATTTGCATGCACGCCGAGAGCCCGGCACACTACGAGTAAACGGTTGCGTTGCAGTCAGTGTGCATGCGATCAACCATATTGACGGACAGCGCCAAATATCAAATGACAAGGATCTATTTTAGGTGTCATATAAAACAAATAATTAAAGCTTTTTAATTCATACAATGGACAGTATATTTCATTCGGTAAAAGATTCAATTATTGATCCATTCAACGAGGCGCAGCCGAGTTGAATGGATCATTAGCATCTTCCACCTCATGAAATATTCTGTCCATTGCACTCATATAAACATTCATTATAGTTTTCACATTTCCCAGTGAGCACTCTTTAAACTTTTGTTCTGACAATGTTTTTTACTTTGTGGTATTTTCATTATATTCGATCTGCATGGCATCGCGCAGTGTGGACGAAGCCTTGCTGTACAACACGGAGAAAACGTACCAGGCGCACGTGTTCCACAACGGGAGGGTGCAATACAACGTGCCCGGGGTGGTTCACGTCTACTGCCGGGTCGACCTGACGTCATATCCGTTTGACACCCAGCGTTGCAAACTCAAGTACAGCTCATGGACTTTCAGCATGTCTCACGTAATAACAAATTATACTTCAACTAAAAAACAAACTTCTTGTATAAGACAAACAAACCAAGAAACAGCGCGGTTTGCAATCAAGATGCACTGAATGTATAAAGAGTTAGTATGGAAATTATCAGACAGAAAAATCCGTCTGTCCGGAGGAGTTTTTTATCATTTTTTTTTCTTTTATGGATCTCCTCCATATTCCGTGAAGCCAGACGTGGTCTCCGCGGAAAATATTGCCGACGACCAGATACATACCGGTCTTTCGGTCAAGCTTTGACAGTGACAGTTGTTTTAAAGGGCTTGATAAATTGGGGCCAGGCCGATTGAAAATGTCAAATACTAATACTTGATACTGATGTCATATTTTATTTTGCTTTTGTATCATTGTGTTTACTACAGATAAACCTGTCGATCGACGTCTCGTCAAGCCAGCAGCAGGAGTTCCAGACCGGCGGCGAGTGGGAGCTCCTCCGCATGGACACCGTGCGGAACCTGGAGAAGTACAGCTGCTGTGAGGAGGAATTCCCCGACATCACGTACACCCTGGTGCTGCGCCGAAAGCCGTACTTCTACGTCACCAACATCATCATTCCGCACATCCTCTTGTCCGGCCTGTCCCTGCTCGTCTTCTACCTGCCACCAGAATCGGGCGAGAAGATCACCCTGAGCGTGACCACGCTGCTCTCCCTGATCGTCTTCAACCAGCTCGTCCTCGACACCATCCCGGCAACTTCGGACGATTCTTTCCCAATCATAGGTCGGTATCATGTCGGCTAGTAAGCTCGATGGGAATGTCAGGGGAGGCAGGGGAGGCAGGGGAGACAGGGCGAGGAATAGGTTTAATGTAACCACAAAACGACCGAAGTTGTTTTCGATATGTCCTTTCATATTTACTAGGAAGTGCCGGGCAATTTAGATATTGTAACCACAGACATAAATTTGGCACGTTATATAGGCCGATAGTGACGTGAGAGATGTCGGCTTATAGTCCGATGTCCACGTTACGCTTAGATAGGTTCTATCTTCTTTAAAAAAATCGTGTAACAAATTCAATATGAGCGTCTATCGCTTTTCCGATGTTATATCTTCCTGTATTTCACATTTCCGGCATTATTATATTTCATTGTCTATCTCAGACATTTCTGGTTTTCATACATTGTACTTCCATCCCTCAAAATGATACATCTGCCAACGTTATTTCTTATTTCATGTTCAAACATCTGGAATCATGCTCATTGGATTCTACATTAGTATACTTCGCATTCGTCTGCTTTTGTCAATTCAGGCAAATATTTCATTGTGATGGTGTCCATCGTGGCGCTGACAGTGGCCGCATCAGTGATAGTCCTTTGGACCTACTACCAGTACAGCACGGGCCTTCCCATGCGACCATTCATGCACTTCGTCATCTTTCGGCTCCTCGGCCCCATGTTCGGCAAGAAACGCCTAGCGGCCGACTTGGCTTCCTATCATCCAGCACAGGCCACGCCCGGAAACAAACAAGATGCAGTCAAAGGCGCGTCTGCACACAGCAGTGGCATGACTTCTTCCTTCCACAAGGGCCTCCACTACCTGAGTCAGGCGCTGGCTTACGACAACTCCCGAGGAGTGTCGATCATCGACGAGATGTGGTTCGACGGCGGACGAAGCCAGTCCGAAACGGCACCGGAAATGACCGAGTTGGGCCCCGAGAGCACGTCATGCATGTCGATAAGGATGGAGCGCAACATCCGAGAGCTGTCCTCCAGCCTCGGCTATTTGACGCGGCTGAAGCAGGGGAAGGAGAGAGAGCGGCAGGTCTCCAAGGATTGGAAGGAGGCAGCGGTCATCCTGGACCACGCCTTCTTCTGGTTCTTCACTTTCGTCATCATCCTTATGCCAACGGTTTTCCTCTTGATTGCCACTCAAGTCATCTAGAGTACCAAAGTGTGATGTCGGAATCATTCATCGCCATGGAAACTGGTTCCAGACAATCTCACTTGGTCCGAGTGTTTGTGTGCGCTCCTGGTTCCAACCCAAGTTAAAGTAGTAAAAAAAAGAGACTGTGATATCATCATGGCGAACATGATCACTTCGGTACTCTAGGATGTAACGTGGTATACATACATGACAATAGTTTGAAGTATTTGTTGAATAACTTTCCTATTGACAAAATCCCGCTTGCTGTACTCTTTTATCTTTTAACTTGTAGATATCACTGTGTGAATCAGAAGGCAACAATCTGAGTAAAACCAATTTAATGAAACCAAAGCCCAGATATCGATGTGGCTTGAGTGAAAACATCAAAATTAATAGAACACATCTCAGTGAAAGTTGGAGGAAAATCAAATATTGATTCAAAAGTTATGAATTTTTAAAGATTTTTTTTATTTTTAAAATTCAAAGAAAAAGTGGAAATTCCACACAATCTAATTTTTCATGAAAAGTGCACATTCCATCGACTTGTTACTGACATAATTAAGGGTAATAATACTCCCCGTGCTTTCTGAAAGAGGTATGTCAAGTGCTCCTTCATTATGATATAGAAAAGTGTAAATATGGGCGCGGTCACATTGGCAAAACTTCGTGATCTTAAAGATCATGATCTTAAACTTCTCGATCTTTTGCCAGTCTGACCGCGCCTTATGTTGAATTTTCTTTATTATCCTTATAATATTGTTGTCCATAATGACGTCATGAAGTGTAGTAGTCTCCTTATCCACCGAAACTTTTAAAGATCATAACTTTTGAATCGATTACCCGATTTTACTCAAATTTTCACTGATGTTTTACTGTTCTACTAACATTGCTGCTTTCACTCTATCCACATTTAAACCATGGACCTACTACCATATGACTACACACTGGAATATGAACGGAGGTCTTTCTTTGATCCGACTTACATCGCCGCCACCTGATCATTGTGCATCTTGATGAGTACATTCAGATGTTTGGACAATGACGATTCTGTAATCGTACATCGTCACTGACGAAAGAACCGTTTCCCTCTGGGTTTTTTTTTCTGTTTTTTTTCGCTAAGGTGCCGTTCCAGATTTAACTGCCGTTGGAAAATCGACAGTGATGGGGAGCAGCAAACCTCAAATCATGGCAAATTTCGTGTCACAAAATTAGTAATTACTGAAGTGGACGCTTGTGGACGCGCATGTAACGTTGCTTAATGGTAAGACATAGTATTATTACATGTCGTCTATCATTAATGTCCATGTTTACTCTGTAACAATGTGCCGAAAATGGGAAAAATTAGATTACAAATTACAACCAACCTGCCGAAATACTTGCTTTCTCTCGTAAATACATGCATTTCACAAATGAAATTAACTGAGCAATGATTTCCCAATATATACTACAACTGCACATGCATTTTTCTTGATTTAAGAGAGTTATTATCTTCTGTGCATGTAGTTTTTAGATATCTCAAAGCGCTGTCTTGCTTTTACTCCAGGCTGACTGTCGGTGATGCACGATGAGATTCAAAGTAGGAAAGCATCTGTAGAATGTTATTGTGACGCTTTTGACAGAAACAGGTGTTTGAATTGATTAACGAGCGATGAATGTCCATGTGTAGAAGGTCCATGCTTTTACACACTAGGCGTTTTCACATCAGCCCGATAAAAAGCCAAGCTCGAGATATTTTTTTATTTCCCAAGTCAGAAAATAGCGCGCTATTTCGAAACATCGGGCTGATGTGAAAACGCCTAATGACTATAATAGAACCAAAGTGAAATGTCTTAGCTATTCATCGCCAATGGAAACTGGTGCTAATTAAACAACTTCACCTGGCCCGAATATCTGTAAACACTATTGTTGTTGATCATACTTGCACCTGGTTCCAACCCAAGCTAGAACAAAAGACTGTGACATCATCGGAATTCTGGTATACAGGTGCGTCTGTAAATGACAAAGTGTTTGTGGGTATGTATATGGTACCATGGACCAGCTATACACACATGGCCTATGAACGGAGGTCTTTCTTTGATCCCATCATCACCACCGCCACCTGGGGGGCATTTCATCAACGAGTTCGTCGGAGTTTTCACCGACAAATTTGCTATCAGCCAATCAGACGCAAGGATTTCATTAGCTTTTAACAGCTGTCAGTGTAAATCCTTGCGTCTGATTGGCTGATAGCAAATTTGTCGGTGAAAACCTCCGACGAACTCGTTGATGAAACGCCCCTCTGATTATGTGCATCTTAATGAGTACATTCACACGTTTGGACAATGACGATTGTGTAATTGTGCATCGTCACTGACAAAAGAACCGTTTCCCTCATTTCGGTCCTATTTGGCTGAGGTGCCTTTTCAGACTCAATTGCCTTTGAATAAACACCATTGATGGGGAGCAGCAAACCTCAAACAAGGACAAATAATTTGTGCATCACAAAATTGGTACAGGCAGGGAGGTGTTAGAAAAGGAGAGACAACTCTTCGTAATTCATGCAAACACATGTTTGGGTTCAAAGCGTTACAATGGGATGTCTAGCATTCCACTATACGCTTTGAAGTCATGCTCTGCACCGCTCTAGTTGCAAGGCGAAGTTCGGAGACGAAGAATGCATACACCTTTCGTTGAATTACGAGCTTTATTTCCCCGTAAAATTTTAAATTAAATACTCGAACTGATTAAGAGTAGTTTAGGAAAGAATTCAATATTATAAACATGTATTTCTAGTTTCTTCGTAATGCGCAAATTGAAATGAAATGAAAATTAGGCCCTCTTAAAAAACTAATATTTTTCTATAATGCGCACATTTCCGCATGTTAGTTTTCTATCCTTTAATCTGGGATATTTTGATCTTTCAAATAAAGTACTCCGCTAAAGCGTGCTCCAGCGTGCTTTTAAACTATTTGCTGTTAAAATTGTCAGTTTTACACTGCATTTTGATTCGCTGCTCCAACTCAAGGTACACAAATTCATTGTTGCCATCACATTGAAAGAGAGAGAGAGCGAAATGCAGTAGGGGCAAGTATTTCTAGATGTGAGAGCGCTAGTCCCGATTATTGATGCTCTCTTTTGTCAAAGTACCTGATTTCCACCTGTAGTTAAGCGCATAACTTCTCGGCGGTGCCGCGCATGACTTCGAAGGAGAACAGGAGTTGTCTCTCCTTTTCTAACACCTCCCTGATGATACTAATGTACAACCGTCATGTACGTGTCCCAGAAAACAAAATGCATGGATTTTCGCGGAGCGGACATTCAGAGGAGAAAAACAAACACTATTCTGCGCATGCGCAAAATTGCTTATCGAAATCGATTTCACGTCGCCCGAGTTTTCACAGTCGGTTCTGGGCCATTTTGCGTCCGCTGCGCTCGATCCACGACGCGGAGAGCTACATTGTACTTGATGCAATGGTCATATGGGATCGCCATTTTACTTTGTAATAGGCTGCGTCCTCGCGTAATTTAAAGCTATTTTGCAACACAAATCAGAGAGAGTGGAGAACGGCCAAACCCAATCGTCATCTAAACGTCCGCGTCGCAAATCTGTTGTTGTTTTAAAGAAAAAGAAAGAGAGAGAGAAAAATCTAATGCTTCCTACTATCGTGGGGAAGCCGCTTATAAGTGGGTATGCATGTCTCAAAGGTTCCCATATAACGCACAATTTTCTTACTACCTAGGGATTGATATGATAGCATTATTGAAAGAACAATGTACAAGACAAAATTCGTGGAAAACTTTCGAGAAAACATTAGGTGATCGAAGAATAATCGATAGTATTTTTTTATCAACAACAATAAAGCGACCGCAAGTGATACATTTCCGACATTATCAATATTCACGTCAATAGTTTTCAAATAACTTACAAGACTGTTTTCCCCTGGAAATAGATTAATTTCCTTTACACAAAACAGTATATTGTATGTTTCATACTCCTTCTAAAAATACCCTTTCAAGTAGGCCTACAAGTTAATTTACATTTATAATACCATCGTCGTTATCACGACAAAACTATCATTGAAAACAAACATATATATACACACACACACACACACATATATATATATATATATATATATTATACATATATATGTGATAAAAACCTAAAATGGCAATAGATCTTTTTTTATCACATATATATATATATGTATATATATATATGTGTGTGTACAATACATATATAATACATACATATATACATATTATATATATATATATATATATATATATATATATATATATAACTTTAAGCAGCAAGGGAAGTGGACACAAAAGCTGCTCTTATTGGTCGGTGCAGTATACCTCCTCCAACTAGGGAGGTGGGATCATCCCATCTCCCTGCTCCAACGAACAGTACACTACACTGTACTGTATGGTACACGGGAATACCACAAGAAATGAAACAGTACTTAAGACAAGGGAAACTCTTTCTAATTGGTTAAAATTTTAATGAGTGATTATAACATTGTCTGGTGAATAGTATACAAATATATAATTCAGTATTTCACAAATTACTCAGAAGTATATACAATATAAAGTTTCACATAGCTAAATACTAGATAATATCTATACATGTACAGTGTATATCTGCAGGACCAGACAGCTGAGTGACTGTGAAATATCCTATAGGAACGCTACTAGTATTTTATCCCACAATGGCAAAGAAAGGGATTAAAGTCACAGAAATTCCGGACTCTGTTGTTTCAAAGTTTGCGCCTTAAAAATGATATCGACCGCCATGCGGATACCAGCCAATCAGAACCATGCCTTTAGAGACTAACGTGTGACGTGTCCAGTACAACAGCTAATCATCGCCAGGGCTGAGCACTGAAAGCAACAGCTAGAATAATCAAATAGGAACAGACAGAAATAATGTATCATCTATAATAAATACATAATGAAATGACAGACAACAAAACAACATCTTCTCATCAACAAATAAACATTTCGTCTCTGATAGTGGATTCTAGGATGCATAATATTGTCTAATAATGAAACGTCATCACCTCAACGAGTACCTCACCAGCACCTGTGTCTTCGAGATTTTTTTTAAACATTTGATTTTATGAAACTTTCACAATGCAATTTTACACCTGATTTCATGAAACTTACAATCATATTTGTCTGAGTTTTCTTTGTCTAAAGATAGCGTGAAATTGAAACGTAGTTCATTAAGTAATGGATTTACAACTAAAATGTGATTTCCAGTCGATTAAAAGCTTTGAAATCATGAATAAAATGTATATTATGCAATTACAGGAGCAAATATGTTAGCATACTGTCAAAGTACATTTATATCATATATCACTTAATATCATTTAAAAGTTGTATCAAGTGTGGCATCATCAGTTTTATGTCAGGGACCAAACGCCCCTAAAAAAAAAGTAAAAAAAGTAAATCCACGCAGGTCACATGACCAACAATGTTGTCCCATAAATAACCCACAATTTAGTGTCCTTTGCCACGTTCTAGCTACATGCCTCTCAATGCACTTAAGATATTCGAAAAATCAAATAAACTCAGTTTTGAACTTCAGTTTTCAATCAGGGTTTATTACGTGTGCGCGTGTGTGCATGTGAGTGGGTGTCTGCATTGTTTTCCCATATAAAGTCTACACCAAAATGAAGACATAAAAGCTTTAAAGTTTGCATAAACCACAGGAGACACCCACCAATAGGCCTTTATACACCGGCATGATTGTGTGAACAGATGTTTCAAGACATCATGAGCTGGGTTCAGCTTGGTTATTCGTCATCCCGAACAATGCTGAGGAAAAAAATGATGATAAAAGTTTGTTTGGTTGTTTGTTTGTTTTTTGCACCAAAAAAGAACATCCTGTCGTGCATGTGCAAGTAACGCGTTTTGTATCGTACCTCGCAAACGCTGCATACCTACTGGTGTGCACAGCCGACTCTCATCAATTCTCGCCTGAATGTAATCGGTATTGAATCATCACAGAGCAGTGAGACTGATAAGCTACTATTTAATTGCGATTCCCACATCATTCTGTGGTTTCACGAGCACCTCTGATTCATTTACTTCATTCACGCATTTTCGTTTACGTATTCACCATTAAAAAAAAACAAAAAAACAAAAAAACAAACAGTGCAGTATTACTCAGTTTGAGGGAAACTGCTTTTCTGATTATATTCAATACTCATGATAATGCTTACTCCAGCTCAATGATCAATGAATTGTGCAATCACATACTTTGATTATTGACGTTACCATGGCAACAATTCATCATGGCATCATTACACTTTGAAAAGCATAATAAGAATGTTACGCCTTAGCTGCAATAATTCACACTGGAGGTGCATTAATTGTCTCATGAATAATGCTGTGACCGTATTTGACCTAACAACAGCCATCTTTATACAGCAAGCATTCTACTGGTTGAGACAAGAGACAATCTTTCATGACATGCAAAGCAGGTGAGACAGGTAGTAGTTATGGCAAAGTTGTCAGAATTAAATACTAGTATGTATACACTCCAATACACATGCACATATTGTATTATGAAACTCACACACAGAGAGACAGGCATGCGCAAAGAGCGTATTATGTACATGAAAAAAATAACATGAATAAAATCAGGCAAATTTTGCTAGTAAAGACATGTGTATTTGTTCAGATTGTTTGGTTTTCTACTGAATCCCTAAAGTATCCTCCAAGTTGAGATCAAACGCTGCTTTCAATTCAGCATCTCATGTGTCATGAAATAAGTTTGATCCCGGCTATAAGTGGATAGGCTCTTATACGCCAACTGCACGCGACTGAACCATCCCCCTGGCATAGCAAGATCAGAATACAATCTGCTAGGTAAAATGTATAAACCTGACCACATCCAGCGAGCGCGGCCCCCCTTTCCAGGAACTTCCTGGAAGGAAGCCCCCGCACAGGCTGTAAGTCGAAGGAACAAATTTCTAGGGAAGCTAAAATCACAGGGCCTTGCCAGATTGGATGTACTAGAAAGCCGAGAGCCATGCATGAGTCGTACATGATTTTCTTATTCCAAGGGTAGCAATTCTTTCTAGAATGCATTGGGTACAGCTGCACAGGCTTAATGAGAATTGCTGGACGATGTTGCCAATTGCTCGAAATCACGGGTATCCACGCAAAGAATTTCACCACTGCACATGTGGTCAAGTATACAGAGCCGTAAAACATGTGATGACAAATCGTAGTGTTTAAGGTCCTCATTATGTTTTGACCGAGCTCAATAATCCGAAGTTGACGACGTATATTAAAGGGTGCCTCTCTTGTTGACATGCAAACGCAGTTTGGAAACGACATTATGTGATGATAAAAGGTTAGATGGAGTTTTAAATCAATTGAATTTTGGCTTATATAATAGCGGCAGGTATACAGCCGCCCTTCTAGTGTTGACATGTCTCAGCAGAGAATACCAATGAAAATGAGCGGAAAAAATCCATGAAATTTAACTCAAAACCATCGAATGCAAATAAGGCATGAAAGAAGCACCTCTGACCACATTCTTAAGAAACTAGAACTTCATTAGGCAATAACTGCAGAGTACTGTACGACATAATGCGAGAGTTTTCTTCCACACTACATATTCTCATGTCGTTTTCTAGTTGCCTCCACCAAAGTTTCGGCTAAATGTTATGAAATCAGTTAATAATGGTTCAGAATAGTCATAGTTCCCGCACAGTTATGTCCCATGAGAATGATACACAACAACCCACATGGGAGATAACCCTCAAACTTCCCCTGCACACAACGTGTCAAAAATTTGCCCCAGGCACACATCGTCATTCGTTGTCATATGACACAAAGATTATTACGACACTGTCATGTGCTTCTTGGACAGACTTCCTCCGATAATGATCAATACATACATGCTACATGCATACAAAAAGTTAAGTACAGGGCCAAAGTTCCCATAAACTTTTAAACAACGCCATAAATATGACACGATTTACGACACCAGAGCAAAGGTAAACATGACCTAGTAAGAAGCATTGGTTGACTAGGCACACAAAAATCACATTGACTTTGAGCAACATTTTGACAAGTGAAACCATTCCACCAGCATTTAAACCACATTGTTATCACTCACTGCTGGCAAGGTCTCAGCCGAACATATCTCCAAGAACTCATGCAAATGAAGTAATATCAACTGGCTAGAAATCTTTGTTCCAAGTCCAAATCTCTCTTAGTTCCCTTCCTCGACCATCACAAAATTCTGTGGATCACAAGCTTACACAGTGGCAGCAGTGGAACAACATGATATAATGGTGTCCCTGAAGATTCAAACATGCAAATGCAATCTATTCTTTCAGAAAATGCTAAAAACATATTTACTTTTACAATAAAATGTTCCCCCTTTATTAACTCTCGAGGTCTCACTGTCTCACTGTATCAATTGTTTTTTTTTTCATTAAATCTCCTTTGTTTTTGTTTTCATTAAATTTCCTTTGTTTGCCTATTTTCTTTACAGTACCATATTGAAACATATAGACTTCTTTAATAATGTGATATCAGCTATATAAGAATAATTATCACTATTGTTATCATTATTTTTATTATCATTATTATCATCATCATGATTATCTAGTATAAAGAGTTAGCTTTGAAGTACCTTTTTAGTGAAAGTATATCCCAACAGGTAAATTCTAAAGATTTTCAATGGGCATTGTAGTCGGTTAAGTCTATGCCTGTGAGAATCTATGAGAAATATCTTTAAATCTTATTGAGCTGTGGGAAACAAAAAAAGTAATTTCCATAGATCTTACCATGCTGCAAAAGCATCTTGCATCAACAACCTCTGTTGAAATTGCACATGTTTTGTGTTATATCAAAAAGATTAAGACTAAAGTAAGGAAAAGGTGACAGTGATCCTTATATTCTTTTCTTCTTTTTCTCTCTTACACTTCACAGATATGCATGGTAGAAATTGTTCTATAATTGATTATGACTTCCCTCCTCTTTCATCCATAAAAAAGACAGAAATGGTTAGCAATGATATGCATCAAATTACAGCAGATAAGTATTTGAAATTTGCATCCCTGATGTGACAAGTTTCAAAATATTCCAGTTTCACAACTGCTTTTGCTCCTCTACTTAAACAGCAGTTCTTGTTTGCAAGCTCTCCCATCTTCTTTACATGCAGTTTGGCCTGCACAATGCAAACACACTGACTGCTTCCTTTAACCCATTGATGACAAGCTGATTTTGCTGTAAAACACATTTCCTACAGACACCTGCCAAAGTAAACTCAGGACTAGTCTTCAATGTGTTAACCGGAGTCCCAGCCACTAGACAAAGAAGAAACTCAGCTTGCTTAATTAACCCATTGAGGACGGGCTGATTTTGCTACAACATGCATTTCCCATAGACACCTGCCCGAGTATACTCGGGACTCGTTTTCGATGGGTTAAACACATCCCCTACGAGAATCCTGTGGGGTGGTACGCGCAAGGTCTCTGAGGCAGGTTTAGAAGGCTGGTAGGGAATGGGTTAACCCTGGACAGTATAATTAATCTTGCTTCAGTAATTTATGATGCCAGTTATCATTCAGTTCACCAGAATTTACACAAACATAAACAAAACTGGCTGCAATAATTAAACAAACCATACACTCTCTGAGTTGAAGTGTGTTGCCGACTTCATGAACAGTATCTATACCATTGAGTGCTGTTGTTTTGGTTGTTATTCTTCAGCATATCTTTTCTTAAACACTGCAATACTTTGTTCTATCTGGCAATGATATGCGCAGTACCATATGCAAAGTTGTGTCTTTGAAGAAAATATGTTCACTACATAATCACGTCATATGTACACATGTGACTTTGGAAAATAAATACTATTGGACCTCTGTGGCCTTACTGCACAGACTGTTGAAATAAGTCTTTAAGTATTCACTTCAGACAAATCTTGCAAGATAAATTCTTGTTCTTCTCAAAGCATCATGGCACACGATATAGGAGCATGCTTGGTCTAGAATTTACACAATCAGTTTATCTCTCCAAGTATGCAGGAGTTGGCACATATATACTTCCAAAACACCGCAGCATTTCAAATCTTCTGAAATCCCATGAGTCACTAAAATAGTTATTGCTACCCTCAGATCGGTCACTTTCTTCTTCCAGAATAGTTTTGCTTTCTCTTTACAATATAAAAAAAATTTAACTCATGAGCAGGAATCAAACTATTTCATTTTATTCATCAGCTGCATAATTTCACTGACCTTTCATATTGACCTATGAGGAAGCTATGCATCTGGTAATGATATGGAAATGAATATCATGCAGCTGGTACATAATCCGCAAACACACTATCAGCAAACACATTATCGGCAAACACATTATCACAAAAACTGTCTCTAAAACTTTGAAATAGATGCTGGTACACCCTCTAGTCATGGGTATCAAAATAAATATCATCGACAATAAAACAAAGTTGAATACTTGGATAGACTGGTATTTTTGGTTAGTTCCAGAAAAATTCTGTCCATGCATTCAAACATTCATAAAAATATGAAATACAGTGCATGCTGTCCGTATTTCTACTCCAGTTTGGGCCTCTGAAATTGTACATATCACCCCTCTCATACTTGGGGAGCACTTAAACTAGGCTTCTTTCACGGTCAAATTAGCTCATTACGTAGGCGTGTGCATACTTTTCACACCATCCCAGTTGGTATGCTGTCAACAAAGATAGCGGACCAATTTTAAGCTATGATTCATGGCAATTCTACAGATAATTATAGATAGTCATTTGTGCACGTGTTACTGATTCATGATTGCAGATGTGATAGTTTCACTTTTTCTGTTCTATTGTGAAATGGAAACCAAGCTCAATGACATTATTTATACAGATAATGTCCTGACATAAACAGCATGTGTCTATCAGTGCCAGACAGCTCTTACTCAAAGCGGACTCATACCGAGTTCACTGCATGGTGATAAAGGGTGTCCCCATAGGCATGCGGTGATATAGGCATAGCCAGAGACAGAAAACAAAAAACAAAAAAACTAACAACTTTCATGATCAACATAAGAAATACCAATGTGCAAACAGAGCAGTCACAGATTGACTACGCAGGCATTGGTCAGTCAATGATCACATGGTTTTCTATTTCGATACCGCCATTTTGTAGATACAAACTTGGGTGGGGTGGGATGATTGAACAGTATGACCTTGACGTTATGAATGTCCATCCAATCAGCTGTCAGATGTCATAAGGAGGGGGGGGGGGGCATGACCACTGGAGATGCTCTCCTTTGGTTAGCTGTGACACGGTGGGACCTGGACTCAGAGGTCGTTGTTTCGGATGAACCTGTTTCCCTCCGA
This sequence comes from Diadema antillarum, assembly GCF_040938485.1. Lineage (NCBI taxonomy): Eukaryota > Metazoa > Echinodermata > Echinoidea > Diadematoida > Diadematidae > Diadema > Diadema antillarum. The sequence goes on from NW_027270944.1 coordinate 761,650, forward strand.
ATGGCGGCCGTAGTACACGTATTTGCACCGTCCATACGTCCCTAGAAGACAGCATGAGTGCGAGAGAGAGAAAGCATTATGAGAAGATAGCTAAAGCAGGGCTCGACACTAACAGTGGCCCGGTGGCCCGGGGCCACCAAAAATGACAGTCGGGCCAACAATGTCCAGCTTCCAATTCTTACTATGATAAAACTTGAATATTTGACCCATCAAAAAAAAAAAAAAAAAAACAGGAATTTTAATGTTTTTTATTGTTTTTGGGGGGCCACTAAATTTTTCTCTCGGGCCACCAAAAATTTGAAATTGATGATTTTGGTGGCCCCATTGGGCCACCAAATAAAAAAGTTAGTGTGGAGCCCTGGCTAAAGACATAAACACAGCATTCACTCATTGCTACATGAGGTTTCATCACTTTTTGTTTTTGATATCTTTCCATCTGCTTGATTAGAAATCTGGGCTGAAATTAATTAGCAAGGTTGTCACCAAATTACGTCCTGCCTACATGATACCATGCAGGCTATGTAACATGACAGTCTGGCAGGTCAACTTTAACATGTGACCTTCAATGAACTTTGACTTCAGCACGTGACCTTGGACAGCACAATAATGTGAAGATCATTCAAGCACATCTCTGATCCATGTTTGGTCACTACAGGGCCCCATTTCGTAAAAGATGTTAGGATAGCAACTCTTGCTGGAATGGCAACCTCCCATAGCAATAGCCAATGAAGAGGCTGGATTCTTGTATTTACTGCGTCACTTTCCAGCAAGATGTTGCTATCATATCAATTTTTAATCAAATGGGGCCCAGGAATAATGGCTGCAAAGTTATGTAACAAACGAAACCAAAAAATAAAAAAATAAAATAAAATAAAATGAAAAATCCCTCCAAAAGTCTTGAAGGTAAAATTTAACATTTGTGAAGGTAAATGAAAATGAGCAAAGAAAATGGAATTCCAGCAGATTTGTGAAGATGGATGTACACTGTATAATACAATGGGTAGATGACCGGATGCCATTTGGATCTCTTAGTCCTGTCTCAACTTTCAGTGGGAATGCGATATCCACAACCTTGGCTACTGTTGAAAATCCAGCCTATCACATGAACCACTGCATTATTAGTCTAGCCAATGGGTAAGACAATATACTGAGTGCTAGGTGGAAGGATGAAGCTACTTGCTTACCTTGGGGGTCTCCCCCTAACCGAGAGGCAGAACTGGGGAGGGGCGTGTACACATCTGAACTGTGCGCCAGTGCATCTTCAGCGTCTTCCTGTGGTGTAGAGAGAATTAAAACAAAACGACTGTAACCTATCACTGTCAATATGATAATGAATCCTTTTGAACTGAATACTGTATAAGCTGTTATTTTTGTGAGGGTTTAATTTTCGTGAATTTCGCGAATCACACTTGGATTGCGACTTTAACAACACGCAAAAATGCCTCCATGCGCTGTGTTAATAGAGCATTAACGTAAAAGTCAGCGTTGATTCACGAAAACAACATCTCGCGAAAATGTCTAGGACCTCATAATTCACGAAAAAACCGTACACGAAAATAACAGCGTATACAGTAAACAATTGCACTGATACGGGTGTAGGGCGATTACCCCCTGGGCAATTACCCCATACCCTTCCCCTGACCCAAACCCTAATCCTGAAACTAATCCTAACCCTAACCCAAACTCTAACCCTAAACCTAACCCTAACCCTAATCTTTACTCTAACATTATCACTAAGCAGCATTTAGCCGGGGGGAGGAGGGGGGTAATTACCCTCTGGGGGTAATTGCCCTGATACGACTGATACAAGCAACACATGCATTGCATGTGCATGACTTGTGCATTCAAACTGCATGTAAAAGTATATAATAGATGCTTTCACACTAAATTCAAACTTCAAAATCTGAATAACACATACACATGCCCCCTACATACAAAGCTGAATGACTACAGATATACATACACATAAATGCATTGCACACTCACACAAGCAGAAGCAAATACAGACATGTTCAAATACACAATCACACAGGGTGCGATAAGAGCAGTTAAGTTTCATTTACCACTGAACTAATGCACATATGGACACTCGGTATTCGGTCTTTCATTGTTTACATGTCAGCAGGTGTGTGTTGCTATTCCACAAAGCAAAGGAAAGACCTGCTCATGCAACTATTGAGGAAGATTCATGTACAGTATAAAGGTTATACACAATCCTGATAAGGACCCATCAGTAATCAGTTGAGCAAGCAAAACACAAGGAAGACAGAGATCAATTGATGCTGACCAGGGCTCAACACATGCAGCCATATTTTCTCACATTCTCTAACGCTTCACCTAAAACACTATTATAGACCGATTCGGGTTCGTTGAGGGCAGCAGACAATTTGTGGCACAGGGCGCAGCCATAAGCTCATTTTGAGGTGTCTTAGCCAACCACCCCCCCCTCCTCTTCCCCACCCCACGGATAACATGTTTATCACGCACATGTAACAAAGGTTCGCGCACTAAGCAAGTATTCGCGCACTCAGTATGAGACGCCTATTGGCTAAAACGACCATGCATCAGTTTTTCATTCCGCGTGCGGTAGGGGGTGGGGGAGGGGGGTCGGCTAAGACACCGTGTAAATGGCGCTGCCCATGCCAAAAATACACATAGCACGTCACAGAATCGGTCTATAGAATGGGTAGCGAGAATCCTGCGATCTCACTGGTTGAGAGCTATGTGTTAATTTTGTACTGGCTGCACGCTGATCGAGTCACAGTGGTAAACATGTTATCACGCACTTGTAGCAAGAGTACGCGCACTTGTAACAAAGGTTTGTGCACTAAGCAAGCATTCGCGCACTCAGTACAAGACGCCTATTGGCCAAAACAACCATGCATCAGTTTTTACTGGATGCTTGGTTCTGAAGAGAAACCATGCGTCCAGTAAAAACTGATGCATGGTTTTTGGGCTCTCGTCTATGGCAAGCCAAAAGGAAATGCATCCAGTATATTTGTCATCGAGTAACACGATAGAAAAATGGGTTTTTGGCAATAAAATTACCCACTCTATAAAACAGATGATGCACATGTCTTTTTGTGCATCAGTTGGAAAATTATAGTGTGCATGCAGTAACTATGGAATTTAGCCTAAACCCACGAGGCGAAGCCGAGTGGGTTAAGCATTCCACAGTTACCTTATGCACACAATTCCGACTGACGCACTCAGACCTGTGCGTCATTTGTATACTGTTTACTGTATGTATGCATATTTTATCATGATTGTTCATAAATATATGCATGTATGAGCATATGAATGTACATGTTATATTATGTACATATACATTATATGTATGTACAGTGCATACATACAGTATTATGTATGCAGAGATATATGTATGAAGGAACATGCATGAATGAACATGAATGTAAGTATTAACATGTATTGTTATGTACAATGGATATGTATGCATGATTGCACATTTACAAAGTATACATCTATAGGCCCTTATTATAAGCACTGGTGTCCTACAGGTCTGTAACTAGTCAGTCATAAATGCACTGTTCATTACACTTGCAGGTATTTTGCTTGTTTGTTTGTTTGTTTTTGTCATGATTGGTGTGATATATAAATCATCAAAGTCATAAACAGAATCATTCATTAATTTCAAGAACTATTGCTACAATTATAAACACCTTGGCTCATCTTTAAATACTGATACCTTAACGCATGTTTGAAAGTTGAGTGTTTCCATATCTTAATTTTAACTAGGTATGATGTCATTCAATTCAACTCTCTTACACGATAAATATTCAATCAATGAACACCACTGGGTAAGAACTTTGTGTTTGCTGTACATGTATATGATAGACTCTTAAACAAATATCACAATCATTTCACACTAAAGTTCCTACAGACTCCACAAAAGGACAACTTCCATGCATTCTTTGGCTGTGTTGATGTTCTGTCATGATACGTTACTTGATGAAATTGATGTTACATCAGACCAATCAGATATCGCTGGCCCCTGCGTGCATTCAGGCAAAACCAATGCGTGAGCAGATGTGATATTATAGACAGGGCTCAAAATTAGCAGAAGCCCGATAGCCTGGGGCCACCAAAAATTGATGTGGGGCCACCAGGCTTTCAAAATGGTTATCATTTGTTGGCCCAATCAGACAACTAGGATTCAATATCTATTTCCATGTTTCCCTTTAATTTGGGCAAATACATTTTTCTTTTGACCACCACTGTTCAAAATATAAAGATATTAGTGGCCCGAATGGGCCAATGGGGAGAAAAGTTGGCATTGAGCCCTGTTATAGCTACTTAGTACCAACTGTACATGCATGTGTGCAGCCAATGGTTTACAATCATTGATACAGAGGACCCAGCACTCAATGCATTCTTAAAACGCACAGACAAAAGTCACACAAAGAATTTATATACCCAACAAATTCCACAAAGGCTACCAAGCATATCTTGGTTTTTCTCTTTACAGAAATCATAGCCATATAATAGATTTCACTGATCTCTGTTTTTAAAGCAAAAGCAAATAAACAAAAGTCTTCCTTAGTCCCTGTAGTCCCCTTTGATTTTGGACAATATAAATGATGCAGTGCCTTGTGTACGTAAACCTATAAGAGATTTCTGATCCCATACCATGTTAGGCAAAGTCACAGATCGATTTCACTTTGCTCCAATGACAAACGGTGGAGATTACTGAGAGAATATTCTTGCCCTAACTGTAATTTCTTGACACATACACACTTTCTTCACAGTTTGTGGAAAATAGATGGAACTGAACTGACTGAAGAAACCTTGTTACCATTCCAAAATGCTCCAATCTGAATGAAGCTGGCCTTTAAGGAATCAACAGCACTTGGAAAAGAAGCAACCTATCCATAGCCATGACCCTCGAGTATCTTCAATTCCAGACAATACAAAATTTGGGTACTACATATGATTGATACTGTGTATACAGTATGTCCCCCCCCCCCCCCCCACCACAACAACAACAAAAAGATACAATCGAACTTTCCATGTTGATAATTTTCAAAATAATCAACCAGTCTAAATGCTATTTCAGGGTATGAAATTATAACTTGTTCCCTACACCTTACAAAAAAACAACAACTTCAATTTGGTTCAGTGGTCAAGGAGAATGGCGTATCTTTGTAAAGCATGTCATGGGTCCATTTCTTCCATGTTTAGCACTTGGATGCTCTTGGGATCAATAATGAATGAAAGTACTGTAATTTGCTCACATCAAGTGACAGGGCAACTAACAAATTGATTAAAATTCTGTGCATAACATATCAGTATGAAAATACATAGATATGTACACAATATGTAAATATCATTGTTCATGATCATCTTGATGAAAAGAGAGAAAAAAATATTGGAAAACAGAATACCATAAAGGAGGAAGACGTCATTCTAGTCTTCCCAAACTTAATAATTTAATATCATTCTTTAATCATTATTTTCACACCTTACAAATGTTTGTAAAACTAAGGAATCTGCTTCCTTTTTTATGTAATTTATTACTAATTTCATAAGTTGAAAATAAAAAGAAACTAGGAGTCACATTTCCAAAAGAGATATGTTTGTAGTCATGTTAAATTCAAACACTGACATCACACAAACCCATTTCACATGGCTCAATCTGAAATATGTGTATAATGGAAGCTATAAAAAGAAGAAAATCCCCCCATGATAGTCTCAGTACTTCATGGAGAAATCCCTCAAAACAAGATGGATAAAGAATTTTGGAGTAGACAGACATGCTTTGATTGCTATCATTGTAAGAAATGTACTGTACTGTGAACTCTACATTGCTCTTTGTAACGTGATACACTACATTCATATTATATAACAGGAGAGAGAGTAAACATTAGTAGAACAGTAAAGAAAACTGATTGTGCAGTTCCTGGAATTAAGCAACTCAAGGGAAATTTTCGCGACACCTTGTATGAGTAAAAACAATAAAAGAGAGAAAGAGATAATCTGACAGCACGGAGTCCTCAGTAGGATACTGTGTATACAGTATGTCCCCCCCCCCCCCACCATCACCACCAAAAAAATAAATAAATAAAATAAAATACAATCGGACTTTCCATGTTGATGATTTTCAAAATAATCAACCAGTCTAAATGCTATTTAAGGGTATGAAATTATAACTTGTTCCCTACACCTTACAAAAAAACAAAACAAATTCAATTTGGTTCAGTGGTCAAGGAGAACGACATATCTTTGTAAAGCATGTCGTGGGTCCATTTCTTCCATGTTTAGCACTTGGATATTCTTGGGATCAATAATGAATGAAAGTACTGTAATTTGCTCACATCAAGTGATAGGGCAACTAACAAATTGATTAAAATTCTGTGCATAACATATCAATATGAAAATACATAGATATGTACACAATACGTAAATATCATTGTTCATCATCATCTTGATGAAAAGAGAGAAAAAAATATTGGAAAGCAGAATACCATAAAGGAGGAAGATATCATTCTAGTCTTCCAAAACTTAATAATTCAATATCATTCTTTAATCATTATTTTCACATCTTACAAATGTTTGTAAAACTAAGGAATCTGCTTTCTTTTTTATGTAATTTATTACTAATTTCATCAGTTGAAAATAACAAGAGACCCGCGGGTCTAGCGCTCACCTGAGTATCGCAAGTTCACCTTTCACGCAGTCACTAATCTAAATTATTCACAGCTCTACCAAAATTTGACCAGGCATTCTCAAGTAGAAGATGAAAATGTACAATAAGGGCCCAAATTTTTTAAGATTCCTTAATTTGGGGATATTGGGGCCCCCTGGGGCCCTCTGGGTGGGGCATGGTGCCCATTTTTATAAATTGAGATCCTGACCCCCTAGGGATGCTACCTGCCAAGTTTGACGAAAATACATCATGAGGTTTTCAGGAAGAAGATGAAAATGTACAATTCAGGCCCCCATTTGGACCTTCCCAACCAACTCCCCCCCCCCCCCCCTGCCCCCAAGAGGGGCACCCCTGGATCTTCTATAAACAAACTTGAAACTACAATCATTTATGTACTCACTCATAGTATTATCTTAGCTCTATAACTTCTGATTCTAGAGAAGATTTTTAAAGATTCCTTCATTTTGGGGGTTTGGGCTCCCCTGGGGGTCCCCTGGGTGGGGCATGGCGCCCATTTTAACAAATTGAGATCCTAACCCCCTAGGGATGCTACCTGCCAAGTTTGGTGAAAATGGGTTGTGGGGTTCTCAAGAAGAAGATAAAAATGTACAATTTAGGCCCCATTAGGACCCAACCTCACCCCCCTCCCCTGGGTCCCAAGGGGTGCACCCCTGATTGTGCCATGAACAAACTTGAAACTACAGTCATCGATGTACAAACTCATAGTATTAACTTAGCTCTATCACTTCTGGTTCTAGAGAAGAAGATTTTTACAGATTCCTTAATTTTGGGGCATTTGGGCCCCCTGGGGGCCCCCTGGGTGGGGCATGGTGCCCATTTTAATAACTGGAGTTCCTAATTCCCTAGGGATGCTACCTGCCAAGTTTGGTGAAAATGGGTCATGGGGTTCTCAAGAAGAAGATGAAAATGTACAATTTAGGCCCCATTAGAACCCCTCCCCACCCCCCTCCCCTGGGTCCCAAGGGGGGCACCCCTGATTCTGCCATGAACAAACTTGAAACTATAGTCATCAATGTACTATCTCATAGTATTAACGTAGCTCTATCACTTCTGGTTCTAGAGAAGAAGATTTTTAGATTCCTTAATTTTGGGGGGTTTGGGCCCCCCTGGGGGCCCCCTGGGTGGGGCATGGTGCCCATTTTTACAAATTGAGTTTCTAACCCCCTAGGGATGCTACCTGCCAAGTTTGATGAAAATCGGTCTTGGGGTTTTCAAGAAGAAGATGAAAATGTAAAAAGTTTACGCACGACGCACGACGCACGACGGACGCCGGACGAAGGGCGATCGCAATAGCTCACTTGAGCCTTTGGCTCAGGTGAGCTAAAAAGAAACTAGGAGTCACATTTTTAAAAGAGATATGTATGTAGTCATGTTCAATTCAAACACTGACATCACACAAACCCATTTCACATGGCTCAATCTGAAATATGTGCATAATGGAAGCTATAAAAAGAAGAAAATCCCCCATGACAGTCTCGGTACTTCATGGAGAAATCCCTCAAAACAAGATGGATAAAGAATTTTGGAGTAGACAGACATGCTATCGTTGTAAGAAATGTACTGTGAACTCTACATCGCTCTTTGTAACGTGATACACTACATTCACATTACATAACAGGAGAGAGAGTAAACATTAGTAGAACAGTAAATAAAACAGATTGTTCAG